>NC_135236.1:558722280-559025311 GCF_051348905.1 Ranitomeya variabilis | reverse complement strand
TCCAGTTCAAAACCCTCACAATGACCTACAAAGCCATCCACAACACATCCTCCATACATCTGTGACATGATCTCCCGGTACCTACCAACATGCAACCTCCGATCCTCTCAAGACCTCCTTCTCTACTCCCCTCTCATCTCTTCTTCCCACAACCGCATCCAAGACTTCTCCCGTGCTTCCCCCACACTCTGGAACTCTCTACCCCAGCACATCAGACTCTCGCCTACCATAGAAACTTTCAAAAAGAACCTGAGGACTCACCTCTTCCGACAAGCCTACAGCCTGCAGTGATCCTGAACCTACTGAACCGCCACACAACCAGCTCTACCCTCTCCTAGTGTATCATCACCCATCCCCTGCAGACTGTGAGCCCTCACGGGCAGGGTCCTCCCTCCTTATGTACCCGTGTGCCTTGTTTTTGCTCATGTTTAATGTATTTGTCTATGTTTGCCCCGTATTTCACATGTAAAGCGCCATGGAATAAATGGTGCTATAAAAATGAATAATAATAATAATAAATTGTGGGCCTCACTAACAATCCATAGCACACATGGTCTCATAGGAGCTAGGAACTAGTCTTCTCTCTTTAATTTTGCAACAAGTAATGTATGAGGGTAAGTGCAGACAGTCAGTAATTGGCAGCGCTTTGGACGCAGCACATGTCCCCTGCCCCCAAAGTGCTGCCAATGAAGGTGAATCCACATGTGTTCATTGAACCATGCGGAATCCTAGTGCCCAATACATTGTAGGTGTGAAATTTATCTTCCAGAGACTTGCCTCTCCGCAAGGTAAATAGACATGCTGTAGTCTGGAAAGACACGCCACATGTCCGTCTCCGCAGGTAAGCCACCGCTGTTTGTGCACGCATAGAGGGCATGGGATTTCTTGAAATTTTTTCCACTATGCTGTAACATTTGCCCGCTGCGGGCTGGACGCTGTGGATGTACGTAGCGTCCAACCTGCAGCATTTTCTGACCGTGTGCATGTGCCCTGAGATTAAGTTTACACAAAGTTTATTTCTGTATGCTATAGGAAAACAAAAACATAGATCTTATAGCTTTGTTACCATAAACTAGCATTGTAGAAGAAAAAAGGTCATATGGCTAGAAATAGAATATAATCTGTCTGTCCTGTTTAAAAAAACAAAAAACAAAACTAATCCTGAAAGTAACTTCTTAAATGGGCACTTGTAACCACTATGGAAGCTCCATACTTATGGACCAGTATTATGGATACATTTAAAAAAAACCAAAAACAATAAAAAAAGCCTTTACATGACCAAAAACCTGATGCGTGAAAATGGCCTAAGTCTATGTTTACACGTTGCGTTTTTGCTACAGTTCTTTCTGCAGGCAAAACCTTCTCTCTTGGCAGTAAAGAATATGCTTACAAAAAGCAGGTTTTGCTGCGTTTTTATTGTCTCTTGTGCATGTTGATAAATGGTAGTGCTCCCCCCCAAAAAAAAAAAAAAAAAAAAAAATTGATGCAGCTTCCATCGGTTTTTGCACCAAAAATGCAGCAAAACCTGATACCTGTGTTTTTACTGCATTTTTGCAGTTATCCATTTCTTTCTATAGGTGAAAAAACGCTACAAAAATTCTAAAAATGACCTGTTGTTTCTTTAAAGAACGCAGCACTTTTCCAATTCAGTCAGGAAAAATCCCAATGTGTGTGTGTAAGCAGGTGCGATAACGCAGGGATTGCAGAACCAGGCTGTATAACAAGGTTGTTTAATTGGTTATCAAAGAAAAGGGTGGCAATGGTCCCCTCGCAGGGAGCTAATACCCTCCTTTCTTGGTTATCCACCAGGACAAGGTGGTCCTCAGACCTCCGCCTTCCTTCCTTCCCAAGGTGGTTTTTCACCTTCCACCTCAACGAGGACATAGTTCTACCTTCCCTTTTTGTCCAGCTCCGACTCATCCTCTGTAGCGATCGTTGAACAAGCGGGACCTCTTCAGGGCAGTGAGGATCTCCCTGGCTAGAACGGCCGCTTTCCGGAAGACGGATTCTCTTTTCGTCATCCCTGATGACTAGCATAGAGGCCTGCCGGCTTCCAAGGCGACTATTGCTTGCTGGATCAGAACGGCAATTTTTGGAGGCTTACCGGGTCAAGAACAGAGTGTCCCCTCCTGGGATTAAGGCTCACTGTACCTGGGCAGTCGGCGCCTCCTGGGCGGTGCACCACAGGGCTTCCGCCCTACGGCTTTGCAAAGCGGCAACCTGGTCTTCCATCCACACGTTCGACAAATCTTACAAGGTCCGTACCTATGCTTCGGCGGGCGCCAGCCTGGGCAGAAGGATCCTGCAGGCGGCAGTGGTGAGTCTTCTGACCTGATGGAAGTCTGTTTTTCCCACCCCAGGGACTGCTTTGGGACGTCCCATGGTTCCTGTGTCCCCCAATGAGAGGCGATAGAGAAAACAGGATTTTTGGTTGCTTACCGTTAAATCTGTTTCTCGGAGCCTTCATTGGGGGATACAGCACCCTCCCAAGTTGAACAGCTCTGTTTATTGTGTTATACTGTTAACGTTCGAGTTCTTTGAACACTCTTTGGGTGTTTGAAACTGTTAAACTGTAAAGCGCTGCAGAATTTGTTGGCGCTATATAAATAAAGATTATTATTATTATAACATTAACCAATGGATAGTAACAAGGAAAGTAAACAAAGGGTTAACGCGACAGTCTGCTATGTGACTGGCACTTATCCTGGTCTTCTCTGGTCCTCATTCGAATACAGTCTGATTGGGGATGTAGTACCGGTAACGGCCGGTGTGGCATCCTTAAGTGGATGCAGCGAATCACGGTCCAGCTTCTGGCGGCAACGGGCCGGATTTACCCGTTGATCCCCTAGTCCATAAATCTGTGCAGCCAAAGTAGGGAGCGCTGCAGGAGTCTCTGTCCAACACATGTGCTGCTGCTGATCTATCGATAAAGGGAGACGCACCTTGGGACCCTGCACCTGGCACACACTCCTCCTCATGAGCATGCGGCACTCTGCACACTCACTGTCTGTCTGGAGCGCTCGCTTAATCTCTGCCGCGCCTCGTCTCCGCGCTGTCTGTCACCCCGCGGAGTGCGCCTGCTTCTGTTACTTCAAGCGCTTTTTGCTCTGTTTCTGGCTTACACACACCCCCTCTTCCTGGGTCATGTGACCTGTCCAGTTCTTTATTCTTTCCCCTGGGCAACATTGGACGCAGCCTCGACAGTTCCAGACCCAGCTCAATACAGGTACCCGCCGTCCGGTCTTCCTCCTTACATGTGCATGAGATTTCTGAAATCTTATCTTGTAGCTTTTGCTAGTACTGTAAAACGCAGTTTAAAATTTGCATAAAATACGCAGCAAAAACGCACCTTGTGAACATAGCCTAAAGGTGTCTGAAAAGCTGTCGGCTGGATGCTTTGTGCGCTCTCACACTGCATTTTCGCACCTGTTCGTTGGTCCCATCGGGGCTTATGTCTGAACCCTCTCAAAACGATATTTGGGCGTATGCGCCGACAGGGCCACAGACTATAATGGTGCCAACAGAGTCCACGTGCGCTCTGTCATGCTTCTTTTTCGGGCTTGCACGCTTACTGGAGTTTGACACCCAGACATAGTAGTAGAGACATAGGTATTCTTTCCTGGTCTTTCTCCATACAAATGAATGCTTGGTTCAGCTGAGTGTTTGTGTGTTGTCTATCCCAGGCACCTCTAGACACGAGAAAAAAACATCAACTTTCCGTTTTCAGCAAAATGTGTGCAAAACATAAAACAAAATGTCAATGATTTGCATTACTAAGTGGCAGTAATAGCTTAAGGGACATCATACTTTCATGTAGTGCACTTGGAAAGATCTGCAGCGTGCCCTCTGTATGTGCTGCAGGAACATCCATATCACAGGACATCTGTGCTCCACAACCAATATGAGCGGATAACCAGGGGGAATATAAACTACTTGGCTCATGTTATAGGTAAAATCAAGTTCATTGCCGAATCATCAAATTCCAGTTCATGAAGCCAAATATTGTGTTTGTGCTGTAGCAGATAAGTTACTGAAAATATGCTTTTTTATGTGATTATGTAAGATATTAGAGACTCTTCATTATTTCTATGAGGGCACATTCACACAGTAATATATTGGTCTGGATTTCCGAAACTAGGAGTAGAGCAAACAAGAGCAGTAACAGAAATTCTTACTCCTGGTACAACCCTGGGTGGAAAACATGGATCAGTTGGACTAGATCTGTGCACAGCAAAAAAAAAAAGCAAATATACAGATTTCCTTTAAAAATAAAGCCAAATTGTTAAAGGAAATCTGGCATACTGGATATTCGCTTTTATTCTAGAGCAAACAAGACTACACTTTTCTTTGTAGATCCCAAGAATCCTGCGGTGTGAAGGTGGCCTCAGCCTCATGCTTGGGATAAATGGTTGTTTAGAATTTGATTTAAACAGCTGTGCAAAGAACCCTGGGCAAACAGGTAAGCAACCTGACCACCCATTCAGAAAGACTAAGGCCATGTGCACACGTTCAGTATTTTTCGCGTTTTTTCGCTATAAAAACGTGATAAAAACGCGAAAAAAACGCTAACATATGCCTCCTATTATTTACAGTGTATTCCGCATTTCTTGTGCAAATGTTGCATTTTTTTCCACGAAAAAATCACATCGCGGAAAAAAAAGCAACATGTTCATTAAAAATGCCTAATTGCGGGGATTCCGTACACCTAGGAGTGCATTGATCTGTATACTTTCCGCACGGGGCTGTGCACACCATGCGGGAAGTAAGCAGATTATGTGCGGTTGGTACCCAGGGTGGAGGAGAGGAGACTCTCTATAATTGGTCAAAAAAAAAAGAATTAAAATAAAAAATATTGATATACTCACCTTCGATGTCTTCCTGCCTCTCAGGTGCATGCTGCCGCTTCGGTTCCTATAGCTGGTGTGCGGTGAAGGACCTGCGATGACGTCGCGGTCCTGTGATTGGTCGCGAGACCGGTCATGTGACCGCGACGTCATGGAAGGTCCTGCGCACACACACCAGCTATAGGAACGGACGCCGCTGAGATCAGCTGTCTGCAGGTGAGTATAAGCATTTTTTTATTTTTTAAATTATTTTTAAACATTCTATCTTTTACTATAGATGCTGCATAAGCAGCATCTATAGTAAAAAGTTGGTCACACTTGTCAAACAGTATGTTTGACAAGTGTGACCAACTTGTCAGTCAGTTTTCCAAGCAATGCTACAGATCGCTTGGAAAACGTTAGCATTCTGCAAGCTAATTACGCTTGCAGAATGCTAAAAAAAACGCGAAAAAAACGGAAAAAAACGCAAAAAAAAAATGCGGATTTCTTGCAGAAAATTTCCGGTTTTCTTCAGGAAATTTCTGCAAGAAATCCGGACGTGTGCACATACCCTAATGGTTAAAAACAAACTTGTGGCAGTGGTGGCCAACTTACTCCCTCACAATTCTTGGTGTGTATCAGTATGAGCTGCAAGGAGTTTCACTTTGGGTTTGATACACACTTAAGCTTACACAAAAAAGGGATCCTTGCTTCTTTACAAATTGCTGCACATTAAGCCGTTAAAATAAAATTGGTAGATTCATCTGCAAAGTGTGCCAGGCCCTGTTTTTCCACATGAATATGCCATGCTGCATGTCCCCTTCCCGACCTTTGACGCAGCGTATGCGTCATGAAAACCCGTGCCAATCCGACCTGTGACGCAGCATATGCGTCATGGCCGGATCGCGTCCCTGCAGGCCGGGTGAAAGGGTTAACTCCAATTTCACCCGACATGCAGGGACGGGGGAGTGGTACTTCAGCCCAGGGGGGGTGGCTTCACCCCCCCGTGGCTACGATCGCTCTGATTGGCTGTTGAAAGTGAAACTGCCAATCAGAGCGATTTGTAATATTTCACCTAAAAAACTGGTGAACTATTACAATCCAGCCATGGCCGATGCTGCAATATCATCGGCCATGGCTGGAAACACTTATGTACTCCCACCACCACCACCGATCTCCTCCTCGGTCCTCCGTCCGGTGCTACGCTCCCCTCCGTCGTCCTGTCCCCCATCCTCCCATCCACCCCCCATGCTCAGATCCCCCCCCCTTCATACTTACCGGGCCTCCCGGTGTCCGTCCATCTTCTCCATGGGCGCCGCCATCTTCCAAAATGGCGGGCGCATGCACAGTGCGCCCGCCGAATCTGCCGGCCGGCAGATTCGTTCCAGGTATATTTTGATCACTGAGATATAACCTATCACAGTGATCAAAATGAAAAAAATAGTAAATGACCCCCCCCTTATCACCCCCATAGGTAGGGACAATAATAAAAAAAAAGAAAATATTTTTTTTTTCTTTTTCCACTAGGGTTAGGGTTAGAACTAGGGTTAGAACTAGGGTTAGGGTTAGGGGTAGGGTTAGGGGTAGGGTTACGGTTAGGGCATGTGCACACAGTGCGGATTTGGCTGCGGATCCACAGCGGATTGGCCGCGGATCCGCAGCGGATTGGCCGCTGCGAATTCGTAGCAGTTTTCCATCAGGTTTACAGTACCATGTGCACCTATGGAAATCCAAATCCGCTGTGCCCATGGTGCGGAAAATACCGTGCGGAAACGCTGCGTTGTATTTTCCGCAGCATGTCAATTTTGTGCGGATTCCGCAGCATTTTACACCTGTTCCTCAATAGGAATCCGCAGGTGAAATCCGCACAAAAAACACTGTAAATCCGCTGTAAATCCGCAGGTAAAACGCAGTGCCTTTTACCTGCGGATTTTTCAAAAATTGTTTGGAAAAATCTCACACGAATCCGCAACGTGGGCACATAGCCTTAGGGTTGGAATTAGAGTTAGGGTTGGAATTAGGGCTAGGGTTGGAAATAGGGTTAAGATTAGGCTTGTGGTTAGCGTTACGGATAGGGTTAAGGGTGTGTTGGGGTTACAGTTGTGGTTAGGGTTGGGGTTAGGGTTAGGGTTGGGATTAGGGTTAGGATTAGGGTTAGGGTTGGGATTATTGTTAGGGTTGGGACTAGGGTTACGGGTGTGTTGGGGTTAGGGTTGTGGTTAGGGGTGTGTTGTGGTTAGGGGTGTGATTAGGGTTATGGCTACAGTTGGGATTGGGGTTAGGGGTGTGTTGGGGTTAGTGTTGAAGTTAGAATTGAGGGGTTTCCACTGTTTAGGCACATCAGGGGTCTCCAAATGCAACATGGCGCCACCATTGATTCCAGCCAATCTTGCGTTCAAAAAGTCAAATGGTGCTCCCTCCCTTCCAAGCCCCGACGCGCGCACAAACAGTGGTTTACCCCCACATATGGGGTACCAGCGTACTCAGGACAAACTGGGCAACAACTATTGGGGTCCAATTTCTCCTGTTACCCTTGCGAAAATAAAAAATTACTTGCTAAAACATAATTTTTGAGGAAAGAACAATTATTTTTTATTTTCACGGCTCTGCGTTGTAAACTTCTGTGAAGCACTTGGGGGTTGAACGTGCTCACCACACATCTACATAAGTTCCTTGGAGGGTCTAGTTTCCAAAATGGGGTCACTTGTGGGGGGTTTCTACTGTTTAGGCACATCAGGTGCTCTGCAAATGTAACATGATGCCCGCAGACCATTCCATCAAAGTCTGCATTCCAAAACGTCACTACTTCCCTTCCGAGCCCCAGCATGTGCCCAAACAGTGGTTTACCCCCACATAAGAAGTATCAGCGTACTCAGGAGAAACTGGACAACAACTTTTGGGGTCAAATTTCTCCTGTTACCCTTGGGAAAATTAAAAAATTCTGGGCTAAAAAAATATTTTTGATGAAAGAAAACACATTTATTATTTTCACGGCTCTGCGTTATAAACTTCTGTGAAGCACTTGGGGGTTCAAAGTGCTCACCACACATCTAGATAAGTTCCCTTGGGGGTCTAGTTTCCAAAATGGGGTCACTTGTGGGGAGTTCCTACTGTTTAGGCACATCAGGGGCTCTGCAAACTCAACGTGACGCCCGCAGAGCATTCCATCAAAGTCTGCATTTCAAAACATCACTACTTCCCTTCCGAACCCCGACGTGTGCCAAAACAGTGGTTTACCCCCACATATGGGGTATCAGCGTACTCAGGAGAAACTGGACAACAACTTTTGGGGTCCAATTTCTCCTGTTACCCTTGGGAAAATAAAAAATTGTGGGCTAAAAAATCATTTTTGAGAAAAGAAAAAATATTTTTTATTTTCATGGCTCTGCGTTATAAACTTCTGTGAAGCACTTGGGGGTTCAAAGTGCTCACCACACATCTAGATTAGTTCCTTGGGAGGTCTAGTTTCCAAAATGGAGTCACTTTTGGGGGAGCTCCAATGTTTAGGCACACAGGGGCTCTCCAAACGCGACATGGTGTCCGCTAATGATTGGAGCTAATTTTCCATTCAAAAAGCCAAATGGCGTGCCTTCCCTTCCGAGCCCTGCCGTGCGCCCAAACAGTGGTTTACCCCCACATATGGGGTATCATCGTACTCAGGACAAACTGGACAACAACATTTGGGGTCCAATTTCTCCTATTACCCTTGGGAAAATAAAAAATTCCAGGCTAAAATCATTTTGGAGGAAAGAAAAATTATTTTTTATTTTCACGGCTCTGCGTTATAAACTTCTGTGAAGCACCTGTGGGTTCAAAGTGCTCACTATGCATCTAGATAAGTTCCTTGGGGGGTCTAGTTTCCAAAATGGGGTCACTTGTAGGGGAGCTCCAATGTTTAGGCACACAGGGGCTCTCCAAACGCGACATGGTGTCTGCTAACGATTGGAGCTAATTTTCCATTCAAAAAGTCAAATGGCGCGCCTACCCTTCCGAGCCTTGCCGTGCACCCAAACAGTGGTTTACCCCCATATATGAGGTATCGGCGTACTCAGGAGAAATTGCCCAACAAATTTTAGGATCCATTTTATACTATTGCCCATGTAAAAATGAAAAAATTGAGGCTAAAAGAAATTTTGTGTGAAAAAAAAGTACTTTTTCATTTTTACGGATCAATTTGTGAAGCACCTGAGGGTTTAAAGTGCTCACTATGCTTCTAGATAAGTTCCTTGGGGGGTCTAGTTTCCAAAATGGGGTCACTTGTGGGGGAGCTCCAATGTTTAGGCACACAGGGGCTCTCCAAACGTGACATGGTGTCCGCTAGCGATGGAGACAATTTTTCATTCAAAAAGTCAAATGGCGCTCCTTCCCTTCCGAGCCCTGCCGTGCGCCCAAACAGTGGTTTACCCCCACATATGAGGTATCAGCGTACTCAGGACAAATTGGACAACAAAGTTCGTTGTCCAGTTTCTCCTTTTACCCTTGGGAAAATAAAAAAATTGTTGCTAAAAGATCATTTTTGTGACTAAAAAGTTAAATGTTCATTTTTTAGGGCTTGTTCACACGATCCTTTTTTCGCTGCGGATTTTTCAGGTCCTGATTTGTGAAAACCGCAGTGCAAAACCTGCGGTGGTTTTCACTGCGGTTTTCAATCCTTTTTCTACTGCGGATTCCACTGCGGGTTTCCAGCTGCATTTTCCTATTGGTGCAGGTGGAAACCCCCTACGGAATTCGCAGACAGAATTGACATGGTACTTATTTTTTTCCGCTGAAAATCCGCGCTGATTTTCAAGCCGAAAAAAGGATAGTGGGCACATCGGATTTCGTTTTCCATAGGGTAACATTGTACTGTACCCTGCATGGAAAACGTCTGCGGATCCGCAGCGAAAAAAGGATCGTGTGAACAAGCCCTTACTTCCATGTTGCTTCTGCTGCTGTGAAACACCTGAAGGGTTAATAAACTTCTTGAATGTGGTTTTGAGCACCTTGAGGGGTGCAGTTTTTAGAATGGTGTCACTTTTGGGTATTTTCAGCCATATCGAACCCTCAAACTGACTTCAAATGTGAGGTGGTCCCTAAAAAAAATGGTTTTGTAAATTTTGTTGTAAAAATGAGAAATCACTGGTCAAATTTTAACCCTTCTAACTTCCTAGCAAAAAAAAAATTTGTTTCCAAAATTGTGCTGATGTAATGTAGACATGTGGGAAATGTTATTTATTAACTATTTTGTGTCACATAACTCTCTGGTTTAACAGAATAAGAATTCAAAATGTGAAAATTGCAAAATTTTCAAAATTTTAGCCAAATTTCCGTTTTTTTCACAAATAAACTCAGAAATTATCGACCTAAATTTACCACTAACATGAAGCCCAATATGTCACGAAAAAACAATCTCAGAATCGCTAGGATAAGTTGAAGCGTTCCTGAGTTATTACCTCATAAAGGGACACTGGTCAGAATTGCAAAAAAACGGCCAGGTCATTAAGGTCAAAATAGGCTGGGTCATGAAGGGGGTATGAGCTGCAAGGAGTTTCACTTTGGGTTTGATACACCCTTAAGCTTACACAAAAAAGGGATCCTTGCTTCTTTACAAATTGCTGCACATTAAGCCGTTAAAATAAAATTGGTAGATTCATCTGCAAAGTGTGCCAGGCCCTGTTTTTCCACATGAATATGCCATGATGCATGTTGCTTGTGTTCTATTAGTACCCTGCATATCCTAAATATGCTACCATGGCCTGCAATGTCTCAGGACTTGTCTTCAACATGGAAATTGTTCGGTAATTGCAAAGAAAGCTGCCAGCAGCAGATCTTGATCATCTTTCTTGAGCATTGAGTGTGGCTGGACATTTCTCAGACAGCCATTAATAATGTCACTAAGATCATGCCGAGGCATCATGTATTGCTGCACGTGGGGCTCACAATCGATACAGAATAAGTCACGATGTTTAGAAAATGTTATTTGCATATTTTTCATTATTTGCATATCATTAACATGTCTATCTACCATATGATTTCCATTACTTTGTCTTTTCCATCTTAGTGTTGATCCTGTTCTATACAAGTAGCTGTACATCTCATGAGTAACAGCACATTATGTCTGATGCATCTACAGAAGATGGAAGGATGAAATGAGCAAGGGCATTATTACCATGTAACAAAGCTGTGGTTCCCCAGTGAAATCCTAACTTCTTTTAGGGCATTTCTAGCATTCCAGGTCTTTTTGAGCAGAAAGTATGTGTATATAGGGGGAGGGGAACTCTCCTATAAAGTGTCTGTGTTCTACTTGTTGAACTTTATCAACCTCCTGAAGTAAGCCAGTCATGAATGGGACAAGGCACTGTTATAATGCGCTGTATATGCCACATGCAGGGTAAAATAGCTCTGTCTAGATTGAGTTAGGATTTCCCTTATTTCTCGGTACATTTTTTAGGAGAATTCAGACGCTGACTTCAATGAGCCAAGCATTTCTTAGAGATGCATTCATTGAGAATGAGATCAGTCTACTTGGCCCTGTGGTTAACTTACACCCAAGGGAAAAGTAGGAGCAGCAGAACTAGTTTACTCCCAGCTGGGTCTGAAAATATTAGCATCATTTTACAATATGGTAATGACCTTTTCTCTTGATCATTTCCAAACTGTAATTAGCAAATAAGTTAATTTTGAGATATATATATATATATATTTTTTTTTTTTGTAATTTCTTATGATTATACGTCCACTTTAAAAAATATGAATTGGGTCTAGAGCAACCTCTTAGACTCTCCAACAGAACCTTGTCTACCCTTACACATTTACACAGGAGGGGAGATACATATACATATATATGTTATACATATATATATATTATACATAAACAGGATTAGGAGGATCATTTCCTGTCGAAACACCAAAAAGTAGATGCTGATGAGCGTCAGTTAATCCTCTGTATTGGAGTTTTTTTCATGGTTGTTGGGTGCTTCCAATGAAAATGGATTTAGTAAGGACACTCTATGTCCACTCTATTAGACGAGACTATTTGTGTGCAATCCACAAAAAAATTTCATGTGATGTTTCGATTCACAATCTGGACCTTCGTCAGGCTGACAGATTGCAAATGTCTTCTGGGGTATTGTGCCCCTTTCCTATACAGTTTCAGATTAAGTAAGCCGTGATGCTTGGGATTCTGGCCCAATCTATATTTTCTCATTATATCTCCTCTGGCAGTAAACATTTGTGTGCTTAGTTTTCTAGGAAAGCTAATCTGCTAATCAATGTGTTACTGGGTCTATGTGCCATGTGTCTTCCAACTGTTTTAGATGAGAGTGATGGCTCCGCCATCCTGGCCAGCCTCCCGCTTACTCATCTGCTGTGCAGGATGTATTTGTTCTGACACGTTAAGTCTGATAGAGAGAGAATGTGTCTCCTGGGGCAGCAATGCTCATGATGCATCCCTCCTGTGTGACTGTAGATATAGCGAATACATGCTTAGTAATGAGAATTGCCTTGTTCATTGAACTAATGGGCATTTCCGTGCTAAAAGAAGGGCATATCATGCCAGTCTGTCTGCCAACCCACACTAACATAACAGGACAAGTAATTTAGTCAGCCTTTTCTATGGAACTTGGCTCCTCTTCGGTGCCAGCTATTCCCTTGGTTGTTTTGGTTGCTTTTCTTTTTTCCTCAGATCATATATAACATATTAAATGCTGCAGAATATTATCCATTTTTCCTGCTAATACTCTTCTTACACTCTGCCCTTGTGATAGTTTTCACATATTCTACATTTATACATAGTACAAAGGACCTGTACACATCAAATGCATTTTATTGTTCTACAATGGAATGTATAGTAATTAGTAATATTTTGTCAATGGCATTGTAGATAATGCAGGAATATTGGGCATAATCAATCAGAATAGTGCCAAGAGGAGTTGAAGATTTTTGCTACTAAATGTTTACGTTGCCAGCAGGGCTGTAGAGTTGGAGTCGTGGAGTCAGTGTCCATTTTGGTGAAGTCAGAATAAAATGGACTGATTTCAACCCCTAAAATATGTAATAAATTGGGTTCAGTAGTTAAATGCAGGATGTGCTGTAAATGTTTTCGTAAGAATTTGGGGAAAGGTACGAAATGTCCTATATCTGTTCCTGATCTAAGGATCTGGGCTTTTAGTTGAGATGAGTCTGTACTGTAAATGCTCAGTAGTGAACAGTAAAAAAAGTTATGTTTCAGCTCACCCCCATCAGCAAATCCATGAAATTCCACAAAAACATCCGAGCAAGGAAAACGCCACCGCCCAACGTCCTCTGCCAGGTAAGTAAGAAGAAAATCCAGGTCCGGAGTAAAAAGTCATCAAATTTATTTCCACATACCGTATATACTCGAGTATAAGCCGAGATTTTCAGCCCAAATTTTTCGGCTTATACTCGAGTCATGATCGGTGGTGGGGTCGGCGGGTGAGCACTGTCATATACTCACCTAGTCCCGGCGTTCCTGTCGCTCCCCCTGCCTGTCACACTGTCTTCGGTGCCGCAGCCTCTTCCCCTGAGCGGTCACGTGGGACCGCTCATTAGAGAAATGAATAGGCTGCTCCACCTCCCATAGGGGCGGAGCCGCATAATTCATTTCTCTAATCAGCGGTGCCGGTGACCGCTGATAGAGGAAGAGGCTGCGGCACCGAAGACCAGCTGTCCGGGGGAAGGAGCGGGACGCCGGGAGCAGGTAAGTATCGCATATTCACCTGTCCTCGTTCCACACGCCGGGCGTCGCGCCATCTTCCCGGCGTCTCTCCGCACTGACTGTGCAGGTCAGAGGGCGCGATGACGCATATAGTGTGCGCGCCGCCCTCTGCCTGATCAGTCACTGCAGGGAGACGCCGGGAAGATGGCGCCGAGGAGCTGCAAGCAAGACAGGTGAGTATGTTTTTTTTTTTTTTTTTTTAATTGCAGCAGCAGCAACAGCTATGGGGCAATAATGGACGGTGCAGAGCACTATATGGCACAGCTATGGGGCAATGGTGCAGAGCACTATATGGCACAGCTATGGGGCAACGGTGCAGAGCACTATATGGCACAGCTATGGGGCAACGGTGCAGAGCACTATATGGCACAGCTATGGGGCAACGGTGCAGAGCACTATATGGCACAGCTATGGGGCAATGGTGCAGAGCACTATATGGCACAGCTATGGGGCAATGGTGCAGAGCACTATATGGCACAGCTATGGGGCAACGGTGCAGAGCACTATATGGCACAGCTATGGGGCAACGGTGCAGAGCACTATATGGCACAGCTATGGGGCAACGGTGCAGAGCACTATATGGCACAGCTATGGGGCAACGGTGCAGAGCACTATATGGCACAGCTATGGGGTAACGGTGCAGAGCACTATATGGCACAGCTATGGGGCAACGGTGCAGAGCACTATATGGCACAGCTATGGGGCAACGGTGCAGAGCACTATATGGCACAGCTATGGGGCAACGGTGCAGAGCACTATATGGCACAGCTATGGGGCAACGGTGCAGAGCATTATATATATGGCACAGCTATGGGGCAACGGTGCAGAGCACTATATGGCACAGCTATGGGGCAACGGTGCAGAGCACTATATATATGGCACAGCTATGGGGCAACGGTGCAGAGCACTATATGGCACAGCTATGGGGCAACGGTGCAGAGCACTATATGGCACAGCTATGGGGCAATGGTGCAGAGCACTATATGGCACAGCTATGGGACAATGGTGCAGAGCACTATATGGCACAGCTATGGGGCAACGGTGCAGAGCACTATATGGCACAGCTATCTATGGGGCAACGGTGCAGAGCACTATATGGCACAGCTATCTATGGGGCAACGGTGCAGAGCACTATATGGCACAGCTATGGGGCAACGGTGCAGAGCACTATATTGCAGAGCTATGGGGCAATGGTGCAGAGCACTATATGGCACAGCTATGGGGCAACGGTGCAGAGCACTATATGGCACAGCTATGGGGCAATGGTGCAGAGCACTATATGGCACAGCTATGGGGCAACGGTGCAGAGCACTATATGGCACAGCTATGGGGCAATGGTGCAGAGCATTATATATATGGCACAGCTATGGGGCAACGGTGCAGAGCACTATATGGCACAGCTATGGGGCAATGGTGCAGAGCATTATATATATGGCACAGCTATGGGACAATGTTGCAGAGCACTATATATATGGCACAGCTATGGGGCAATGTTGCAGAGCACTATATGGCACAGCTATGGGGCAATGGTGCAGAGCACTATATGGCACAGCTATGGGGCAACGGTGCAGAGCATTGTATATATGGCACAGCTTTATGTGGAGCATCTATGGGGCCATAATGAACAGTGCAGAGCATTATATGTGGCACAGCTTTATGTGGAGCATCTATGGGGCCATAATGAACGGTGCAGAGCATTATATGTGGCACAGCTTTATGTGGAGCATCTATGGGGCCATAATGAATGGTATGGAGTATCTATTTTTAATTTTGAAATTCACCGGTACCTGCTGCATTTTCCACCCTAGGCTTATACTCGAGTCAATAAGTTTTCCCAGTTTTTTGTGGCAAAATTAGGGGGGTCGGCTTATACTCGGGTCGGCTTATACTCGAGTATATACGGTATTTAAAATTCGGAAAAAGCTGCTTACAAATAGCTGCACAACTATTCCAGAAAAGAAGCCATAAGTTAGCTGAATGTGTTTCGAGCACACATGGTGCTCTTTGTCCACAGCATAAACTTGAATAGCCCAGCAAGTCATATAAAAACAAATTTAACAGGTGAATAGCAATGAAAATAATTAACTCCGCCTTAACAAATCCCATTGGCTATCTAGAACCTGTGACCTTAGGACAGGTAAGAAACACCAAAATCATCAAACACAATTTATATGCACATATCAAGAATACCGCACAGCTAATTGTAATTACCAACCTGAAAGAAAAAAAAAAATACAAAAAACAATAATAAGATATTAATAGTGCAACATCATCTCTTTTCTAAGATTTAACCCTGTAGGCACTCTGGTGTTCAATAGATAAATCCAGAAAGCCTCTCTGTCACGTAATTTGCTTTCTCTGTCACCTCCTCGTATATTTTTATACATTTGTTCTATCGCATAGACCTTTAAATGACTTGTATGTCTGTCATGTTTGTTAATAAAATGTCTTGATACATTTGACACATGATGTAATGTTGGTTGGACAATGTCCAATAAATGTTCCCTAAATCTGTCTTTTAGTTTCCTTATTGTCGATCCAACATATAGGAGTTTGCATTCCAGACATTCAATAATGTAAACTACATGGTCGGAGTTGCAATTTAAGAAACTTTTTATCGGAAAAATTTTTAGATTGCTAGAACATTGAAAACCTGCGTTTTTTTTAGCATATACGCATGTCTTACAAGGGTGTGAACCACATCTGAAAAAACCTTATATACTCGAGTATAAGCCGACCCAAGTATAAGCTGACCCCCCTAATTTTGCCACAAAAAACTGGGAAAACTTAATGACTCGAGTATAAGCCTAGGTGGAAAATGCAGCAGCTACCGGTAAATTTCAAAAGTAAAAATAGATACCAATAAAAGTAAAATTTAATTGAGACATCAGTAGGTTAAGTGTTTTTGAATATCCATATTGAATCAGGAGCCCCATATAATGCTCCATAAAGTTTGATGGGCCACATTAGATGCTCCATATTAAAATATGCCCCATATAATCCTGCATAAAGGGTAATAAGGGCCCCATAAGATGCTCCGTACAGACACTTGCCCCATATAATGCTGCACAAACGTTATGGCCCCATAAGATGCTCCGTACAGTCACTGCCCCTTATAGTGCTGCACAATCGTTATGGCCCCATACAGATGCTCCGTACAGTCACTGCCCCATATAGTGCTGCACAATCGTTATGGCCCCATAAGATACTCCGTACAGTCACTGCCCCTTATAGTGCTGCACAAACGTTATGGCCCCATACAGATGCTCCGTACAGTCACTGCCCCTTATAGTGCTGCACAAACGTTATGGCCCCATACAGATCCTCCGTACAGTCACTGCCCCTTATAGTGCTGCACAAACGTTATGGCCCCATAAGATGCTCTATACAGATACTTGCCCCTTATAATGCTGCACAAGCGTTATGGCCCCATAAGATGCTCCGTACAGACACTGCCCCTTATAGTGCTGCACAATCGTTATGGCCCCAGAAGATGCTCCGTACAGTCACTGCCCCTTATAATGCTGCACAATCGTTATGGCCATACAGATGCTCCTTACAGTCACTGCCCCTTATAATGCTGCACAATCGTTATGGCCCCATAAGATGCTCCGTACAGTCACTGCCCCTTATAGTGCTGCACAATCGTTATGGCCCCATACAGATGCTCCGTACAGTCACCGCCCCATATGCTTTTGCTGCAATAAAAAAAAATCACATACTCCCTTCTCTTCGCTCAGGACCCCCGGCACTTTAAATATTTACTTGCTCCTCGTGCGGCTCCGTCTTTAGCACTGACGTTCAGCAGAGGGTGCGCACTGACTACGTCATTTATCTTAAATGTTCTCTAAATCTGTCTGACCTGAGCGTCACAGCCAGAGGACGCTGATGACGGAGCCGCACCGGAACGAGGAGCGGTAAATATCGCGCTGCGCAGCGCTGTATACTCACCTACTGCTGGCGCTGTGCAGTCCCTGCTTCTTCCAGCGCTGCATCTTCTTCCTGTATTGAGCGGTCACAGTTACCGCTCATTACCGAAATGAATATGCGGCTCCACCTCTATGTGACCGCTCAGTACAGGAAGACTACGCAGCGCTGGAAGAAGCAGGGACGCACAGGGACCGCGCCAGCAGTAGGTGAGTATAATTAGATAGCCCCCGCCCCCTCCCCTCCCCTGCCGACCCCTGGGTATGACTCGCGTATAAGCCGAGAGGGGGACTTTCAGCCCCAAAAAATGGGCTGAAAATCTCGGCTTATACTCAAGTATATACGGTATATGTAAGTACTAACACTGGCTGTTCAACAGGCAATTCTGATTTTTTCTGTTCATCATAGACATCAGTAGTTTGTATAAGGCTACTTTCACACTAGCGTCGGGAACAACCCGTCGCTGTGCGTCGGGCCGCCGTTCCCGACGCTAGCGTGGTCTCCGCCGCACAACGGGGGCAGCGGATGCATTTTTCCCACGCATCCGCTGCCCCATTGTGATGTGCGGGGAAGTGCGGGGAGGTGGGGGCGGAGTTCCGGCCGCGCATGCGCGGTCGGAAAAAGCGGACCGTCGGGAGCAAAAAACGTTACATGTAACGTTTTTTTCTCCCGACGGTCTGCTACCACACGCCCAAGCGTCGCAAAACGGACGCGACGTTTTGCAATGCGTCGCAAATGCGTCGCTAATGTTAGTCTATGACGAAAAAACTTATCCAGCAAGAACTTTTGCTGGATGCGTATTTTCGGCAAAACGACGCATTTGCGACGTATTGCAGTTAACGCTAGTGTGAAACTAGCCTTAGACCTGATCTTGTCTTTTTGTCTGCAATGGAAAAAGCACGATCTATGGTCCAATTAGGATATGCCCTGTTATTGAGACGTTTTTTAATAATGTTTTTTTCCCGAGTGAAAGCAAGTTCATTATTACAATTTCTTTTGGCTCGTAATGCCTCTCCTACAGGAATTGAATAAATGGTGTGAGGAGGATGAAAACTGCGTGCATGTAGTATAGTATTGCCAGCGGTTTGCTTGCGATATGTTTTACTTTGAATAATGGTGTCAGGAGAGCCCTGAAGACATAAATCCAAAAAATTTATAGAAAAAGTATCAAAAGTATAAGTAAATTTTAAATTGAATGGATTATTATTTATATAAAAAATAAATTGTTCCAAGCAATTCTGATCGCCCTTTCAGACCATTAATAGGTCGTCGATATATCTTAAATGCCATTCAATATCTTGAAAAAAAGGGTTATTATCGCTAAAAATGTACATTTCCTCCCACCAAGCCATTACAAGATTTGCTACTGAGGGTGAGAATTTAGCCCCCATGGAAACTCCCTTGCTTTGGATGAAAAATTTATTATCAAATAAAAAATACCGGTAGTTATCTAATATATAAAGCTGAATGTATGTATGTATGTATGTGTGTATGTCCGGGATTGGCATCTGAACCGTCGCAGCTACAGCCACAAAATTTTGCACAGTCACACGTCTGGACCCCGAGAGCGTCATAGGCTATGTTGTGAGGTGAAATTTTAACCCCGCGCTTTCCAATTCACCAAACAATTTTGCCCCTATCTACATAATGGGGAAAAAGTGAAAGGAAAAGTGTTGGAGGCGTCGCAGCTACAGGCACAAAATTTTGCACAGTCACACGTCTGGACCCCGAGAGCGTCAAAGCTATGTTGTGAGGTGAAATTTTAACCCCGCGCTTTCCAATTCACCAAACAATTTTGCCCCTATCTACATAATGGGGAAAAAATGAAAGGAAAAGTGTTGGAGGCAAATTAACAGCTGCCAGATGTGAACAAGGGGGACTTAAAGAATGAGAGCGATGGCGCCAAAGAGTATATACTGTACAGTTGCTAAGGTGGGGCCCCGACATGGGATAATCACCATACCACCACGGGGATATGAACACACACAAAATGCGCCACACACTACCAAGTGCTCGAACACATATACCACCCTCAGCGCACATTTCACCACACATACACCAACCTCGCCACATAAAAGTCGAAACACAAAAGTTGCCGCTCAAAACTCGCCACGCGCAAAACTCTCCACATGCAAAACTCGCCACACGTGCAAAACTCACCTCATGGAAAACTCGCCACACGCAAAACTTGCACACGCGGAAAAATTGCCACATGCACAAAAGTTGCAACACATGCAAAAGTTGCCTCACACAAAACTTGCACATACTCAAAAGGCACCACACATAAAACTCGCCACGCGCAAAACTCGCCATGCGCAAAACTTGCTGCACACAACTTGCTACACTAACCTGTCACATGCAACTCGACACACAAAAAGTTGCTACACGCATGTCGCCACACAAAACTCATCTCACAAAAGTCGCTACATGCATGTCGCCACACGCAACTCAACACATACAACTTGACACACGAAACTCGCCCTAAAACACACACAAGTCTGGTATTATCCTTCAAAAATAAAAATCTGATTAATAAGCAGACAAACTACAAGAGCAACAAATGTACCATATAGGAATCCGGCAGCTGTCAGTCACATGACCAGTCTATTATGTGTATGTGTGAGCTAATATATACTGCCAGGGGGTGGGCTTACTGTTGGCTGGGGATTTATCAGGCTTCCAATTTAGCTTACAAATACTGAGGTAAAAATACTGACCAAATAACGTGTGAACGAGGTCTAATACAGGAGGAGATGACATACAGATATATACTATATACAGGAGGAGATGACACACAGGTATATACTATTTACAGGGGAGATGACACACAGGTATATACTATGTACAGGAGGAGATGACACACAGATATATACTATATACAGGAGAGATGACACAGATATATACTATATACAGGAGAGATGACACACAGGTATATACTATATAGAGGAGGAGATGACATACAGGTACATACTACATACAGGAGGAGATGACATACAGGTATATACTATATACAGGAGGAGATGACACACAGGTACGGTATATACTATATACAGGAGCAGATTACCTACAGGTATATAGTATATACAGGAGGAGATGACATACAGGTATATGCTATGTATAGGAGGAGATGACATACAGGTATATACTATATACAGGAGGAGATGACACACAGGTATATACTATATACAGGAGGAGATTACATACAGGTATATACTATATACAGGGGAGATGACACACAGCAGGTATATACTATATACAGGGGAGATGACATACAGGTATATACTGAGGTGAAAATGAGAGGTGTGAGGTGAAAATGAAAAGGTGTGAGTGCAAAATGAGAGGAGTGAGGGAAAATAGTGGAGTCATCGGAAAATGACAGTTGTGAGGTCGAAATGACAAGTGTTAGGG
This sequence comes from Ranitomeya variabilis, assembly GCF_051348905.1. Lineage (NCBI taxonomy): Eukaryota > Metazoa > Chordata > Amphibia > Anura > Dendrobatidae > Ranitomeya > Ranitomeya variabilis. The sequence continues at coordinate 559,004,437 of NC_135236.1, read as the reverse complement.
GGGAATGAGAGGAGTGAGGGGGAAAATGAGAGGTGTGAGGGAGAAAATGAGAGATGTGAGGGGGAAAATGAAAGATGTGATGGGGAAAATGAGAGGCGTGATGGGAAAATAAGAGAAGTGAGGTGCTATAACTAACCACAGATATTTACTATGCCCAGGCAACGCCGGGCTCTTCAGCTAGTGAGATAATAAAAAGGATAAGACTGTCCCAATTAATATTTGTAAGTCATAAGTTAAATTACTATACTTATTTAGATGAAATTGTACAGCCACTAATGCAATTCTATGTGGAATAGGTGTGTAAAGTGCAACTACATCGCAGGTGAGCCATGTCCAATGCGAGTTCCAGGTTACATTATCTAGCATGCTTAGAACATCTCGAGTCTTTCAGGTGTTCCGGGACTCTTTGTGCTAATGGTTAGAGAATAGTATCCACCCATTCCCCTAAATGCTCGCTATAAGAACCTATACCCGAAATTATGGGGCGCATGGGAGGTGGATGAACATTTTTATACGTTTTTGGTAATGCATGCATGAATGGTATTTTAGGATTTGCGACATACAAATATTCAGCCTGTCCTTTAGAAAAAAAAACCTGTTGTAAACCATCCTCTATGATACTTTTACATCCCAGCAGTGGGATCAGAATCCAATTGAATATAAGTATCATTTTCAGAAAGCATTTTATGAATAGACTCAAAATAATCAGATCTATTGATAACGACAACAGATCCCCCTTTGTCCGACATTTTTATGACTAGATCATTTTTATTTTTAATCTCTTCCAAAGTGTCTCGTTCTTTTCTAGTCAGTTTGAGTTTAGGGGAACTGATGGTAGAGTTCAGAAGGAGATCGCGAATGTCCCTTTCCACATTTTCCTGAAAGCGATCCATGGATTCTGTTCTAGTGTGGACTGGATAAAAAGAAGGGTTTTTAGTTCTGAAAGAAGAAATCATATTAATGTCCTGTGATATTGTGTTTTCCGTATGTAAGTCCATGAGGCATAAGAGTCCGTTTTGTTCAGAAAAATTTTTGTTCATGAATTCATTAGTGTGGACTGGTGCTGGCAGTGGTGGCGTTTCTTTTTCCATGAAAAAATGTTTTTTTTACTGTCAAATTTCAGACAAATTTGTTTGTCTTTCAAGGTAGAAAAAACATCCAGGTTGGTATTGGAATAGTTGTGCAGCTATTTATAAGCAGCTTTTTCCGAATTTTAAATATGTGGAAATAAATTTGATGACTTTTTACTCCGGAGCTGGATTTTCTTCTTACTTAAATGCTCAGTAGTGACCAGTGCTGTGGAGTCGAAGTCATGGGAATTGAGGAGTCCGAGGTTTGGCTCACTGATTCCACAGCCCTGATTACCAGCTGTTATCTCGGATGACTTTTAGCCTTCGGATGGTGAACGTATACCATAACTTGGTATCTGATCATGAATTTACTAGTGGTGGCCATCTTTTGTTGCGTCATTGATCTAAAAAGGAAATTAAATGTTTAATTTTCTTGTCACTATTTTGTTTGCCTTTAGATTGAATTTTGTCGTCTTATACAAAGATGAAGAGTTTACTTGGTATTTTGTTGCTCCTCACCAACATCTTGTATCAATGGCGGGTACATGCAGAATTTTTCACATCAATAGGTATGTATTTTATTACATATTTTTACAATTCATGCTTGCACTCTGTAATAACAGACTTTGTAACTATAAAAGTGATTCTCCAGTAAAGTGTTTCACTGGCGAGAAAGTCATTTGTTGGGGATTGTTACGCTAATTACGTAATTACAGCTGTTTTTGTCTATTTGATACCGAATGGGCAGCGCTGTGGCTCAGTGGTTAGCAAAGTTGCCTTGCAGTGCTGGAGTCCTGCATTCCCACCAAGGACAACATTTGCAAGGAGTTTGTATGTGTTTGGGTTTCCTCCGGGTACTCCGGTTTCCTCCCACACTCCAAAGACATATTGTCACAGTTGTCAGAAATCCCAGGGCTAGGGGCTCCTTCCCTGTCCCCAAAGCTAGAGGTGCCCTAGCTATCCCTGCTCCCTGGATTACTTCTGATGGTGATGACGCCGGGGCCATGTGCCTTACTGAGCTCCTCAATCGGTCCTTATATGTAATCTCCCCTATTTAGGGAAGTGGGGAGCAGCAGTGTATATGAATACACAAACCAGACTAACAGGGGAAGACATACATGAGAATACCAGTCATGCAAATATGCACTCACAAACTGCAGAGTGGAACACCAGAAGTAAAAGGAGGAAAACCTAAATAGAAGAGGATGATGATATACACACAGACAAATCCCCAAGCAACAGTCTTCTGAACAACACTCCAAATGCCTCCTAACAACCAACACCTCCAATTCCAGAACCAGGCAGTACTAAACTAACACTGGTAATCCCTGATTACCAGAGGCAAGTATATACAGTATATAGCAGAGGGGAGTGGTCAACAATGAACAGCTGAGACCATCAAAACAGAAAAGTTTCCAGGAGCTCTCAGCTGAACAGATTAACCCCTGCACTGCTAGCAGAAATCTGCACTGTTTAGTATAAAGGTGAAAGGCTTCTAATCAGTTCAGGAGTACAAGAAATCGGATACTGTGATTTTCTGGCCCCACTCTGTCACAGTAAACCTGTGACACGTATCGATAGGGAATTTGGATTGTGAGCCCCAATGGGGACAGTGATAATGATGTCTGTAAAGCTCTGTGGAATAAACAGCCCTATATAAGCTACTAAAATAAATAAGTGACAACTCAAAGGAGTTCATACTGCAATAAACTTAAGCCATTTGGTTATAATGCTGAAACCCCATAACCTGCTGATGCTTCCTTGCCAGCTCTGTTTGAATAAAAAAGTGGATATGTCACGTTCTCCCGCAATAATCAACAAAGCTCCTGGGTTCCCTAAGGGTGTGTGCACACAATGTCTTTCAAATCCGGGCAAAACACATGAGTTTTTTTTTCTCTGCTAAGTGGAACCCACTTCATAAAACTCCTAGTTTTTTAAGCCTCTCCATAAGGTGACTGGCATCTGCCATCTTTTTTTGGGCTTCCTATAGACCTCATTATTTAGTTTGGTCAGAAAAATGATCATGTAATTTCTTTTAACCGTTTTGTATCTTTGGAAACCTAACATAGATAAAAAAAAAAAAACAATGAAAAGAATTCATGTGTGAATAGTGAGCCGTTTTGACAAAGAAATGAATATTTTCTATCTTTTGAGCGGTTTTAGGGTGGATTTTTTTTTTTCCAGGCTGGTTTCTGAGCAGATCGACCTGAAAAACACTTCGTGATCACATACACTAAATGTCTTTTAAATATGTTCTCCATTTCTAATTGTAGAAAATGGATGGTCAGGTCTGAGGCATAAATACAGGCGGTCTAGCCTTGGGTATAAAGTGTGTGCTGTTTTCGGTTCCTCTCTTAGAAATCACACTTATGTCCGTTACTCATAAGTTAGCAGTTAGATAAACATTGCATTGTAGTCGTACACAGTTACTGTTTAGCATTTAACGTACTAATTGTAGCATTTTTATACATCATGGGTAATTCCACAGATTTGGAGCTGCTTTTGCAGTGCCTCTTAGGCTATGTGCACACGTTTAGGAATTCTTGCAGAAATTTCCTGAGCAAAACCGGACATTTTCTGCAAGAAATCCGCATGTGTTTTTGGCGCGTTTTTGACAGTTTTTTGGCGTGTTTTTTTTCTGGAGCTTCCCAATGCATTAAGTAGCTGGAAAAACGTGAAAAATCCACAAAATTAATGAACATGCTGCGTTTTTTACTGCGATGCGTTTTTTTCTCCTTCGCCTCATTGGGGGACACAGACCGTGGGTGTTATGCTGCTTGCCACTAGGAGGACACTAAGTGATACAAAGAAAGTTCGCTCCTCCCCTGCAGTATACACCCTCCTGCTGGCCCTCAGCTAACCAGTTCTTGCTTAGTGTCTGTAGGAGGCACTTGGGTCTGTTTTCAGACCCCAACTTTCTTATTTTAATTTTTATTTTTCTGTACATTTTTATTTTTTATTCAACGGAGTGAAAGGGGGCGACGGATCCCTTTTATAGGGCCCGCTCTCCCCCGAACCAGCAACAGGCAAGCACGGCGAGTATACCTCCCCGTCCCTCTCCTGCGACGCTGGAGCACGCCAATTTTTACTGGGGCGACGGGTTTCCATCTTTGGTCCCGATCTCCCTTCCCCCTGCAAGACGGCGAGTACTTGGAGCCTGCTCTAATGTTCCTCTCCGGGGGCCCGACATACAAGGCCCACATCACATGGCGTTGCACAAAAGGGATTACAGAAGAGGATGACAGGATGGATGGAGCGCGCAGGGACAGGGGGACCTGCATTACCGGACTGTGAGTACATCAGGAGTTCCCCTCCTGCGCTCCGGATCGCTTTGCGGCCGTGCCGCCGCACACCGCCGGGCAGGCCAGAAATTTAGACCCCGATTTTTCAGCCGGAGTAGGCCGCAGTGGCCTCTATGGGGCAGGCGCCGGCGGTACTTGCGGCAGAGTCCCTGGGGAGAGGCGCCGGCGGTTGGGGAACTGCGGCGGTTAGCGTCGCTCCGTTGCGGCAGCCGCGCATCGCCAGGCAGGCCGGAAATTTAGTCCCCGGCTTATCAGCTGGAGTAGGCCGCAGTGGGCAGATCCCTCCCACGGCCGTAACCCCGCCCCCTATATCGGCGCTTCTCGTCTGGGACGAGAGGCACCCTGCAGTTCTCGGAGGCCATTCTTCCTCACGCTGCCTGCGTGGAAGATGCGGTCCTGGGGGTGCCACTGGCTGGTACGCCAGCAGCAATCATTCGGCGCGCGGCCCGCCGACGCGCTCCACCGGCAGGCTCCATAAATTTAGTCCCCGGCTTTTTCAGCCGGACTAGGCCGCAGTTGAAATCCCCTTCAGGGGCGAAGGTGCCTTCACGGTCCCGATGGGCTGAACTTCGTGGATGTACAGAAGCCCCTCTCCATGGTCCGGGCAGCCCCCACTGTCCCACCACTGTGAAAGCGGATCTCCACCTCCCTAACAAAAGGGATGATGGATTGAGGTTTATCCCTCTATCTCTGCACCTGAGGTAACGCCCATCCACGCTGCAATACCCGACATCCGCGGCGGCTCCATGCCGGGACGCGCACCGTTGGTGAGTGGATCCTGGCAGCGATGGGTTTCTGCAGCGGGATATTCACAGGCAGTCTCAGGCTTCCCTGTGGCCCACCTCCTTGAGGTAACGCTCCAGCCGGCTACAAAATTTAGCTCCCGGCTTCGGCCGATGTGTAGGCCGCACCCCAGAAGCGCACTGTGGCGCCTTAAGGCGGCTCTGCCTTTTTTTCCTGGCGCTTTTCGCCTGGCACGGAAGCGCTCAATTTTCTCAAGCAACGGGCGTCACTTCTACGCTGGTGCCGGCTGCAGAAATTTACGCCCCGGCTTGGGCCTATTCATGGAAGTCTCGAGGCTCCGCCCACGTCGTGCCTGTGGCTTCGCCCCCTGAATTGGCGCTTCTCGCTCGCTGCGAGATTTTACCTAAACCCGCATGACCAGTATTCCTGTTCTTAAAGGCACGTGACCAGTATTCTCTGGTCTTAAAGGCACGTGACCAGTATTCTCTGGTCTTAAAGGCTTGTGACCAGTATTCCCTGGTCTTAAAGGCACGTGACCAGTATTCCCTGGTCTTAAAGGCACGTGACCAGTATTCCCTGGTCTTAAGGGCACGTGACCAGTATTCCCTGGTCTTAAGAGCACGTGACCAGTATTCCCTGGTCTTAAGGGCACGTGACCAGTATTCCCTGGTCTTAAGGGCACGTGACCAGTATTCCCTGGTCTTAAGGGCACGTGACCAGTATTCCCTGGTCTTAAGGGCACGTGACCAGTATTCCCTGGTCTTAAGGGCACGTGACCAGTATTCCCTGGTCTTAAGGGCACGTGACCAGTATTCCCTGGTCTTAAAGGCACGTGACCAGTATTCCCTGGTCTTAAAGGCGCGTGACCAGTATTCCCTGTTTTTAAAGGAGCGTGACCAGAATTTCCCTGGTCTTAAAGGCGCGTGACCAGAATTCCCGGGTCTTAAAGGCACGGGACCAGTACTCCCTGGTCTTAAGGGCACGGGACCAGTATTCCCTGGTCTTAAGGGCACGGGACCAGTATTCCCTGGTCTTAAAGGCACACGACCAGTATTCCCTGCTCTTAAAGGCACACGACCAGTATTCCCTGGTCTTAAAGGCACATGACCAATCCGAAACTGGTCTTAAATGAGGAGCCCTCTTCCGCTGAAGTTTATCCTAGTGTAACTAGTTCCCTCAGTCTAAACTCCCTCGTAGAGCTTTTGCCATCCAGTCCGGATATGCGATTCACTGGATAGAAGCCTCTACGTGGGACGCTATGCCTGGTCTGATTTTTAAGGGTGACAGGCACTTTAAAGGGCGCCGGTCTCCCCACACCATCAACAGACGGGCACATGAAGGTCGCTTCCAGGTATCCTTTTCTGCACCCAGGCCTAACGCCAGACAACCTGTCCTGTCCACCCGGAGACCTGAACTCTGTGGATGTACAGAGGCACCCTTTTTCGGGCGTCTGAGCACCCCCCTCTGCATCACCACTATTTAACAGAAGATGCAAGAAGGCGAATGTTCCCTCTCCACTTCCCTGTTAAGAGGATGGTGGATCGAGGCTCCTAATTTTTAACTCTGCAATGACCTGCTGGAAGCAGCGGCGCATTCTGCCACTCGGCAGATTAACCGGGTACAATCTCCTGTGGTTTACCTACCAGTATCCCTGCCCGATATGTCCTCAATTAAAAATGCCACGATCTGTCAAATAGCAAATCTGGTTTGTTCCGTTTTGTGGCTACGGGTCCAGCCCTCTACCCTCCCTAGCCGCCGCATGGATTGCTAGAGCAACGGTCTCCTGCCTGGAGACCTTAACTACTTTGATTCACACCAGTACCCCTTTCCTGAAGACAGTTCAGCTGGTCAATCAAATTTTTGAGCGGGAGACTAACGAAGGATCGTACGTTCCTACAGCCCCGACCAAAAGTGAAAGGGTTGTCCAGGACAGTCTAGATCTAAGGGATCTTGGTTCCTAAAAGGGGAACGAGAAGTAGGACCGATCCCGGACCTCAAACTTCTAACAATTTTTTCACAAGGTTCTTCTTCTTCGAATGGAGTTCCTCCGCTCAGCCATTACTTCAACAAAAAAGGTGCAGTTTCTGGCATCCATCGACATTCGGGATGCCTAACCTCTTCAAAAATTCCTTTGCTTTTCCATTCGTGAACAGCATTTAAGTCACGACCTTGTCCTTCGGCCTTGCTACCGCACCCAGAGTGTTCGCAAGGGTCATGGCGGCTGTCATCTTGCACCTAGAGGCGTGGCCGTCCTGCCCGGTTTGGCCGACTGTTTACCTGCCCTTGCAGGACTACACTAAGTCGTCTATATCACTTGTGATACCCTCTCACCTGGGCTGGTGGCTAGACTTAGGCAACTTCTCATTTCCAGCCCAGCAGATATCCTTTTTGAGGATGATCCGGTACTCTTCCAGAAGGGTGGTAAACTTCCCTCCAGACAGGGTCATGGTTTTTCAACAGGGAGCTCGCGCTCTTGCTCACTCATCCCCTCATTTCATTCGATTTGCTGGGAGGGTTCGAAAAAAAAAAAAAAAAAACGGAGACGACAATGGAAGCAGTTTCCTTCGCTCTGTTAGTTTTCAGCAAGTCAAGCAGCCTTTCAGACGATAGTCTCTGAGCTCCTTCTTCATCCAGGGTTTTTTCTCCCGGTTCCATGGTTACTAGTAACTTCCAATGCCAGTCCTCTTCTCCCGATCATTGCTCTGGAGATCTCAAAGGTAGTCCTATAGTAGGTCCACTACCTTATGGCGGGTCAACCCATCCGATTTCAATTGGACAACGCCACGGCTGTGTCATACGTCAATCATCTAGCGAGTACCCACCTTCAAGCATCATGGGCCGAGATCTATCACTCGGTGATCTTGGCAGTACATATCCCAGGAGTAGAACTCTGGGCTGCGAACATATTTAGCCATCAGGGTTTCACCTCAAGTGAGTGGGAACTTCACCCGGAAGTCTTCCATCAGACCCGCCTTCACTGGAGCTCTACAGTTGTAGTTCGGATGGCGTACTGACTGATCGCCTGTGTACTCGAGTTTGTTGTTCGGCCTCGAGATCCAAGAGCCATCGCACTGCATGCTCTGGTTATTCCGTGGTACCAGTTTCCACTTCCGAAAGCTTTTCAGAAGCAGAAAGGGCCCCAGTGATCCTCGGAAATCCGCACTGTCCACGTCAGTTCGCTTGCGAAGCTGATAGCTTTCTGTCTTTCTGCAACAAAACTGCTAGTAGGGACCACCTCGCAGGATGTTTTCACATGTAGTTCTTCCCTATTGCATACCGTTAGATCATTGGGATCTATTCTATTAGGGAAGGTCGCCCCCTTTTTTCTCGGCGATATCCTCATCCTGACGAGTCTTCGGTGCTAACGGGTCTTTTCAGACTTTTTTTCCTTCAAGGCAAGGTTGTCCTCAGGCCTTCCCCGTCCCTAGTTACCAAGGTGGTATTGTATTACTACTGTCATGAGGGCATAGTTCTTCCCTCATCTCTTTTGGCACCAGTCCACAAAATGGAATGAGTTCCCCATATTCCGAACGAAGCGAGTGCTTTGAGTAGGTACGTCTTGAGGACGGCGTCCTTCCGAAGGTTAGACACTGTATCTTGGGTTTCCTAACGGCAAGAGGAAGGCTTCCTGACGTTTACAGGAAGGGTTTGGCCGTCTTCATCGGCCATTTAGCCTGGTGTATTCCTTTCACCATCCAGGAGTCCTTCCGTGTTAGATGACAGCCTATCTCCCTGTCTATCGTGGGTCCTAGGCACCAGGCGTCGACAAGACATGCCTGCAAGCTTGCGGATTCGTCCAGTCCGCATGCATTCTTGAAGCATTATAACTCCCAGACTTCCACAGATGTGACTCTGGGCAGGCGGACTCTGCAGGCCGCGGTGGCGCACTTGTAAGTAGCAGTTACACAGGGCCTGATCTGACGTTGTCCCCACCCAGGGACTGCTTTGGTACGTCCCACGGTCTGTGTCCCCCAATGATGCGAAGGAGAAAGAGGGATTTTTGTGTACTCACCGAAAAATCCTTTTCTCCGAGCCAATCATTGGGGGACACAGCTCCCACCCTGGTATTAGCTTATGCTTGTTTTTATAATCCGATATGCTATACTCTCATATATAATATGACATGCTGTAAGCTAATATGTTGTTACTGATCTCCTACTGCTTTTTGCACCGAACTGGTTAGCTGAGGGCCAGCAGGAGGGTATATACTGCAGGGGAGGAGCTAACTTTCTTTGTATCACTTAGTGTTCTCCTAGTGGCAAGCAGCATAACACCCACGGTCTGTGTCCCCCAATGATCGGAGTAAAGGATTTTACGGTGAGTACACAAAAATCCCTCTTTCGCGGAAAAAAACGCATCATGTGCAAAAAAATAGCGGAATGCATTCTAAATGATGGGATGCATAATGTATCCATTTTTTATAGCGAAAAAATGCGAAAAAAAAAAACGCGAAAAATCTGCAACGTGTGCACACAGCCTTACAGCTAGCTAAAATGGCCCTCATCACTATGATAAGAATTTCCTTGGTAAGAGCAGACATGGCATATTTTTTGTTAGTGAACATGGCTGCATAGCCCCCTAGTCTTTATGTAAGGCAAATTAATTTGTTGGATAAACCCAACAGTTGTAGGTGGACACGCGATATCTCAACAATCAACTGTAAATTGTATGGTTTTGGGATATTTTTGTAAATTGAGTCTAGACTAATCTAGTTTACGCATTTAGTGTTCTATTCATGCTGTCAGACCACATACGGTAACATTAAATAGATTAGTATTGAAACTGAATTTTTTGCAAAACCAGTGATTTGAAAAATGCTATACAGTCATGGCCTAAAGTGTTGGCACCCTTGAAATTGTTACAGAAAATGAATGAGGAAAGATATATATCTTGGTACCGTGTTAGCCAGTAGATAGAAAAATATTTAGAATTGAGAGTCCTTAGTGGTTGATACCTTTTTAATGGCTTTCGAGACTACACAGGTCTCTACATCAGGCACAGACTAAGGCTGGAGTCACACTACAGTGAGATACAGCCGAGACTCGCAGGTTAAAAACAAGCTCTGGCACCGGCACTCCGAAGCGGAGCGTGCAGCTCCATGTATTGCTATGCGGCCGCACACTCCGCTCTGGAGTGCCGATGCCAGAGCTTGGTTTTAACCTGCGAGACTCGGCCGTATCTCGCTGTGTGTGATCCCGGCCTTAAGCAAATTCTGACTGATGAAGAGACCTGTGTAGTCTCGAAAGCTTGCAATTTGTTACCATCTTTTCAGTTAGCCATTAAAAGGTATCAACCACTGAGGACTCTCAATTCTAAATATTTTACAGAAAATGAAGTATTTCTCACAGAAAACTATTGCTATTGTTTTGTTACACACATGTTTATTTCCAATGTTACATAGTTACATAGTTACATAGTTATTAAGGTTGAAGGAAGACTTTAAGCCCATCTAGTTCAACCCATAGCCTAACCTAACATGCCATAACATGTTGATCCAGACGAAGGCAAAAAAAACCCATGTGGCAAAGAGTAAGCTCCACATTGGGGAAAAAAAATTCCTTCCCGACTCCACATACGGCAATCAGACTAGTTCCCTGGATCAACACCCTATCAAGGAATCTAGTGTATATACCCTGTAACATTATACTTTTCAAGAAAGGCATCCAGTCCCCTCTTAAATTTAAGTAATGAATCACTCATTACAACATCATACGGCAGAGAGTTCCATAGTCTCACTGCTCTTACAGTAAAGAATCCGCGTCTGTTATCATGCTTAAACCTTCTTTCCTCCAGACGTAGAGGATGCCCCCTTGTCCCTGTCTCAGGTCTATGATTAAAAAGATCATCAGAAAGGTCTGTCCCCTCATATATTTATACATTAAAATAAGATCACCCCTTAGTCTTCGTTTTTCCAAACTAAACAGCCCCAAGTGTAATAATCTATCTTGGTATTGCAGACCCCCCAGTCCTCTAATAACCTTGGTCGCTCTTCTCTGCACCCGCTCCAGTTCAGCTATGTCTTTCTTATACACCGGAGACCAGAACTGTGCACAGTAATCTAAGTGTGGTCGAACTAGTGACTTGTATAGAGGTAAAATTATGTTCTCCTCATGAGCATCTATGCCTCTTTTAATACATCCCATTATAATTTGCCTTTGTAGCAGCTGCCTGACACTGGCCACTGAATATGAGTTTGTCATCCACCCATACACCCAGGTCTTTTTCATTGACGGTTTTGCCCAGAGTTTTAGAATTAAGCACATAGTTATACATCTTATTACTTCTACCCAAGTGCATGACCTTACATTTATCCCCATTAAAGCTCATTTGCCATTTATCAGCCCAAGCTTCTAGTTTATATAAATCATCCTGTAATATAAAATTGTCCTCCTCTGTATTGATTACCCTGCAGAGTTTAGTGTCATCTGCAAATATTGAAATTCTACTCTGAATGCCCCCTACAAGGTCATTAATAAATATGTTAAATAGAAGAGGGCCCAATACTGATCCCTGTGGTACCCCACTGCTAACTGTGACCCAGTCCGAGTGTGCTCCATTAATAACCACTCTTTGTTTCCTATCCCTGAGCCAGCTCGCTTACACATATTTTCCCCTATCCCCATTATTCTCATTTTATGTATCAACCTTTTGTGTGGCACTGTATCAAAAGCTTTTGAAAAGTCCATATACACTACATCCACTGGGTTCCCTTGGTCCAGTCCGGAACTTACCTCTTCATAGAAGCTGATCAAATTAGTCTTACATGAACGGTCCCTAGTAAACCTGTGCTGATACTGGGTCATGAGGTTATTCCTCTTCAGATACTCCAGTATAGCATCTCTTAGAATGCCCTCCAGGATTTTACCCACAGTAGAGGTTAAGCTTACTGGCCTATAATTGCGGAGTTCAGTTTTTGTCCCCTTTTTGAATTTTGGCACCACATTTGCTGTACGCCAGTCCTGTGGTACAGACCCTGTTATTATGGACTCTTTAAAGATTAAAAATAATGGTCTATCAATGACTGTACTTAATTCCTGCAGTACTCGGGGGTTTATCCCATCCGGGCCCGGAGATTTGTCAATTTTAGTGATTTTTAGACGCCGCCGTACTTCCTGCTTGGTTAAGCAGGTGACACTTAATGGGGAATTTTTGTTATCACTGATCATATTGTCTGCCATGGGATTTTCTTGTGTAAATACTGATGAAAAAAAGTCATTTAGCATATTGGCTTTTTCCTCATCCTCATCCACCATTTCCCCCAGACTATTTTTAAGGGGGCCAACACTTTCATTTTTTAGTTTCTTAATATTTATGTAGTTACAGAATATTTTGGGATTATTTTTACTATCTCTGGCAATGAGTCTCTCTGTCTCAATTTTTGCTGCCTTGATTTGCTTTTTACAGAATTTATTTAATTTTCTGTATTTATTTAATGCCTCATCACTACCTACTTCCTTTAATTCTCTAAATGCTTTCTTTTTGTCACTTATTGCGCCCCTTACAGCTCTATTTAGCCATATTGGTTTCCTCCTATTTCTAGTATGTTTATTCCCATACGGTATATACTGTGCACAGGTCCTATCCAGGATGCTAATAAACGTCTCCCATTTTATTTTTATGTCTCAGGATATCGTCCCAGTTAATTGCACCAAGATCATCTCTCATCCGTTGGAAATTTGCCCTCCTGAAGTTTAATGTCCTTGTAACCCCTCTACTACACATCTTATTAAAGGATACACGTAAACTTATTATTTTGTGATCACTATTCCCCAAGTGACCCCCAACCCTTATATTTGATATGCGGTCTGGCCTGTTGGTTAATATTAGGTCTAGCAGTGCCCCCCTTCTTGTTGGGTCCTGAACCAGTTGTGAAAGGTAATTGTCTCTCATAGTTGTCAAAAACCGATTACCTTTGCTGGAACTGCAGGTTTCTGTTCCCCAATCTATTTCAGGGTAGTTGAAGTTCCCCATAATAATTACTTCTCCTTGATTCGCAGCTTCATCTATTTGCTTTACGAGGATATTCTCCGTTGCTTCCATTATTTTTGGAGATTTATAACAAACCCCTATCAGTAATTTATTATTTTTTCCCCCTCCCCTTTTCTGCACCCACAGGGACTCTACATTTTCATTAAATTCACCTATATTATCACGCCGGATGGGTTTTAAGGACGATTTTACATACAGACACACCCCTCCCCCTCGCTTATCTGTACGGTCATTTCTGAAAAGGCTATAGCCCTGCAAGTTAACAGCCCAGTCATGGCTCTCATCCAGCCATGTTTCAGATATCCCCACTTGTCATACTTATGCTCCAACAACATTAATTCTAATTCGTCCGTTTTGTTGGCGAGGCTTCTGGCATTAGTATACATGCACTTGATGTTCCTCTCTGTACCTCTATTCTTTCTTAAATTATTAACTGTTGTAACCCCACCCCCCATGCCACCGCCTCCCCCAACTTCATTATTTGTGCCCAGGTCTCTATCTGCACTATCTTCCCCTCCTATAAATTGAATACCCTCCCCCCCCCAATCCCTAGTTTAAACACTCCTCCAACCTTCTAGCCATTTTCTCCCCCAGCACAGCTGCACCTTCCCCATTGAGGTGCAGCCCGTCCCTAGCATAGAGCCTGTAGCCAACTGAGAAGTTGTCCCAGTTCTGCAGTAACCCAAACCCCTCCTTCCTACACCAATTCTTGAGCCACTTATTAACCTCCCTAATCTCCCGTTGCCTCTCTGGCGTGGCACATGGTACAGGCAGTATTTCAGAAAATACCACGTTGGAGGTCCTTGCTTTCAGCTTGCAGCCTAATTCCCTGAAATCATCTTTAAGGACCTTCCACCTACCTCTAACTTTGTCATTTGTGCCAATGTGCACCATGACCGCTGGGTCCTCACCAGCCCCTGCCAGTAATCTGTCCACCCGATCAGCGATGTGTCGGACTCGAGCGCCAGGTAGGCAGCACACCGTCCGACGATCCCTGTCTTTGTGACAGATTGCCCTATCTGGTCGCCTAATAATTGAGTAATGTGTATATTGGAGCATCAGAAAAAAAATAGAGAAAATAAGGAAATTGGACATAATTTTACACACAACCCCAAAAATGGGCCAGACAAAATTGTTGACACCCTCATCTTAATATTTGGTTGAACACCCTTTGGAATAAATAACTGCAATAACTTCCTATAACCATCAACAAGCTTCTTACACCTCTCAACTGGAATTTTGGACTATTCTCTCCTTTTGGAAACTGCTCCAGGTCTCTCATATTTGAAGGGTGCCTTCTCCCAACAGCAATTTTAAGATCTGTCCACAGGTGTTCAATGGGATTTAGATCTGGACTCATTACAGGCCACTTCAGCACTCTCTCCAGCGCTTTGTTTCCATCCATTTCTGGGTTCTTCTTGAAGTATGTTTGGGGTAATTGTCCTCCTGGAAGACCCATGACCTAAGTTGCAACCCAGCTTTCTGACACTGGACACTACATTGCAATACAAAATCCTTTGGTAATCTTCAGATTTCATGATGCCTTGCACACAGTCAAGGCACCCAGTGCCAGAGGCAGCAAAACAACCCCAACACATCTTTGATGCTCCACCATATTTGACTGTAGGTATTGTGTTTTTCTTTGTAGGCCACATTCTGTTTTTGGTAAACCCGCTTCCCAAAAGGATTTTAGCTTACTCCCAAACATTTTGACAAACTGCAGCCTAGCTTTTTTATGTATGTGTCAGCAGTGGGGTCCTCCTGAGTCTCTTGTCATAGCATTTCATTTAAATGCCAGCTGATAGTTTGCACTGACACTGATGCACCCTGAACCTGCAGAACAGCTTGAATTTCTTTGGAACTTGATTGGGGCTGCTTATGCACCATTCAGACTATTTTGTGATGCAACCTTTCATCAGTTTTTCTATGCCGTAGACGTCCAGGGAGATTAGCTACAGTACCATGTGTTGTGAACTTCTTGATTATGTTGCACACTGTGGACAAAGGAAAATAATAATCTTTGGAGATGGACTTGTAACCTAGAGCTTGTTGATATTTTTCAACAGTTTTAGTTCTCAAGTCACACAATGTAAAGATTGAGTCAACTGCTGTCCTTTTTATCTGGTTTCAGGTGTGATTTTCTGATTGCCCACACCTGTTACTTGCCACAGGTGAGTTTGAACGAACATCATATGCGTGAAACAAATTTGTTTTCCAGCCCATTTTCAAAGTTTTGTGTGAAATTCTGCAACTTTTTTTTCCCCATCTTTATTTTTTTGTGGTGTTCCAGTACACAAAAATAAATGTGTGTGACAAAACCTGTGTACTTGTAGTAATAATAATAATAGCTTGGAGAAATGCTTCATTTTCTGGAACAATTTCAAGGATCCCAACACTTTTGGCCATGACTGTGTGTGTGTATGTATTATAAAATTATTAGAATTTTTTTTGTTTTGCCTTGTATTTATAGTACATTTACAGACAGAGGAGAAACATTGTAAAAAAAAAATAGCTATTAGAGGTTGGTACTGACGATTGCACACATCCTGGCCCTTGGATGGGTCTGTGCTAGGTTAAGTTCTTTTCAATGAGTATATGATGTATTTTTTAAATGTTTCATTTCTGCACCATTATTTTGCACCATGTTTTTTGCAATTTAATTTGAGAGTAGCCTAATATAGGGCAAGTGAGCCTGATTCCAGTTATGTATCACTTGGTGCACAATTTGTGACACAATAAGAGTTTTTAGATTCAACATTAAAAGGGTTGTCTACTACTAGGACAACCCCTTCTTGACATAAATGTTTGTCTCCAATAAAATAATAAAACTTACACTCACCTTCCGTGCCAGCGCCATTCCAGTAGTGTCAGAACTTCCGTCCCAGGTCTCTCATGTGGCATTGTGACATGTGATGCCTGGTGCCCAATCAATGAGTGTAGAGTTTTTATTTTATCGGGGCCGAACATTTAGTTCAAGAAGGGGTTGTCCCAGTAGTGGACAACTCCTTTAAGCAGAACTCAAAACTAACCCCACCTACACCAAACTCTATGTACCTTGTCTATTAACAGTGTGCTGCTTATCAGAGAAGGGGCGAAGTTGGACCACTACTCACAGGAGCACCAGTCTAGCAGTAATAATCCCGTGGTGATAAAAACTTCATTATAAGTAAACAGCGAACAGCCAGAAAAGTGACACATGGTTGAAATTTATGTTTCAGCCCCTATCTCCTGCTGTCTTTAGATTACATAGCAAAAACCTGCTGACAGATTCCATTTAAATAAAACTGCTTAGTTTTGGAAACATCCTCTTACTTTGCTTTGATAAAACTTTATTGATAAAGTAATTGGCAAATTACAAGTGGGGTTTATGTGTCTGTTGCCAATCTATGGGGAAAATCTGCAAATAAACCCATATCGAGATTTACATGTTGTGATTTTAAAACAACGCACTGAGAGTCATTTTACACATATAAAAAAAGAACACTGAGGTCAACAAAGGGCATGACACTTTTATAAATCCCAGTCACTTTGCTGGAAATGTAATATGGTGCATTGTTTTGTGAAGCAAATATATATATTAAAAAGCTAAGTGCTCATCCTGGGAACTTGGCCGAACTACTCAGTACACATATACATAGGACACATCCTTGCCTCCTGCTCTATGTGTCATCTGACATTCCGACCCACCTTTCAATTAGTATGGCATTTGCCGGCCTTTCTTACTTGCCATGGGCACATAATTGGCAGTATCTAAAGGGAGGCACTTCCGTTTCTTTGCCACATTTCATTTCTAGTTCCTAAATGTATTTGTGAGGTTTCTTGTTCTCATCCAGGCTCCAAAAATAAACATTGATCTGATCTTTATGGTGCAATAAATTACAGGGCTTGGCAGTCGCATAGAAAAGCCATCATTAAAGAGTCACTGTTATGAGACAGTTGGGATCCAGAGGCCTAGTTCTGTTTTTTTGTTGGTGGCACTTTAAGCTCTTAACCCCTTCACGCCATGGCCAATTTTTGTTTTTGCCTTTTTTTTTCTTCTCTTTGTTCCCAGAGCCATAACTCTTTTCTGTCGACATAGACAAATGAGGGCTTCATTTTTACAGCAAGTATTGTACTTTTGAATGACAACATTCATTTTACCACATAATATACTAGAAAATGGGGAAAAAAATTAAAGTACGGTGAAATTGTGAAAAGAAACAAACATTGACATTTTTTGGGGGAATTGTTTTTATGGTGTTCATTTTATGGTAAAAATTACCTTGCGATATGATTCTCCTCAATATGATTATGGTAATGCCCAACATGTCAAGTTTGAGTTTTTGTCACCACTAAAATAATAATTTGTTCCGCCCAATTCATCTATCCGATGGCTTTTTTTTTTTTGTTGGGTGAGACAGCGTTTTTATTAGTTCCATTTTGGGTATCGATGTGATTTTTTGATCGCTTGTTACAGCCTTTTTCTCCTTCGCCTCATTGGGGGACACAGACCGTGGGTGTATGCTGCTGCCAATAGGAGGCTGACACTAAGTGATACAAAAAAGTTAGCTCCTCCCCTGCAGTATACACCTTCCTGCTGGCTCGCAGCTAACCAGTTCCGCAGCTAACCAGTTCTTGCTTAGTGTCTGTAGGAGACACTTGGGTCTGGTTCAGACCCCAAGGTTTTTATTTTATTTTTTACTTTTCTGTAAATTTTTATTTTTAATTAATGGAGTGAAAGGGACAATGGATCCTTTCAAGGTTCCGATATCCCCCGTACCATCAACAGGCGGGTATATGGAGTGTCACCTTTCCGTACCCTCTCCTGCGACGTGGGAAGCCATTCCTGAGCTCACTTTAGGGGCGACGGTTCCTTCGGGTCCCGATCTCCCCTCACCAGCAACGGGCGAACACATGGAGTGTCGCCTCTATGTATCCTCTCCTGGAGCCAGGCCTACTGCCGGACAACTGGACCTGTCCACCCGGGGGCTGAACTCCGTGGATGTACAGAGGCTCCTTCTCTTTGGCGTCCGAGCAGCCCCCACTGTACCACCATTGTTAAAGCGGATGGCACAAGGAGGCGGACTGTTCCTCTCCACCTCCCTAAGAAGGGGATGGTGGATTGAGGCTTTATCCCTGCACCGTCCACGCTGCAATACCTAACCTGCAGCAGAGCAGCACAGTGCGCGCTTTCCTTGGCGCTTAAAAACAGTCATCGGGTCCATGCCGGGTCGCGCACCAATGGTGAGTGGATCCAGTCGACGATGGGCCCCTGCAGTGGGATATTAACATGGCTTCCCTGTGGCCTACCTCCCTAAGGTAATGCAAAAATTTAGCCCCCGGCTTTGGCCGATGTGTAGGCCGCATCCCGGAAGTCGCGCCCCCACTATGGCGCGCTAAGGTGGCTCCGCCCATCCTTTCTGGCGTTTTCTGTCTGGCATGGGAGCTTTTGCTTTTCCCGGCCCAATGCCCCTCTATTCTACCCCTTGTATTGCTCCCGCCGACTGAAGAAATTTATGCTCCGGCTTGGGCGTGTCGGCGTGTCATGGAAGTCACGAGGCTCCGCCCCCGAAATGGCTCCTCTCGCTCTCTTCGAGGCTTTATCACCTCTGCAACTCCCGGTGTCCTACTTAGTCCACCCGGTCGGCAGAGGCCATGGTTTTTTTGCATTAAAGGGGCTCAATGACTGCAGCCGGGTAAGGTAAGTACTGCCCTCTTCCCTCCTGTACTTGCATGAATGACCCCGGTCTTAAAGGCACATGACCAGTATTCCCTGGTTTTAAAGGCACATGATCAAGATTCCCTGGTCTAAAAGGCACATGACCAGCATTTTCTGGTCTTAAAGGCATTTGACTAGCATTCCCTGGTCTGAAAGGCACATGACCAGTATTACCTGGTCTTAAAGGCATATGACCAGTATTCCCTTGTCTTAAAGGCACATGACCAGTCCGAAGCCAGTCACCCTAAATGAACTCAGGAACCCTCCGCTGCCGATCCCAGCTTATCTCAGAGTACCTAGTTCCCCTGAGTGGGCTTCATAACTGCCACATCCCATGGCTTCTCTGATCAAGAGATTGAAGCCCTCTGTGGCTCAGAGTGCTTGCAGGACCGATATATATGGTTCCTCTCCTACATGGGAGCCGTCGGCTAGCAGGGGCCACAAGTATTCTAGAAACGTACAGGCATCTAGAAAATGGAAGCTTCATTTCCTGATCTCCCTCACCAATGATTTGCTGAGGACAAGATTCTGAATATGCATTGGATATTGCCTTTGTTCTGGACTCACCAGAACTTTAGTAGAGGATGGATTCGCCTATTTATATCATCAACCAATGTCTTTAGATTGATGTGGGCTACGGTTCCACTCTAGATCAAGCAGTGTCCGTCATAAGGAGACTAAACTCCCTCGCAGAGCATTTGCCATTCACCCGGACAGGGAGCGTCTGGATAAGCAATTCACTGGACAGAAGCCTCTGCAGGTGCGGTATCCTTTTTCAGCCA
Source organism: Ranitomeya variabilis (assembly GCF_051348905.1). Taxonomy (NCBI): domain Eukaryota; kingdom Metazoa; phylum Chordata; class Amphibia; order Anura; family Dendrobatidae; genus Ranitomeya; species Ranitomeya variabilis. The sequence continues at coordinate 558,984,852 of NC_135236.1, read as the reverse complement.
ATATGCAAACATGTGGGGTGTCCTCTCCACGTATAAACCCCCTACTACGTGGGATGCCATGCCTGGTCTGATTCTTAGGGGTGACGGGTCCTTTTAAAGGGCACCGATCTCCCCACACCATAAATAGACGAGCACATGGAGTGTCGCATCCATCATATACTCCTCTGCAGCCAGGCCTAACACCGGAACCAACCTTGTCCACCCAGTGACCTGAATTCTGTGGATGTACAGTGGCACCCTTTTTTGGCATCCGAACACCCCTCTCTTCATCTCCACTATTTAGCAGATGATGCAAGAAGGCGGACGATCCCTCTCCACTTCCCTGTTAAGAGGGTGGTGGATCGAGGGTTCCTCATTTTAACTCCGCACTGTCAAAAGAGAGCAGAGGTAGCAAGAGACGGCTTTTCCTGACATTCTGGATACAGCCGTGCATTCTGACACTTGGTAGATTAACTGGGTAGAATCTCCTGTGGTTTGTCTACCAGTATTCCTGCCCGATGGGTCATCAATTAAAATTACAACAGACTGTCAGATACCAAATCTGGTTCGTTCCATCTTGCAGCCTCGGGTTGAGTGCTCTACCCTGGTCCTTAGCCACCTTAGTCTCCTGGTCGCAGACCTTAACTTCTTTGATTCACATCAGTAACCTTTTCCCGAAGACAATCAAGGTCAATCAAATTTCTTGAGCAGGAGACTAGCTGGTTCACGCCTCTTGGATGCGCCTTGTTGCGCGGCGCTGTCAGCAGCAAATGCCATTACACCCAGAAGGGCATTATAGCTCAGAGTATGGAAGCTTACTCTGCATTCAAAAAGCCTCTGACATCACTCCCTAGGATCGCATGTTTCCTATAGACCCAACCAGCAGTGGAAGAATTGTCCAGGACAAGATTTAAGAAATCTTGGTTCCTAAAAGGGGGACCGAAAAGTAAGACCGATCCTGGACCTCAAACTTTTACCAAGCTGGACAAGGTCCTCTTTCTTCGGATGGAGTTCCTTCACTCAGCCATTACTTCAACGGAAAAAGAGTGGAGTTTCTGGCATCAACCGACATTCGGGATGCTTACCTTCACATTCCTATTTTCCCCTCTTCAAAAATTCCTTCACTTTTCCATTCACAAACAGCATTTTCAAGTCACGACCTTGTCCTTCGGTCTTGCTACCGCATCCTGAGTGTTCGCAAGGGTCATGGCGGCCGTCATGTTCCTCTTGCACCCTAGAGGCATGGTCGTCCTGCCCTATACGGTCAACTTTCTAGCCGCTCTTCCAGGACTATGCTGAGTCTATATCAATTGCTATACCCTCTCTCTCCTTGGCTGGCAGCTTCATCTGGACAGGTTTTTTCCTCTTTTCCAGCCCAGCAGATATCCTTTTTGAAGATGATCCTGGACACTTCCAGAGGGTTGGTATTTCTCCCTTGATACAAGGCAGTGGCCCTTCAACTTGGAACTCACTTACTTGATCACTCATTCCATTCGATTTGCTGGGAGGGTCATGAGGAAACATGGTGACAGCAATGGAAGCTGTTTCCTTCGCTCTGCTCGTCTTCTGTAGGTCAAACAGGCTTTCAGAGGGTAGTCTCTGAGCTTCTTCTTCATCCAGGGGAGTTCCTTCAGGTTCAATGATTATTAGTGACTACCGATGCCAGCCTTCTTCTCCTGATCTTTGTTCTGTGGATCCAAACGATACTGCTAGTCCTACAGCAGGTCCTCTGCCTTCTGGTGGGTCACCCCATCCAAATTCAAGTGGATAATGCCACGGCTGTGCCATACATCAATCATCTAGCAGGTACCCACAGTCAGGCATCATGGACGAGGTACCTCTCATTCTCTGATGGGCTGAGATCTATCATTTGATGATCTCGGCAGTACACATCCCAGGAGTCTGGGCGGTAGACTTCTTCAGCCATCAGGGTCCCGCCTCAAGTGAGTGGGAACTTCACCCGGAAGTCTTCCATCAGATCTGCCTTCACTGGGGCACTCCAGATGTAGATCGGATGGCGTCCATACTGAACGCCAATGTACTCGTGTTCATGGTTCGGCCTCAAGATCCAAAAGCCATTGCAGTGAATGCTCTGGTTCTTCCATGGTACCAGTTTCCATAACCCCCTTTCCCCTACTTCCGAGAGTCGTTTGGAAGCAGGAGGGGCCCCAGTGGTCCTGGGAGATCCGCACGGACCACGTTAGGTTTTTTTGTTTGCGGAGCTAGTACTTTTCCGTCTCATTGCAACGAAACTGCAAGTAGGGATTTTCCTGCAGGGAGTTTTCACATGTGGTCCTTCCCTTTCACATACCATTAGATCTTTGGGACCTTAAAGGGAACCTGTCACCCCCTCCCGAGGCGTTTTTAACTGTAGGAGCCACCTTGTGCTGCACTAATGCTGCACTCTGTCAAGGTGGCTCTTTTAGTTGGTGTCCCTGCCAACGCTGAAATAATAGTTTTTATAATTTGTCCCTCATACCTGTAATTTGTCAGGGGGGCATGTCTTTCCCCCCTGACACAAACGCCTCCTTGCCATCACTCAGGGCCTCCGTGCGCTAGGTGCCGCCTCCATTTCCTTCATGAACGTTCCTGGTGCCTGCGCTGTAAGTTCGAAGGGCAGCGCTAACTGCGCATGCCCGAAAGAAAAAAAAAATGGTCCTGGGAGTCTTAAAGTAGACTCCTTTTGATCCGGACAGACTTTACTATCAGGGAAGATCGCTCCTTTTCTCTGCGATCTCGTCATCATGACAAGTCTTCGGAGCTAGACGCTCTGTTCTTTCAGACTTTTTTTTCCTTCTTATCATCAAGGCAAGGTTGTCCCCAGGCCATCCCCGTCCCTTGTTACCATGGTGGTATTGTATTCCCAATGTTACGAGGGCATCGTTCTTCCCTCATCTCTTTCGGCACCAGTCCACAAAGCGGGATGGGTTCTCCATATTCTGGACGAAGTGAGTGCTCTGAGTAGGTACGTATCATGCACGACATCCTTCCAAAGGTTGGACACCTTATTTGGGCTTCCTGACGGTCAGAGGAAGGCTTCCTGATGGTTACAGAAGGGGTTTAGCCATTTCATCGACCATGTTAGCCTGGTGGATTCGTTACACCATCCAGGAGTCCTTCCGGGTTAGACGTCAGCCTAACTCCACTCCACTCAGTCGATCAAGGTTTCTTGGGCTCTAGGCAACAGGGGTCGGTAAAGCACGCCTGCAAGCTTGCGGGTTTGTCCAGTCCGCATGCAGTCTTGAAGCACTATAATTCCCAGACTTCTGCAGATTTGAGTCTGGGCAGGCCGACTCCGCATGCCGCGGTGGCACTCTTGTAAGTAGCGGTTACACAGGGCCTGATCTAATGTTGTACCCACCCGGGGACTGCTTTGGGACGTCCCACGGTCTGTGTCCCCCAATGAGGCGAAGGAGAAATAGGGATTTTTGTGTACTCACCGTAAAATCCTTTACTCTGAGCAATTCATTGGGGGTCACAGCTTCCCCCCCTGTTATTAGCTTCTGCTTGTTTTATAGTTTGACATGCTATACTCTCATATATAATTTGACATGCTATACTTTATGTTGTTATTGGATCTCCTACTGCTTTGGCACTGAACTGGTTAGCTGAGAGCCAGCAGGAAGGTGTATACTGCAGAGGAGGAGCTAACTTTTTTTGTGTCACTTAGTGTCAGCCTCCTATTGGCAGCAGCATACACCCACGGTCTGTGTCCCCCAATGAATGGCTCGGAGAAAAGGATTTTACGGTGAGTACACAAAAATCCCTATTTTGTGGAATTGCAGCGACCAAAAAAACTTTATTTTGGCCTTCTTGAATTTTTTTTAGTTTACGGTGTTTACCGATTGAGTTAATTTGTTAGCGGCAGGTCCTGGATGTAATACACAGCCATCACATGCTGGGCATGGAGCGGGCTCACTATTGGAGCCCATTCCATACACCCGCTTCCGACATGCACTGTACATGTACAGGGGTTAAAGGGAATCCAGCAGTTTTTAGCTTTTTAATGATGTAGGGGTCTGCTTGGTAGTTTTTATAAAATAGAACTTACCAGTTCTCTGAATGCTGAACCTTGTATAACCCACCCACAGGACTGATCGGCAGCTTTCTATGTACACTGTACCTCGGCAGAAAGCTGCTAATCATTTGTAAGGGTGTGGTTACACAGAGCAGGAGGACTACATGGCACCAGACAACTAGTCCTGTAGTGGAAATCTGATAATAAAACACTATTTTTTTTCTGAAACTACCACAAGCAGCTCCGTAAATGAGACATTACCGGAATCCGAGTCTCTGCCCCTACATCATACTACTTTCAGATTATTTGACTAAAAGCTTGGTGACATATTCACCCTGACTGCATGAACACCTTAATACGGTGGCCTTTTAAAGCCTCTATTTTGCAGCACTGTGTTTTTCTGGTGCAGCAGATCAGTGGCACGTTGCAACACTTTCGTTATTGGTCCTGGTAATATAATTGCTGGAATTTCTGTCAAATGACATCTGGACTTTTTTCACATTCACATGGGGCTGCTTTGACAGTACCAGATATAGGTCAAAAGTGCATTTTTTTTGTAAATACATTTAAAAATTTACAGTAAGGGCTCTTTCACATGTCCCGATAATTCCGGTACCAAAAAAAAGCAGTACCGGAGATATCGGCGTGCGTGTGTAATACTTGTGGCATACATGTGTGCTACACGTGTACCGCATCAGGACTACACGTTACTGGCACCTGGGAAGCAATGGTATTGTTTTCGCTGTTCCCCCTCGCCGGGTGCTGAAGACCTCTCTCATCATTCCCATCAGCACGAGCAGGGGACAATGTTGAGAGTTTTTAATCGGCTGATAAGAACGAGAGCAGGTGGCAGCTGATGGGGGTATTCATCAGCCACCGACTTCGTCATAAATAAATACATTAAAAAAACAGCATGGGTTCCCCTGTATTTTTGATAACCAGCCAGGCAAAACTGACAGCTGCGGGCTGCAACCCTCAGCTGTCAGCTTCAGCAAGGCTGGTTAGCTTGGCTGGTTGTCTCACCCACCCCCCATTTGTGACAAGCAGCCAAGCTAAAGCAGACAGCTGGGGGCTGATATTCTCAGGCTGGTAAAGGGCCATGGATATTGCCCATACCAGCCTAACAATAGCAGCCCGCTGCTGCTCAGAAAAGGCACATCTATTAGATGCACCAATTCTGCCACTGTGCTCGGCTCTTCCTGCTGCGGTGGCATGTGCGGTTCATGTCACCTTTGTATTGTCCGGTGACATCAAGCCCACGGGTTAGTAATGGAGAGGCATCTATAAGGCACCTAGCCATTACTAATCCTATAGTTATATGGTAAATAAAGACACAGCCAGAATAAAGTCCTTTATTTGAAATAAAACAAAACACATATTTATTTAAAAATAACAAACACAGTTATAATCACCTAACAACCATTCCATTGAAGTCCTCGTGTCCTGCGATAAAACAAAAATAAAAAACATCAATATCCCTCACCTGTCCGTTGTTCTGTCCCATGCTGTAATCCATGTCTAGGGATAAATGGTTTTCAACCTGAACGGTACCAAGATGCGACCCTTCAGGCTGAGAACCACTGGTGAATGAACTGCTGCAGCGCAGCATCAGTGACCAGCGGTGACATCACCAAAGGTTACTGGCGGTCACTGAGGCTGCGTTCACAGTTCAGCTCAGTGAATTCATCGCAGATCAAAGACTGACATCAAAGATCTGCGGTGAACTAACTGACTTTTTCTCACGATGCTGAGGTCACCGCAGTTGAGCCCGGCTGGGAACGCAGCCTCAGTGACCCACGGTAACCTTGATGAGGGAAACCTACACTGATTTTTGTATTTAATTTATTTATAGCTTAGGCTCTAATTGATGAATACGCTCATCAGCCGCCGCCTTTTCCCACTGTTATCAGTTGAATATAACTCTTAACATTCTCCCCTGCATGTGCTGATCACCGGCAGAACAGGGGAGAATGATGAGTGGTCTTCAGCACCTGGCGCTTGGGAACAGTGTGAACAGTACCGCTGATTCCCAAGCGCCATTGAGTGTCACATGGATGTAATCTGCATGTGATCAGTGTACACGTGTGCTGTATGTTTTGCGGCTCGTGATGCTGTTAAAAAACGGACATGTCTGCCTATTTTGTCCGCGGACACACAGTCCATGGAAACACACCGACATGTGCACAGACTCACTCACTTGAATGTTTCTACGTGTGAAAACTGTCACCACACGTTCCAGACACACTGGCGTGTGAAAGAGCCCTAAGTAGGTGATATGGTATATTAATATAGTCCCATGTGTCATGTGAAAAGTTGCAATACTTACCTCTCCAGCCCTGCACTGTATCACTTTTGTAGTGTTTCTTTAACTTACGGTAATATATTTAATTTTTAATAACCTAACAGACCTATGAGAGAAATAATCTTTGCTTCAGACTGAGGTCTTTTAACCCCTTTCTACCATTGGACTTACTATTCCGTCCATGTGGGGTGGGCCCTGACTATCGCAGCTGACATCCGGCACTATGTGCCAGGAGCGGTCACGGACTGCTCCTGGCGCATTAACCCCCGGAACGCTGTGGTCAAAGATGATCACAACGTTCCAGCGGCATAGGGAAGCGTCGCGCAGGGAGGGGGCTCCCTGCGTGCTTCCCTGAGACCCTCGGAGCAGCGCGATGTGATCGCGTTGCTCCGAGGGTCTTCTACCTCCTTCTCCCTGCAGGCCCCGGATCCAAAATGGCCGCGGGGCTGCTTCCGGGTCCTGTAGGGAGGTGGCTTACAAGTTCCTGCTCAGAGCAGGCGCTGGTAAGCCAGGAGCACTGCCTGTCAGATTGCTGATCTGGCACAGTGCTGTACAGTGTCAGATCAGCGATCTGGCACTATAGTGTGATGCCCCCCCCTGGGGCCATGTAAAAAAGTTAAAATATATATATTTGCATGTTAAAAAAAAAAAAAAAAAATCCTAAATAAAGAAAAAAAAAATATTGTTCCAATAAATACATTTCTTTAGCTACATAATTATAAAAAACAATAAAAGTACACATATTTAGTATCACCGCGTCCGTCACGAACCGACCTATAAAACTGTCCCACTAGTTTAACCCCTTCAGTGAACACTGTCACAAAAAAAAGAGGCAAAAAACAACACTTTATTATCATACTGCCGAACAAAAAGTGGAATAACACGCGATCAATAAAGGATATAAATATCCATGGTACCGCTGAAAACGTCATCTTTTCCCGCAAAAATCGAGCCGCCATACAGCGTCATCAGAGAAAAAATAAAAAAGTTATAGTCCTCAGAATAAAGCGATGCAACAATAATTATTTTTTATATAAAATAGCTTTTATCGCATAAAAGCGCCAAAACAAAAAAAAAATGATATAAATGAGGTATCGCTGTAATCGTACTGACCCGAAGAATAAAACTGCTTTAGCAATTTTACCAAACGCGGAACGGTATAAACGACCCCCCAAAAGAAATTCATGAATAGCTGGTTTTTGGTCATTCTGCCTCACAAAACATCGGAATAAAAAGCGATCAAAAAATGTCACGTGCCCTAAAATGGTTCCAATAAAAACGTCAACTCGTCCCGCAAAAAACAAGACCTCACATGACTCTGTGGGCTAAAATATGGAAAAATTATAGCTCTCAAAATGTGGAGATGCAAAAACTATTTTTTGCAATAAAAAGTGTCTTTTAGTGTGTGACAGCTGCCAATCATAAAAATTCGCTGAAAAACCCACTATAAAAGTAAATCAAACCCCCTTTCATCACCCCCTTAGTTAGGGAAAAATAATAAAATTTAAAAAATGTATTTATTTCCATTTTCCCGTTAGGGTTGGGGCTAGGGTTAGGGTTGGGGCTAGGTTTAGGGCTAAAGTTAGGGTTAGGGTTGGGGCTAAAGTTAGGGTTTGGATTACATTTACGGTTGGGATTAGGGTTAGGGGTGTGTCAGGGTTAGGGGTGTGATTAGGGTTAGGGGTGTGTTTGGATTAGGGTTTCAGTTAGAATTGGGGGGTTTCCACTGTTTAGGCACATCAGGGGCTCTCCAAACACGACATGGCTTCCGATCTCAATTCCAGCCAATTCTGTGTTGAAAAAGTAAAACAGTCCTCCTTCCCTTCTGAGCTCTCCTGTGCGCCCAAACAGGGGTTTACCCCAACATATGGGGTATCAGCGTACTCAGGACACATTGGACAACAACGTTTGGGGTCCAATTTCTCCTGTTACCCTTGGGAAAATACAAAACTGGGGGCTAAAATTTAATTTTTGTGGGAAAAAAGAATTTTTATTTTCACGGCTCTGCATTATAAACTTCTGTGTTTAAGTTCTGTGACATGGCGTTCTATCTCAATTCCAGTCAATTTTGCATTGAAAAGTCAAATGGCACTCCTTCCCTTCCGAGCTCTGCCATGCGCCCAAACAGTGGTTCACCCCCACATATGGGGTATCGGTGTACTCAGAACAAATTGGAGCTGAAGTAAATTTTTTGCGAAAAAATATGATTTTTTTATTTTTATGGCTCTGCATTATAAACTTCTGCGAAGCACTTGGTGGGTCAAAGTGCTCACCACACATCTAAATAAGTTCCTTTGGGGGTCTACTTTCCAAAATGGTGTCACTTGTGGGGGGTTTCAATGTTTAGGTATATCAGGGGCTCTCCAAACGCGATATGTCGTCCTATCTCAATTCCAGTCAATTTTGCATTGAAAAGTCAAATGGCGCTCTTTCCCTTCCAAGCTCTGCCATGCGCCCAAACAGTGGTTTACCCCCACACATGGGGTATCAGAGTACTCAGGACAAATTGCACAACAACTTTTCGGGTCCAATTTCTCCTGTTACCCTTGGTAAAATAAAACAAATTGGAGCTGAAGTAAATTTTTTGTCAAAAAAAATTAAATGTTCATTTTTATTTGTAAACATTCCTAAAATTCCTGTGAAACACCTGAAGGGTTAATAATCTTCTTGAATGTGGTTTTAAGCACGTTGAGGGGCGCAGTTTTTAGAATGGTGTCACACTTGGGTATTTTCTATCATATAGACCCCTCAAAGTGACTTTAAATGTGATGTACCGTAGTCCCTAAAAAAATAAATGGTGCTGTAAAAATGAGAAATTGCTGGTCTACTTTTAACCCTTATAACTCCCTAACAAAAAAAAATTGGTTCCAAAATTGTGCTGATGTAAAGTAGACATGTGGCAAATGTTACTTATTAAGTATTTTGTGTGATATATCTCTGTGATTTAAGGGCATAAAAGTTCAAATTTTCATTTTTTTTCACAAATAAACGCAGGTAATATCAAATAAATTTTACCACTATCGTGAAGTAAAATATGTCACGAGAAAACAGTGTCAGAATCATCAGGATCCGTTGAAGCGTTCCAGCGTTATAACCTCATATAGGGACAGTGGTCAGAATTGTAAAAAATTGGCCCGGTCATTAACATGCAAACTACCCTTGGGGGTTAAGAGGTTAATTAGTGTTACAGGGTAGCTCCAAAGTAGTGAAACTTCAGGACAGGGTGAAAATTTGCATTGCATAATCTATGGAGCTTGTGCTGTGTTGTAAGCCATATCCGTAAAAAAAAATCAGACCTGTTCGTTTGTGTTCCAGTAACAAATTAAAATTACTGATGCATGTCAATCGGTCCGTAATAATGATGGACAGCACATAAATACCATCAGTGTGCAGTCCGTGATTGACATTGCATAGGAAATGCTTTGGCGGTTTTGTTTTTTCATACATGAAAATCAATGATGCCAAAAACTGACATATTCATTCAACTCTGATGAAACTCTGTTGAAAAACCTTGATCACACTCAGACCGTTTTTGTTCTTGCGTTTCTAAAGTAAACCGTAAAGTTTCCACTCGCTAATGACAAGCAGAGTTCTAAGAAATGGTTAGTAATGGAAACAAAATGTTCTAAAGTTGTTGAATATAAGTTTATAGAGTAAAAATTTATAAAAAGTGCTATACATATCGCTGCAGGCCTGATTAGGCTTTCTCTAGAAATAAGACTGCACTCTTACTAATTTCTCACTATTTCTTTTCTTTGTTACAGGTCAGATGACAGACCTTATTTACAAGGAAAGAGACCTCGTACAGTCCCTAAAGGAGTACATTAGAGAGGAAGAAGAACGCCTTTCTAAGATCAAAAGGTATTTGGATATATATACATCGTTTAACAATTTTACGAGGTATTCATGTGTGATGCTAAACGTCATTACCTATTTTTAAATCAACTTTTTGTGTTAAAAGTATTTTTTTTTTCATTTTTGACTTTTTTTTTTCATATCACGATCTTTATATATTTTAATATACAGTCTTAGTTGCATAGGTTGAGAAAAGACCCAGGTCATCAATTTAATCTTTTTTCAGCAATTCTTTATTATTTGTCGCTAGATTATTTGTAACCCACAATGCCAATGGTTATTAGAAAAGTCTCCAACCCTTTTTAAAATGTACTGCCTTTACTTCCTATTGTGGTAGTGCATTCCATTCCATCATTTTTCCTTCACATGTAATGAAATTCTCCTGGTCTTTTGCAGGGTCATTGCAAGAAATAAATCATCATCAACAATAAATAAATCATACATGGGACGTCCAGTCAAAACCAATAAGTCTGCAGTCGCTCTGTATGACGGACAGCAGCCTTATGAATCCCGCCCCCCACCACCAGTACATGCACTGTGCGCTACAGGGGTTCGCCAGTTTCAGACCAGGGAACGGAGTGTATGTATGAGTTATACATGCTCCTCGCCAGTAGATGCGGCCTTGGTCTCCATACACTTGGCAGTTTCGTCTCAATAGAAGACTTATCGGTTTTGAACGAACAACCCCTTTAACCCCTTCCTGACATCCGACGTACTATCCCGTCGAGGTGGGGTGGGCCCGTATGACCGCCGACGGGATAGTACGTCATACGCGATCAGCGGCGCTCACGGGGGGAGCGCCGCCGATCGCGGCCGGGTGTCAGCTGATTATCACAGCTGACATCCGGCACTATGTGCCAGGAGTGGTCACGGACCGCCCCCGGCACATTAACCCCCGGCACACCGCGATCAAACATGATCGCGATGTGCCGGCGGTGCAGGGAAGCATCGCGCAGGGAGGGGGCTCCCTGCGGGCTTCCCTGAGCCCCCCGCAGCAACGCGATGTGATCGCGTTGCTGCGAGGGTCTTACCTCCCTCCCTGCAGCTCCCAGACCCGGATCCAAGATGGCCGCGGATCCGGGTCCTGCAGGGAGGGAGGTGGCTTCACAGACGCCTGCTCAGAGCAGGCACTGTGAAGCAGCCTGCACTTTCCTCAGATCGGTGATCTGTCAGAGTGCTATGCAAACTGGCAGATCACCGATCTGTATTGTCCCCCCCTGGGGCAAAGTAAAAAAGTAAAAAAAAAAATTTTCCAAATGTGTAAAAAAAAAAAAAAAAAAATATTCCAAAATAATGAAAAAAAAAAAAAATATTATTCCCATAAATACATTTCTTTATCTAAATAAAATAAAAAAAACAATAAAAGTACACATATTTAGTATCGCCGCGTCCGTAACGACCCAACCTATAAAACTGCCCCACTAGTTAACCCCTTCAGTAAACACCGTAAGAAAAAAAAAAAAAAAAACGAGGCAAAAAACAACGCTTTATTACCATACCGCCGAACAAAAAGTGGAATAACACGCGATCAAAAAGACGGATATAAATAACCATGGTACCGCTGAAAACGTCATCTTGTCCCGCAAAAAACAAGCCGCCATACAGCATCATCAGCAAAAAAATAAAAAAGTTATAGTCCTGAGAATAAAGCGATACCAAAATAATTATTTTTTCTATAAAATAGTTTTTATCGTATAAAAGCGCCAAAACATAAAAAAAATATAGAAATGAGATATCGCTGTAATCGTACTGACCCGACGAATAAAACTGCTTTATCAATTTTACCAAACGCGGAACGGTATAAACGCCTCTCCCAAAAGAAATTCATGAATAGCTGGTTTTTGGTCATTCTGCCTCACAAAAATCGGAATAAAAAGTGATCAAAAATGGTCACGTGTCCGAAAATGTTACCAATAAAAACGTCAACTCGTCCCGCAAAAAACAAGACCTCACATGACTCTGTGGACCAAAATGTGAAAAAATTATAGGTCTCAAAATGTGGAGACGCAAAAACTTTTTTGCTATAAAAAGCGTCTTTTAGGCTGGTTTCACACTTGCGTTTTTATCTGCATGCGTTTTTTAAAAAAACGCATGTGTGAAAAAACGCATGTAAACGTGGTAAAACGCATGCGTTTTTAGACGCATGCGTTTTTATAGAAAAACACAAGAAAACAAACAAAAAAAAAAACCCCTACCCCTAACCCTACCCCTAACCTGAAATACGTGGCACTAAAATATACGTTTATATACGTATATAAGTGCCACGATATTTCAGTGGCCACGTATATAAGTGCCACGTATATAAGTGCCACGTATATAAGTGCCACGTATATAAGTGCCACGTATATAAGTGCCACGTATATAAGTGCCACGTATATAAGTGCCACGTACTTAAGTGCCACGTACTTAAGTGCCACGTACTTAAGTGCCACGTATTTACGTGCCACGTATTTAAGTGCCACGTATAACCACATAGTTATAGTATTTATAGTACGTGGCACTGAAATACGTGGCACTGAAATATCGTGGCACTGAAACACGTGGCACTGAAACACGTGGCACTGAAATACGTGGCACTTAAATATGTGGCACTTAAATACGTGGCACTTAAATACGTGGCACTTATGACTGTCAGAAAATGTTCATTAAACGGTTAGAGGTGAGGTTAGGGGTAGGGTTAGGGTTACCGTTGGGATTAGGGTTAGGGGTGTGTTTGGGTTAGGGTTTCAGGTAGAATTGGGGAGTTTCCACTGTTCAGGCACATCAGGGGCTCTCCAAACGCGACATGGCGTCCGATCTCAATTCCAGTCAATTCTGCGTTGAAAAAGTAAAACAGTGCTCCTTCCCTTCCGAGCTCTCCCGTGCGTCCAAAAAGGGGTTTACCCCAACATATGGGTTATCAGCGTACTCGGGACAAATTGAACAACAACTTCTGGGGTCCAAGTTCTCTTGTTATCCTTGGGAAAATAAAAATTTGGGGGGCTAAAAATCATTTTTGTGGGAAAAAAATATGTTTTATTTTCACGGCTCTGCGTTGTAAACTGTAGTGAAACACTTGGGGGTTCAAAGTTCTCACAACACATCTAGATAAGTTCCTTGGGAGGTCTAGTTTCCAATATGGGGTCACTTGTGGGGGGTTTGTACTGTTTGGGTACATCAGGGGCTCTGCAAATGCAACGTGACGCCTGCAGACCAATCCATTTAAGTCTGCATTCCAAATGGCGCTCCTTCCCTTCCGAGCTCTGTCATGCGCCCAAACAGTGGTTACCCTCCATATATGGGGTATCAGCGTACTCAGGACAAATTGGACAACAACTTTTGGGGTCCAGTTTATTCTGTTACTCTTGTAAAAATACAAAAGCTGGGGGCTAAAAAATCATTTTTGTGAAAAAAAAAAGAATTTTTATTTTCACGGCTCTGCGTTATAATCTGTAGTGAAACACTTGGGGGTGCAAAGCTCTCAAAACACATCTAGATAAGTTCCTTAGGGGGTCTAATTTCCAAAATGGTGTCATTTGTGGGGGGTTTCAATGTTTAGGCACATCAGGGGCTCTCCAAACGCAACATGGCGTCCCATCTCAATTCCAGTCAATTTTGCATTGAAAAGTCAAATGGCGCTCCTTCCCTTCCAAGCTCTGCCATGCGCCCAAACAGTGGTTTACCCCAACATATGGGGTATCTGCGTACTCAGGACAAATTGCACAACATTTTTTGGGGACCAATTTCTTCTCTTACCCTTGGGAAAATAAAAAATTGGGGGCGAAAAGATCATTTTTGTGAAAAAATATGATTTTTTATTTTTACGGCTCTGCATTATAAACTTCTGTGAAGCACTTGGTGGGTCAAAGTGCTCACCACACATCTAGATAAGTTCCTTAGGGGGTCTACTTTCCAAAATGGTGTCACTTGTAGGAGGTTTCAATGTTTAGGCACATCAGGGGCTCTCCAAACGCAACATGGCGTCCCATCTCAATTCCAGTCAATTTTGCATTGAAAAGTCAAATGGCGCTCCTTCACTTCCGAGCTCTGCCATGCGCCCAAACAGTGGTTTACCCCAACGTATGGGGTATCTGCGTACTCAGGACAAATTGCACAACATTTTTTGGGGACCAATTTCTTCTCTTACCCTTGGGAAAATAAAAAATTGGGGGCGAAAAGATCATTTTTGTGAAAAAATATGATTTTTTATTTTTACGGCTCTGCATTATAAACTTCTGTGAAGCACTTGGTGGGTCAAAGTGCTCACCACACATCTAGATAAGTTCCTTAGGGGGTCTACTTTCCAAAATGGTGTCACTTGTAGGGGGTTTCAATGTTTAGGCACATCAGGGGCTCTCCAAACGCAACATGGCGTCCCATCTCAATTCCAGTCAATTTTGCATTGAAAAGTCAAATGGCGCTCCTTCCCTTCCAAGCTCTGCCATGCGCCCAAACAATGGTTTACACCCACATATGGGGTATCAGCGTACTCAGGACAAATTGTACAACAACTTTTGCAGTCTATTTTCTCCTGTTACCCTTGGTAAAATAAAACAAATTGGAGCGGAAATAAATTTTGTGTGAAAAAAAATTAAATGTTCATTTTTATTTAAACATTCCAAAAATTCCTGTGAAACACCTGAAGGGTTAATAAACTTCTTGAGTGTGGTTTTGAGCACCTTGAGGGGTGCAGTTTTTAGAATGGTGTCACACTTGGGTATTTTCTATCATACAGACCCCTCAAAATGACTTCAAATGAGATGTGGTCCCTAAAAAAAAATGGTGTTGTAAAAATGAGAAATTTCTGGTCAACTTTTAACCCTTATAACTCCCTAACAAAAAAAAATTTTGGTTCCAAAATTGTGCTGATGTAAAGTAGACATGTGGGAAATGTTACTTATTAAGTATTTTGCGTGACATATGTCTGTGATTTAAGGGCATAAAAATTCAAAGTTGGAAAATTGCAAAATTTTCAAAATTTTCGCCAAATTTCCGTTTTTTTCACAAATAAACGCAAGTTATATCGAAGAAATTTTACCACTATCATGAAGTACAATATGTCACAAGAAAACAGTGTCAGAATCGCCAAGATCCGTTGAAGCGTTCCAGAGTTATAACCTCCTAAAGGGACAGTGGTCAGAATTGTAAAAATTGGCCCGGTCATTAACGTGCAAACCACCCTTGGGGGTGAAGGGGTTAAGTTCACGTGACCACATTTTTGGTCCATAAAAAAAAAGACATCACACAGACCGCACTTGAACCGAACCTTCTTGATCCCATCAACTGTATATCAATGGTTTTTTTACAGATACATAGTCACTATTACCAAAGGAAACTATTTGATAATAATTTTATAATTATTGATGTATAAAACTGATGCAAAACAGACATAAAAACGGACAAACACACACGGATGACTATATAGATGAAAATCGCCCGAGTTTTGTGCTTGACACTCGGACTGTTTTTATACGCTCATATAAACTTGGCAAGGAGCGGAAATGGCAGACATTATCAGTATCATGTATTTCTGTGAAGGTTGGTAGCTTGAGTGATGGAAATGTCCTCCTCTTTCAGCTGGGCCTCTCGAGTAGAAGAGCTTACAAGCAGATCCTCCTCTGATCCAGAGGGCTACCTTGCTCATCCCGTCAATGCGTACAAGCTGGTAAAGAGGCTAAATACAGACTGGCTCACACTTGAGAATTTGGTGCTTCAGGACTCAACTCAGGGTAGGTAGCACGGATCTGTACTGGAAATTGTCTTTAGAAGAGTGTTATCCTGGAAGTCTGATTAATCCTACATATCCACGAGCTAGTTTACTGCTGAGGTTAGGAAGTACTCATGAGGCCATCTTTTTCCCATTTTTTTAGAAAATTAATTAATACACTGTCAGCGGCTTCTTACAATTTTACTCCTTCTAAAAAGGGGGTCCCTTTTTATAATTCTTGAAACCAGGAGTGTCATGATTTGTCCCTATTATGTCCATTTATTGTTCACGCTTTGTTGCAAGGATTGTAAACGTGGCTCAGGAAACACCACATGACCTCTTGGGGTGCTGATTTTATGGTACCCATGTAATGGCACAGTTGTACTTTTAAAGGTGTTGTCCTACAATCGCAACTTATTATCTGTCATGGCCCGTAGATCAGTCAGGGCATCACAACTCAAAAGAACAGGCGGTCTGTGTCCTCAGCTTGAGTGAAGCAGAGGGTGCACTGCTATTTAAGTCTGAGACTGATGTTGATATCCGCTTACAGCAATCTACTGTCCTCATCAAAGAGAAAGTCTGTTTATAACTTCATATTGTGGGTGTACTTAGAGGAAAGAAAGACAAATGACAAACTTTCAGTAAAGAAAAAAAGGAAAACCAGTCAGAAAAATACAAAATCGCCGACTCAACTTGTACATATGAAACGTGAGTGTTTGTACAATGGTGGTAGTTTACCTGCCAGCTTTATACATACCGTAAAAGATTGAAGGGAACTCCCTTCTACCACAATCCTTATTTACCTGCAAATATAGTTTTATTCTCCCTGCAGCCGCTTGCGCCCAGTCATCGTGGCTGTGCAGTGAGCTGGAACAGTCACTACTAACCAGGGCTGTGAAATCTGTAAGCCAAATTTCTGACTCCTCAATTTCCCTGACTCAGACTCCTGACTCCGATTCCTCATATATGGCTTATGTTTAAGTGATAAATTTACTGTAGTAAAATGGTAACATCAGGCTTTTCATCAACATTATGATACAATAATCAAGCTAGTTCCTGTTCACTCCAGCAGTTCTGAGATGAGTGCAAGGCTGCAGTCATTCCTTCCCAGTGCCTTTTCCTTTGATCTGTAGAGAAGAAGCTTCACTACTGAGCATGTACATAAAGTGCAGCACAGATTCATCTCAACTACGAACCCACAGCCCTGCCTCACTACTGAGCATGTACATAAAGTGCAGCACAGATTCATCTCAACTACGACCCCACAGCCCCGCCTCACTACTGAGCATGTACATAAAGTGCAGCACAGATTCATCTCAACTAAAAGCCGAGATCCTTATATCGGGAACAGAACTGACATTTATAGAACATTTCATAACTTTCCCAATACTGCAGTGAACCACTGTACCCAATTTATTATATATTTTAGGAGTCGGTCCATTTTATGCTGACTCCACCAAAATGGACACCGATTCGGCTAACTACACAGTGAGCACTGTAATCACTCCCCTGTACATACATTGATTGAAGTGCAGGGGGGGGGGGGTGATCACATTGTCCACTGCGTAGTTAGCAGTGATTTGTTCCATCCCCTTGCACCGCCCTCTTGACTGAAAGCGATCGGTTACACTGCCACAATGACTGGAAGTGAGCCTTTAGCCTCTGTTCCAGTTTCACTGCCGAACATGATTTAACACTATTTAGACACAGAGTGCTACTATATCTGCAGGTAAATGGTGTTTTTATAGGTGATGGGTTCTCTTGAAAGGGAATTTGTCAGCAGGTGTTGCTATGTAATCACAGAGCAGCAAACTACAGCACACCGCCTAATAGTTGCTTCAACAAGCCTTGCAATGGGCCCGATTTTATTTTGTGCTTTCACAAATGGGAAGAGGGCTCTGCAGCTTGCCAGCCAGAACAAACCCAATAGTCTTTTAAGGTGGGTTTTGGAGCAGGTACAATCCCTCTATAAGAATTGGTTGTTTTAAGGTAGTTTATGCTTTTGAGTTTCATGTGCAAACATACATATATTCCATCAATTAAGTTCATCCCTTATATAGCTTGAATGTATAGCACAACAATGTACATTTGATTTTTTTTTTAGTACTATCTATATGAAAAGAGAAGAGTTGTAATGAACATACCCTGTACACTATTTGGTGGTATAAGAGTACATGCAGAATATAGGGTACAGTTGATGGCTGGAAGTTAAAATTATAGTCTTGTGCCTTAAAAGGAACTCCATAAGAACGTTTATAAATATATGGGAACAGTGGCTGGTCACCCCTGGGGTGGCATCTGTGAACCTACTCAGAATAACTGTACCAGACCGCTTGGCTATTTCAGCTTTTTAAATATTGCATGTTGAGGACATATAGATACCAATTATTTTCTGTTCGTAAACATGTTGTTAGTGAACATACAACCAATACTAGTTTTGGCATAATCCCTGTATTTTTTTAAAACTCTTTTTATTGAAAGATTCCACAAAATAATATAACAGGCATGGGACATTGCAGTGTAAAATCAGAGTAATCCATCAAATCATCATCCACAATATCAGTGATAAAAATAATCCCTGTATTTAATAACGTGTCACCAGTCTTTGGGAAAATCTTCATTTTGACAAAATTGATAACTTTGTTTGGCATGGAATACATTGGCAGGTATAGGGCTATATAAACTTTAAGGGTTAAACTTGTTTTTGTTAAGTTTATTATTTTTGTACTATATTGTAAGTAATTGTTTATAAAATCAAATAATCAATAAAAATGATCTGATTTAAAAAAGAATTATAGTCTTGTACAATCCTAATGGGCAGCCTAGGCTTCTATTTCCAAATACCAGGAGGGAGTGGACTTAATCTGTGCTGCTGAAGTGTCAAAACAAGGATCTGAGGACCACGGATAGATGAGAGGTTTATTGTCAATGCGTTTCAAAGTCAAACGGACATCCTTCTTCAGGACAACCACCGGTAAAAGGACCAGTGAACTTATGTGGTTGTCCTGAAGCACGGAGTCAGTTTGACTTTTGAAACTTATCTATTCTTGGTCCTCAGATCCTAGTTTGGACAATCCAGCAGCGCAGAATAAGTCCACTTCCTCCTGCTATTTTGTCTGTTGATTTCCCATGGATACTGCACTGGCTGATCTCTTCATGCTATGTAGTGGTTGTCACTACATACAGCATGCTCCTTGTTTGTCTACCCTGCATAACCTGTATAAGGCCACATTTACGCTTTACTTTCTCTCTAGGCCTCTGATTAGCACATTTTGAGCTTTTTCCCGAACAATATACTGCAATAAATTATGGTCCCAATAGCATGCCTCATAAAATCTGATTGACATCCAGAAGATCACAAGGCAGAGGATTACTGAGTCCAGGATAATTTTCTATTACAGTATTAGAGAACATTTCTCCAGAGGTTTTCTGCTAGACAAGAATGCATGTTCCATCGTCTCTTGGCTGGAGGCTCATGTACGAGCGCTGGAGTCTGCAGTGAGACTGTATAGTAATGACTTTCACATAGAGCGAACTCATGTTTTCTTTGCAGCCCCAGCCTGCTATAGTACTCAGATCCACAGAGCGTTGTTAGAAGCCAAAAGTTAGATCATGTTCTGGAGAGAATTGGCTGGAATATTCTTTCCCCTGCCATTCCTTACCACAAGGATAATTCCTGACCTTCATATACTACTCGTTATTTTGCCGCCAGTATATTGGAAGCAGCTTTCCAAACTTGGAACGTTGTATTCGGCTTTAAATGCACTTAGTTTTCAAGACTAATTTAATACAGGCGTAATGTGAGTTGATTTTACACACTTGACAGTCGTGCTGTGTAAAATGTCTTTTATGGATTGGAGCGCATGGTTTATAGGCTCAATTTATGGCGGAGTGTGAGCCTTTGTCCGGTTAATAGACCAGGTGTCTCTTTTCCAGAAGTAGTGCGAGCATTTCTCAGTATAATGCTTTGTAAGCAAATTAGCTAATGATCGTCAGGACTCATGTAAGTGACACATCAATGGAATCAAGGTCTCTGCCCCCACATAAAAAAAAACTGCTGACAGATTCCCACTGACCTCCTCATGAACACCTTTTTACGGGGGCCCTTAAGTGGCTCGATTCTGCTGCACTGAGTTTTCCTGGTGCTGTCGATTATTATTATTATTTATTCTTAGAGCACCATTAATTCCATGTTGCTATACATGAGAAGGGGTACATACAATATAAATTACAGTGCATAAACTAGCAATGGCAGATTCGTACAGAAAGGAGAGGACCCTGCCGTTGTGGGCTTCCAGTCTGTAGGATCAGAGGCTCATTGCATCACTGTTCTCTTTGGTCCTGGCAATCATGTCATTCCTGGCGCTTTTGTTAGCTGACATCTGGTCTACTTGAAAGCCATACACTTCTGTAGGATCTCTTGTAATTAGTGATGAGCGAATATACTCGTTATTCCAGATTTCCCAAGCATGCTCGGGGGTCCTCCGAGTATTTTTTTTAGTGCTCGGAGATTTAGCTTTCTTCGCCGCAGCTGAATGATTTACATCTGTTAGCCAGCATACGTACATGTGGGGGTTGCCTGGTTGCTAGGGAATCCCCACATGTAATCAAGCTGGCTAATAGCTGTAAATCATTCAGCTGAGGAGATGAAAATTAAGTCTCCGAGCACTAAACTATACTCGGAGGACACCCGAGCGTGCTGGGGAAATCTCGAGTAACGAGTATATTCGCTCATCACTACTTGTAATGTCTCCAAATGCTTGCTGCACACCTCCATTGTACTTAGTGATATATGTTGGGGCTTCTGTTTGTGGTTACAAGAGTAGTGCAGCATAATTCACTATTGCCATTAAAAGTGAGAAAAGCTTTGAGTCCCCATCACTAGCACTGCATGCTAATGTGAACAGATGCTAACATGGACCAATACTGTACCCAAGTGAATGTGCTTTATTAATGAACTTCAAGCTAAACTAATCTTTGAAGTCTAACCAATCACATTAAAGCGATAGCACAAACAAGGGCCCCTTTGCTGCTTCTAGTGTACCAGTAGGTGAGTTTCTGAGATCCGTTCACTTGGCGTTTGTGCTATGTGACAGCCATTGTTTCTGTCAGTTTGTGCTTTTTGGTGGTGTGGCCCAGAACTGTGGGGGTTTCCTGAGCATGGGTGCTGTTGGGCACATGGCTCCCTTCCCCTGCCTGTATCGGTGGTCGCCGTGTAGTGCTACACCTCATAGCACAGGTACCCACAAAAGAGGTCGCCGTGACGTGGCAGTGTGCTTATACACTTCAATCAAAATGTTAAATAAGACCCTTATCTTCAGTTTTCAAAATTTTGCTCAACTGCAGTAAATCAACATATAATATTATTATTATTGACACTTGCTGTTCTATGTGACTGTTCTTCCAATGACTATAAATAATGTAGATGAATTCTGTTTTATAAGCAGCAACCTTCGTAGAAACCTTTCAGCTATATTATAAGATGGCGTTTCCTGCCACATTTCAGTATACCCACAAGCTATATAAAGGTGTTAAGTCTCAGGTTATGTTCTCTCCGGGTGATGTGGGAAGTTCAGGACATGATCAGACATGGACGCTTGCCTTTTAGGCTGCATTACTTTCACACATTTTTTAAGCGTGTTCACTAATTAAAACCGGTCTTCTATTTATTTAGGTCTGTAAGAAATGCAGTTTTGTATATTTCCTGGAGCAAGGAATCTTCATAACCTTCTTAGAATTTCTTTGTATTTTGTCCACCAGTATATGTGTGTTGGGGATATTCCCCTTTTTGTACTTGCTGGTTTTATTTTTTTTCCAAGCAAAAAGATGGACAAAAATCTTTAAGCAAAAAACTTTATTCAACAATTGCAAAAGTAGTCTTTATAGTCATACATGGTACATCATGCATTACACTGAACATACAAATATGTATAACTCATTTGAATAGACTGGTTTGGCAGATTTCACGCCATGGTTTCGCCTTATCATTATTTGGAACCCTTGAGGAGGTGCTTCAGTTCAAAAGGTGTTTTTTTAATTATAAAATATTGGGTTGAAGAACTTTTTAATAAGAATAAAGCCTTCAGGTCAGCACAACAGGCGGCAGATTCTTTTACTAACCAATAAAACACTTGACATTGAAATGTGTATTAATCTGTCACCATGTTTTTGCTATTGCATCTGAGAGCAGCATAAAATAGGGGCAGAGTCCCTGATTCCAGCAATATATCACTTATTGAGCTGTTTTCTGCAGTCTTGATATTTTCCCTGGGTCCACTGACAAGTCTCTATGGCAGCTCCTGATATCTGGCATTGGCTGCAGCGCTAACGCCACTTGGACAGTGCTGCTGCCAATCCGTGCACCCAGCAGCTCAGCCCACATAAACAGAACATCCCCTTCAACATTCCAATACCAGACATCTGGACTAGGAGAGGAGACTTTATCTTTGGACCCGGGGAAGATGAATACAGCCCGGTTTATTGTTGAAAAATTGCAGCTGTTGCAGAACATTGACTTAAAGGTGACAATGTCTTTATTCTAAGACGGGGGTGGGGAATATTTTTGTTTCTGCCAAAGGCCATTTTTATACTTACACCACCCTTTGGGTGCCGTACAAATTGTGCGTTATCTCCGCCCACAAAGTACATCCTGATGCTGGCACTGGTGTCGGTATGTAATAATCTTTCATTACACGCGCCTCAGCATTCAGTAGTAATAACACTGCGTGCACAAGCTCACAGGGCAAGAAGAATTTAATAGGTTTGTGGTCGGCAAAATACAGCTGCTGGCCGAATCTGCCCGGGGGCCTCATAAAAGATCATCGAGGTCCGTAAACAGTCCGTGGACCTGAGGTTCCCCACCCTTGTTCTAAGAAATAGATTGAAGTCCTATGCTCCACGAATTGAAAGCGTTTCTCAGAGTATTTTCTATGTTGGTAAACCCATTTTTTGTGTGAGAACGTAGAATTCATCATTGTAAGTCAAACTGAGATCATGAGTTAATAGCTGGAAAACCAGTTTTTGGCAATTACTTTTGTCACTGTTTCAGTAAACAATGTGTGCATGTACCTGGATTGATATTCCGCTAAGACTACAGACAGTAGGCACTTGGAGCAGAATTACATTACATTTTTCTGACCCTTTGACAAAACAGGAAAACTATTTTCTTAAGGGGGTTCTCTGAGAAATTTAATAAAACAAATAAAGTACATTTAAATATTACAGATTTTACTGAATACCTTTTTATTTAGTAAAAATTATACAAAATATATAAGTAAAGAGATTATTATACAAAGATGTAAGCTCTATATAGTATACTGTCAGGATTTTACATATTCCAGCTGCCATGTATAGGAATTTCCTAGCTGACACGTAATAGGACATCTGCTCTAGACAGAGGTCGGATGAGAGCAGTGTCCTGTCAGGCATCCTGAATGCACCCTCCTCTGCTCTCTGAACCTTACAGGACACCAAGGAAGTCTGAGGGGACTAAGGCAGAAGATAACCTTTGTTTAGTTGACCGTACTGTCATGGTTCCCAATGGCAAGGGAACGTAAGAAACATATAAATAACGAACGAGCTCTCGGGTGATGGAAACTCGAGTTGACCGTGAGCTAAATCTACCACACAACTAATAGTAGCCAGGGAGCATACCTACGGCTTCCTAAATGCCACACGCCAGCCGGAGGACTAACTACGCCTGGTAGAGGAAGAAACAGACCTGGCTTACCTCTAGGGAAATACCCCAAAAGATGATAGCAGCCCCCCACATGTAATAACGGTGAATTAAGAGGAAAAGACATACACAGTATGAAAGTAGATTTAGCAAAGAGAGGTCCACTTACTAGATAGCAGAAGGATACAAAATAGGACTTCACGGTCAACTGAAAACCCTTTCAAAAACCATCCTGAAATTACTTTAAGACTCCTGTGTCAACTCATGACACAGGAGTGGCAATTTCAGCCCGCAAGAGCTTCCAGCTACAGAGAATTACAAAAACTGCAAACTGGACAAAAGATACAAAACAAAAGGACAAAGTCCACTTAGCTGATCAGCAGACTAGTAGCAGGAACATGCAACCGAAGGCTCTGGTTACAATGATGACCGGCAAGGAAATGACTGGAGAGCAAGGCTAAATAGGAAACTCCCAAACGCTGATGGAAGCAGGTGAACAGAAGCAGCAAAGTGCAAACAAGTCACCAATACCACCAGCAACCACCAGGGGAGCCCAAAAAGCGGATACACAACAGTACCCTCCCCTTAAGGAGGGGGCACCAAACCCTCACAAGAACCGCCAGGGCGATCTGGATGAGCCCTATGAAAGGCACGAACCAAATCCGAGGCATGAACATCAGAGGCAGTTACCCAATAATTATCTTCCTGACCATAGCCCTTCCATTTAACCAGATATTGAAGTCTCCGTCTGGAAATACGGGAGTCCAAGATCTTTTCTACCACGTATTCCAATTCACCCTCCACCAGCACAGGAGCAGGAGGTTCAGTAGAAGGAACCACCGGTACCTCATATCTCCGCAACAGCGACCGATGGAACACATTATGGATAGCAAAAGATGCCGGGAGGTCCAAACGAAAGGAGACAGGGTTAAGAATCTCCAAAATCCTATAAGGACCGATGAACCGAGGCTTAAATTTAGGAGAAGAAACCCTCATAGGGACAAAACGGGAAGACAACCACACCAAGTCCCCAACACGAAGGTGGGGGCCAACACGACGACGGCGGTTAGCAAACTGCTGAGTCCTCTCCTGGGACAATTCCAAATTATCCACCACTTGTCCCCAAATCTGATGCAACCGATCCACTACCGCATCCACTCCAGGACAATCCGAAGATTCAACCTGACCAGATGAAAAACGCGGATGAAACCCTGAATTGCAAAAGAAAGGAGAAACCAAAGTGGCAGAACTAGCCCGATTATTAAGAGCAAACTCCGCCAACGGCAGAAAGGCAACCCAATCATCCTGATCCGCAGACACAAAACACCTCAAATAAGTCTCCAAAGTTTGATTAGTTCGTTCCGTCTGGCCATTGGTCTGAGGATGGAATGCAGACGAAAAAGACAAATCAATGCCCAACCTGGCACAGACTGCCCGCCAAAATCTAGACACGAACTGGGTACCCCTGTCAGAAACGATGTTTTCCGGAATACCATGCAAGCGAACCACATTTTGAAAAAACAGAGGGACCAACTCAGATGAGGAAGGCAACTTAGGCAATGGCACCAAATGAACCATTTTAGAAAAACGGTCACACACCACCCAGATGACAGACATCTTCTGAGAAACAGGGAGGTCCGAGATAAAGTCCATAGAGATGTGCGTCCAAGGCCTCTTCGGAATAGGCAAGGGCAACAACAACCCACTAGCCCTAGAACAACAAGGCTTGGCCCGAGCACACACATCGCAAGACTGCACAAAAACACG
This sequence comes from Ranitomeya variabilis, assembly GCF_051348905.1. NCBI lineage: Eukaryota > Metazoa > Chordata > Amphibia > Anura > Dendrobatidae > Ranitomeya > Ranitomeya variabilis. The sequence goes on along the minus strand of NC_135236.1, from coordinate 558,959,570 downwards.
CACATCTCGAGACAGGGAAGGCCACCAGAAGGATCTAGCCACCAAATCTCTGGTGCCAAAAATTCCCGGATGACCTGCCAGAGTAGAAGAATGAACTTCCGAGATGACTCTAGTGGTCCACTCGTCAGGAACAAACAGTCTACCAGACGGACAACGATCAGGTCTATCCGCCTGAAATTCTTGCAAAGCACGTCGCAAATCTGGAGAGACAGCAGACAAAACCACTCCATCCTTAAGGACACCAGCAGGTTCAGAATTCCCAGGAGAGTCAGGCTCAAAACTCCTAGAAAGAGCATCTGCCTTCACATTCCTAGAACCCGGTAAGTACGAGACCACAAAATTAAACCGGGAAAAGCACAACGACCAACGTGCCTGTCTAGGATTCAGGCGCCTGGCAGACTCCAAATAAATCAAATACTTGTGATCAGTCAAAACTACCACCTGATGTTTGGCACCCTCAAGCCAATGACGCCACTCCTCAAATGCCCACTTCATGGCCAAAAGCTCCCGATTACCAACATCATAGTTTCGCTCGGCGGCCGAAAATTTTCGCGAAAAGAACGCACAAGGTCTCATCACTGAGCAGTCGGAACTTTTCTGCGACAAAACCGCCCCCGCTCCGATCTCGGAAGCATCGACCTCAACCTGAAAGGGAAGAGAAACATCAGGCTGGCGCAACACAGGGGCAGACAAAAAGCGGCGCTTAAGCTCCCGAAAGGCCTCCACGGCAGCAGGGGACCAATTGGCAACATCAGCACCCTTTTTAGTCAAATCCGTCAGAGGTTTAGCAACGCCAGAAAAACCAGCTATAAATCGACGATAAAAATTAGCAAAGCCCAAGAATTTCTGGAGACTCTTCAGAGAAGTAGGCTGCGTCCAGTCGTAAATAGCTCGAACCTTGACAGGGTCCATCTCAATAGAAGAAGGGGAAAAAATGTACCCCAAAAAGGAAATTTTTTGAACCCCAAAAACACACTTTGAACCCTTTACACACAAAGAATTCTCCCGCAAAACCTGAAAAACCCTCCTGACCTGCTGAACATGAGACTCCCAGTCATCAGAAAAAATCAAAATATCATCCAAGTACACTATCATAAATTTATCCAAATATTCACGGAAAATATCATGCATTAAGGACTGAAAGACAGAAGGTGCATTAGAAAGGCCGAAAGGCATTACCAAATACTCAAAATGGCCCTCAGGCGTATTAAATGCGGTTTTCCACTCATCCACCTGCTTAATTCGCACCAAATTATTCGCCCCACGAAGATCAATCTTAGAGAACCACTTAGCCCTCCTTATGCGAGCAAACAAATCAGTCAGCAAAGGCAACGGATACTGATATTTGACTGTAATTTTATTCAGGAGTCGATAATCAATACAAGGCCTCAGAGAGCCATCCTTTTTAGAGACAAAGAAAAAAACGGCTCCTAAAGGTGATGAAGAAGGACGAATATGTCCCTTTTCCAGGGACTCCTTAATATACTCGCGCATAGCAGCATGTTCAGGTACAGACAGGTTAAACAAACGACCCTTTGGAAATTTACTGCCAGGAATCAGATCTATGGCGCAATCACAATCCCTGTGAGGAGGGAGTAAACCAATTTTAGGCTCTTCAAAAATATCACGATAATCAGACAAAAATGCCGGAATCTCAGATGGAATAGATGACGAAATGGACACCAAAGGAGTGTCCCCATGAGCCCCCCGACATCCCCAGCTTAACACATACATAGCTTTCCAGTCAAGGACTGGGTTATGAGACTGTAACCATGGTAATCCAACCACCAAAACATCATGTAAATTGTACAACACAAGGAAGCGAATCACCTCCTGATAGTCTGGAGTCATACGCATAGTCACTTGCGTCCAGAACTGTGGTTTATTACAAGCCAAAGGTGTAGAATCAATACCCTTCAGAGGTATAGGGACTTCCAGAGGCTCTAAATCAAACCCACAGCGCCTGGCAAAGGACCAGTCCATAAGACTCAGAGCGGCGCCAGAGTCCATATAGGCATCCACGGTAATAACTGATAATGAACAAATCAAGGTTACAGACAAAATAAATTTGGACTGTAAAGTGCCAATTGAAATAGACTTGTCAACCTTCCTAGTACGTTTAGAGCATGCCGATATAACATGAGCAGAATCACCACAATAGAAGCATAACCCATTTTTACGCCTATAATTCTGCCGCTCGCTTCTGGACATAATTCTGTCACATTGCATTTTCTCTGGCGTCTCTTCAGAAGATACCGCCAAATGGTGCACGGGTTTGCGCTCCCTCAAACGCCGATCAATCTGAATTGCCATTGTCATGGACTCATTCAGACCTGTAGGCGCAGGGAACCCGACCATAACATCTTTAACGGCATCAGAAAGGCCCTCTCTGAATTTTGCCGCTAAGGTGCACTCATTCCACTGAGTAAGCACAGACCATTTACGAAATTTTTGGCAGTATATCTCAGCTTCATCTTGCCCTTGAGATAGGGCTATCAAAGCTTTTTCAGCTTGAATCTCCAAATTAGGTTCCTCATAAAGCAACCCTAAAGCCAGGAAAAACGCATCCACATTGAGCAACGCAGGATCCCCTGGTGCCAATGAAAATGCCCAATTTTGAGGGTCACCTCGCAGCAAAGAAATTACAATCTTAACCTGCTGGACAGGATCTCCTGAGGAGTGAGGTCTGAGAGAAAGGAACAATTTACAATTATATTTGAAATTCAGAAACCGAGATCTATCTCCGGAAAACACCTCTGGTGTAGGGATTTTAGGTTCAGAAATAGGAGTATGCATAACAAAATCTTGTAAATTTTGAACCTTCGTAGCAAGATTATTTAAACCTGCAGCCAAACTCTGAGGATCCATCATTAAACAGGTGAGCTCAGAGCCATTCAAGGATTATAAGGAGAGAAAGGCAAAGGCAGTAATTAGAGCTGAAATACAACTGATCCAACTATGGAGCAAGCATAGGGAAAAAGAAAAAAAAAATTTACAGACTTCTTTTTTCTCTCCTTTCTTCTGCCAATAAGTTTAACACTGGCCGGTCATACTGTCATGGTTCCCAATGGCAAGGGAACGTAAGAAACATATAAATAACGAACGAGCTCTCGGGTGATGGAAACTCGAGTTGACCGTGAGCTAAATCTACCACACAACTAATAGTAGCCAGGGAGCATACCTACGGCTTCCTAAATGCCACGCGCCAGCCGGAGGACTAACTACGCCTGGTAGAGGAAGAAACAGACCTGGCTTACCTCTAGGGAAATACCCCAAAAGATGATAGCAGCCCCCCCACATGTAATAACGGTGAATTAAGAGGAAAAGACATACACAGTATGAAAGTAGATTTAGCAAAGAGAGGTCCACTTACTAGATAGCAGAAGGATACAAAAGAGGACTTCACGGTCAACTGAAAACCCTTTCAAAAACCATCCTGAAATTACTTTAAGACTCCTGTGTCAACTCATGACACAGGAGTGGCAATTTCAGCCCGCAAGAGCTTCCAGCTACAGAGAATTACAAAAACTGCAAACTGGACAAAAGATACAAAACAAAAGGACAAAGTCCACTTAGCTGATCAGCAGACTAGTAGCAGGAACATGCAACCGAAGGCTCTGGTTACAATGATGACCGGCAAGGAAATGACTGGAGAGCAAGGCTAAATAGGAAACTCCCAAACGCTGATGGAAGCAGGTGAACAGAAGCAGCAAAGTGCAAACAAGTCACCAATACCACCAGCAACCACCAGGGGAGCCCAAAAAGCGGATACACAACACCGTACATACTCACATTCCAGTGTCCGTCAGGTCCCTAGCCGTCTGCTTCCCGCACTGACTGACTGCCGGCCGGAAATTAAAAGCACAGCTTTGCTCTGCTTTCACTTTACGGCCGGCACTCAGTCAGTGCGGGAAGCAGACGGCGAGGGACCTGACGGACACCGGAATGTGAGTATGTACTGTTTGTTTTTTTTTACATTTACGATGGTAACCAGGGTAAACATCGGGTTGCTAAGATGGTAACCAGGGTAAACATCGGGTTACTAAGCGCGGCCCTGCGCTTAGTAACCCGATGTTTACCCTGGTTACCCGGGGACTTCGGCATCGCTGGAGAGCTGTCTGTGTGACAGCTCCCCAGCGACCACACAATGACTTACCAACGATCACGGCCAGGTCGTATCGCTGGTCGTGATCGTTGGTAAATCGTTTTGTGTAACGGTACCCTTACTCCGAATACTCCCGATACTAAAAGAATTCTGTGAAACTTACAGATGTTGTCCACTACTTGGACAACTTCTTCTCATGCCCCATATTTGTCCACGTTAAAATAATAAAACTTCCACTCTCGTCCCTTGCTGGCCCCATTTCAGCAGTATCGGCACACGTGGTCCCGGACCATTTGTGCGCGGTGTTGTAACACGTGACCCTGAAGCCCAATCATCGTTGGCATCACTGTCCCCACCTCTTGTCGAATTAAACATGAAGAGGAAGTCTGAGATCAGCTGCAGCCTGGACTTCTGATTGGGCTCCAGGGTCACGTGTGACAACACCGCACAAGAACCCCGGGGAGAGCGAATGCGGACAGCATGGGAGGTGAGTATAAGCTTTATTACTTTATGGGGGCCGAACAGTTTGATCTAGTAGGGGTTGTCCACTAACTACAAGGGAATCTGTCACCACTTTTGATTTATCTAAACTAATAATATGGACCTATAGGCTTTAGAATGCTTAAAACGGTCCTACCTGTGTATATCATATAAGATGGCTTGGTGCTGAGAAATTATCTTTTATCACTTTCTATAAATGACCTCTTCCAGGCTCTGAAGAGGATGTTGCCTCGAAGGTAACTCTGCCTCCAGAGCTTATTTTACATGAAGAGGGAGTTACCAGTGAGAGAAGTAACTAATGTCCAGGCTGGCTGAAGACAGTTTGTATTGTTCCAGCAGCTCTCTTCTGTCAGGTTCAGAACAGAGGAATGAGCGCTCACACACTTCTCTCACCCGACCGATGTCTCGATCAGATGTCTTTAGGCAACGTGTCCTAGACTTGTCAGCTGGGAAACTGATACAGATGGTAGCAGGCATATTTAAAATCCTGACGTGCACTAAGCAAAGCTTTCCTTCTTGCTAAATAAAAGTATTTAGTAAAATGTATAACTTTATTACATTTCTCGAGAACCACTTTAATGCAGATGTGAACCATCTTTATCGGTGGCTTCAGTAAACGTCTCTGTAAATCTTTTTGCAGTGAAGTCTTTAACTGATTTTTGGGAGGCTTTGGTCTGTACACTTGAATCTTTTACCCCTTATGTCATGGCTTACTAGCATCTCTTACTCATTCCATACGGAACCACGTCCATTTGTGTGACTCATTCTTGTGTTTCTTCTGGTTTAGGCTTTATTGCAAACCTCACCTTACAGAGGGAGTTCTTTCCAAGTGAAGAAGATGAGACAGGAGCAGCCAAAGCATTAATGCGTCTACAAGACACCTACAGACTTGATCCAGATGTCATTGCAAGAGGAATACTGCCAGGTTTGTGCTACAAATTGGTTCTCGGGTGACACAGCGCTGAATGTTACTGACATTAGTGACTAAATCTTTCCAAAACATGGAATTCCCCTTATTAATTCCGTTTTTTATTTTCTCAAGGGATCTTCCATCCTTAAGCCACTATTATACAGATTGCATTTCTAAAACATTAACAAGATTTTACAGTATAAATCTACAGAGCAAAAATAGTATTAGCTCTAACAATATAATGGTTCCTAAATCCCACGTATACCGTGCACATGTAGCACTAATCAGTGGCCACCACTGACTTTTGCACTGTTAAATACTGGCCATTGAGTACATCACTGCACCTAGCGTAAAGTGCCAGAATAAATGGTCAGAATAGTACCTGGCTATGCATTATGAGGGTAAAACGTGCAGTCACCATATACTCTGGTATACTACATACAGTGCCTTCTTGTCTCTTTATCTGTGGCCTTTTATTTCTTTGAGCACAGTGGCACAGGACACATTTGCCTTTCTATCCATGTTTGACCATGTACCTCTGGCATAATACTGGTCTGTTGCTGTTACTGCTAGGTAGCCTACCTCTCATTGCATGGTGCTACTCCTACTTATGGATTGTAACTTTTGTTAAAACCACATAAAAACATTGTTTTAATGTGTTTGAAGTGTAAATTGATTAAACTTACTGATTTCCGTTAATGATAACTGTCCTGATGTCCTGAGTTCTACACCTGTCCATTCTTCTGGATTCATCCTGACAAAGAAAAGGAACACCTCCTGCTTTTCTATATAGATCCGTAAGTAGAGACATGCTGGAAAGGACCTGGTTTTCCGGTTTTATTCAATAGCTATGGCAGCCCCCCTTTGTATTGCCTGTGGACACAGAGACAAATGGAGTGGCTTAGATAGTGCTGGTCTGATAGCCAGCCTCCTTCATTCAGGTCACTGGTCACACCCTTATGCATTGGAACAAATTTAGATGTGAAACAAAGGGACGCTGAATTTTAATTAACTTGTATTTCAAACACATTGAAACAACCTTTTTTGTTGCTGGAAACCCTTTTTAAATTTTAAAAACCTGGAGAGGCAGATGGATGCTTCCCTACTGCCTGATGACAAGACATGTCTTTGTGTCCTTTATGAACCAGAGAGAAAGTTTTTTTCCATCAGTCGCAATCTGTCGAATTTTGAAAAAAATAGACTTGTATTAGAATTTTTGTCTCATATACTTGTATTAGCGACGGATTGCAACGGATGGCCTCACGTTTCATCCGTCCTTTGCCGGATCCGTAGAAAATTATCTGGTGGCCGGAGACAACGGACAAAGTAACTTTTTTTTGTTTACGTCAAAAAAACAGACAGCGACGGATCCGTCGGCGTCCATCGTTTGCTCAAATGGAAGCCTATGGCGCCAGATCCATCAAATGGTGGAATCCAGCAACGGATTCCGTTTTTTTTAACAGAGCATGCTCCGATTTATTTAGGATCCAATTAGCCAGATCCGCTAATTGGATCCGTCGAAAAAACGAATCCGTCACATCAGTTTTTCACAATCGGCAACGGATCCGTCGAGCCAACGGATTGTGACTGACGGCAAAAAGCTGATATATGAAAGGGGCCTAACTTCAACATTAAAAACTATGAAATCATTAGTGTTTAAAAGATGTAATATAATCGGAATAGTACTACATTCTGAAGAGATGCATATACTCATGTCTAACCATTTTTCTGTGGGGGTGTTTGTGAATTTTTCACATATTTGAATATTATTGTAAACTGGATGATCCCACAGTTGCTGGCTCTTTTTTAATGAATTTCTGCTTTTTATGTTTTAGGTAGTAAATATGTCTCATCCTTATCTGTGGATGACTGCTTTGGAATGGGGAAAATTGCCTACAATGATGGCGACTATTACCATACAGTCCTGTGGATGCAGGAAGCCTTGAAGCTAATGGATGAGGGAGAAGAGTCCACCACAGTTAAAGTGGACGTTCTCGACTACCTCAGTTACACTGTTTTCCAGCTAGGAGACCTCCATAGGGCAGTCGAGCTCACAAGACGACTGCTAGCGCTAGGTGAGGCCACACTCTTCAGTAGTATTCGGTTTTATCCAGTGGAGCTCAGTGCACATGGATGTGTTGTTAATTTAAGATGGCAGTGAAATTAATTGCAATTAAATTATTCAAATGAAAGACAATAAGCTTAAACTCTATGGTGTCCTGAATGTATCATTCATTTCACATTGGGCAGCATGGGGGCTAAGTGATTAGCACCGTTGTTTTCTCATCATTTTCTTTCTTAAACCTAGCGAAGTAAAATAATATTTGTCTTTTATATACTAATATTAGCTATCAATATTTGTAATACCTGTTCGATTCCAATCTCTCTCTATTTTTCAGTCGATGTGAGGTCATGGTTTTTCAATAAGGAAGTATAATTTTTACTGGTACCACCAGGATACATACAACTTTAGTGACTGTTTGACCGAAAAGCAGCAATTTTGTGATTTTAAGCATTTTTCTATATAGCTTCCATTGTGTGCAATAAATGTTGCTTTGCAGTATTAGGGTCATGTGCTCAAATCTTATGAAGGACAACATCTGCAAGAAGTTTGTATGTTCTCCCTGGGTTTCCTCCGGGTTCACTGTTTCCTCCCACACTCCAAAGACCATACTGATAGGGAATCTAGATTGTGAGTCTTAATGGGGACAGCGATGATAGTGATGATGATGTCTGTAAAGCGCTGTGCTAATTAATGGTGATATATAAGCAACCATATGACCTAAACATTTACTTCACTTTTGTCCAAAAAGACTACATACTGAGGAGTTCCAGGATACAATATAAAATATATTTGTAAAAAAAAAAATTAAATATAGGCCAGACATTGAAGTATGTGAGGCACTGACATTTTTCACGATAATTCTGAATTTCTTTATAGTTGTCCTAAGGAATTTTACTGGCCAATCATTTGCCTGTACAGCTTTAGCCAATTATCTATATTTAACGGTTGCCTTAAAGGGGTTCTACTGGCGCTGACCAGAAGTGTACAGTTTCTGTATGTGGGGTGCATGTGGTCATGATTTCCTGGTATTGCCCATGCGAGTGGATGGTCTCATGACTACATGTCTACTAGACGTGTTTAGCTTCTTTCCATACAAGTGACTTGAGAGTTTAGTTGGAATGTGACTCTTCGTATGCAAATCGGATACATTCAGTCCCTTGACCGAGCACTCACTCCTACAATAACAGGAAATTGTGACAGCATGTGGTACAAACTTTCATCCCGAGCCTGTATAACCCCATTAATAGTTGCATGTTATGCTGTTGAAGTAGATAGACCCTGGACCATCCGCTGCCTTCTTACTGCTTTGCTTACTAGTTATGCTTTGCTTACTAGTTATAATGGCTCTCTTAATTTTGTTACCATTGAACATTCTGCAGGGTAAATCTAGACGGCTTAAATATAAGGTAATTACAAGGTTATACGTAAAATATAAATATCAGAACCAACGTAGTTATTTCTGAACTGTGTGTCTATGTAATATACTGATTTTGTTCTTCTGTCTCCATAGATTCCAGCCATGATCGAGCAGGAGCAAATCTGAGATATTTTGAGCGACTTCTGGAGAAACAAACAACGGAAGTGAAGGTTAACAAGACTACAGAGAAGGAAACTTCTACCCCAAGTTCTGGTATCTACACCAGACCCTTAGACTACTTGCCTGAGCGGGACACTTACGAAGCCCTGTGCCGTGGGGAAGGAGTGAAAATGGTACCAGTACCTCGAAGTGTTAGTTATGAAATAATTGTCTCATACATCAGCCCCTTGCCCTAGCAAGCTATCAGAATCAGGACTTATTAATTAATTTCTAATCTTAATTTTTATTTAAACTAAAATAATAAAAATATCTATCTATCTAGCTAGCTATATTTTACACACTAAAAATTAACCTTATTTTATTACCATGGTTGCTTGGACCCTGTCAGGGTTGCTCAAGAGGAGCTTAGCAGTAAGATCTGTCACATCTTCAGTAGGGATTGCTCACTGATCACCGCTTCTCTGGTGTAATGGGGTTAATGATCCTATTAGAATATTGTCCGTGAGCATGTGTTATGGCTGTATAAGCACAATCAGACGGGTAAAGTACAAACCAGGAACCAGGAGAGACAAACACCTGAACCCAACAGGACCCATTTCAGACTATGAAAGTCAATAATCTGTCCCTGATTTGTCCCTGCCTGACCGCAGAAGTTGGCACCTTCAATATACCCATTGAAGCCCCCACTCAACTTCTACTTACCCTAAATGTCCTTAACTGTACCCTGTGTATAAGCAATTTGCAACATTAAAACAATAATAGCTAGTAAGTGAAATACAGAAAAAATCTGAGGAAAAGGCACAGGCTATGAAAGTGTTCACACAGACACACAGAAAAGACAGAAGAAAATAAGAACCACTACACAACAAACGGAATACGTGGAAACACCTCCCACACCCCAAATGAAAAAGTATAGAAAAGGGTACTGGGGAAAAAGACACACAAACACACAGTATGAAAAGCAACAGAGAATAGCCAGGTAAGATAATCCCAAGCTGAGGAGCTGGATCTCCAAACACCATCTGTCTTGAAATATAGCCAGCAAAGATGCAGGTGTTAGGTGAGTATACATAGCCCCTTGCAATATGTGATAGGGTAGAACCAAATCGGGAAGTGAGAGACATGTGAATAGAAGCAAACCAAAGAAAGGAAGGAAAAGACAGAAGAACCATCAGCATTTGGACAGAAACAAAAAGGCTGTAGCTCGGCATAAAGGGAAACTGACCACGCAGCAGGAGGGTTCGAGTCCCGAAACTGAGGCATTAAACTTGTTGGTAGATTTTGGCAGTCTGTTAAAATTCTAATAATTGACTATAAAAAAAAAAATAAGCCCTAAATAAATACTGCCAAGGTGGGCATGTCTATGCATGGTTATACAGGGCTAACCCTCATTGCCTTTGCAGTGACCTCTCTGCTTTAGCCTTATCAGTATGAGGCCTAGGCACAGTGAGGACACCCTCTATTTGTGTTATCTGGACATTCCGTATATTGAGGAAGCTTGAAATGACCTTATTTATCTTGCAATGATTAGATGATGTGCCACTCAGACTAATAAGTGCCACTGAAAGGATTTAACTTTTACTCTTTAACTGTAAGTGGGAAATATTTTTGGTATGTAATGAATGAAATCGAAAGCTGTTGGAGGCCTTCCTCATGTGTGGTGTAAATCACAGGTCACAGTAGCTGATGTGTGGCAGGTGCCCACTCTATACAGCTGCTGTGATTGTACCTGTTACAGTAGTTTACCCCCTTACTTTTACACCCCATTAGCCAACCATAGTGCGATCACAGAGTGCCAATGCGTTGTCGTGTTAATACTGACTCAGGACAGTACACAGAAGTATTGCACTATATTAAACCATTGATCAAGTGATCACATACTCAAATACCCTAGTGGTCCATAGAAAAACCCACAAAATGAAATCTAAACATATACTCCTCTTTTTTCCATTCATAGGGTAAAATACCATAAACCAAAAATAGAAACCTAACTGGACATTCAGAAGAATTAAAACCATTGAAATGATCATGATATTTATCACTCAAGGTAGAAACTGCATTAAAAAAAGGAAATCTGTCATGCACTACACCGGTCTTGACTAGTCGGGGCTATAGTATGTGCTATTTGTTACACTGTGAAATGGGCTTAAACAGTACATAGTTTGTCATATTTTATAATTTTTATGCCTTTTTGGTCACTCATTTTTTAATTCAGTTTGCAGTAAATGAGCCTTGTGATTTTTAACTAAACTATTCTTGCATATTTTTATATGTGGTCTGATTTTCAGACTCCTAGAAGAATGAAGAGACTGTTTTGTCGGTATCATGATGGATTCCGGAATCCTCTTCTGATTTTGAGACCCATTAAGGAAGAAGATGAGTGGGATAGTCCGCGCATTGTGCGTTACTTGGATGTTTTGTCCAATGATGAAATCGAGAAAATTAAAGAGCTGGCTAAGCCAAAAGTAAGGTCATTTTGTGATTTTCTTGCTCGACAAAACATTATGCATATATAAATAACCTATCAAAAGGGCAGCAAAGGGCAAGTGACGGGTTCAAACACTAAATGCAGAAAATTGGTAAAAAATGTTAAAATTATCCCAACAATTTTTCTCTTAATCTACTTTTTTTTTTCTTTGAGCATATTTAAAGCTGATAAATATTTACAATCTTCTCTGTGTGTCTCAAGAGCTCAACAATGCCCTCCATCTCCTCCCCGTCCTTACTTGTATCTGGCTCTAACACAACTGGCGGCGGCAGTCTGCCGGCTTTGCTCAATCTGCAGTGGGACTAAAGATTAAGCCTTAACCCATTGGTGGGCCTTAGTTGCCCAACAGCCAAAGGCGGAACTTATCTCCCGGGGATTAAAGGGGTTGTCCCCTACTTAGGTTATGATTACCTTTAGCATGTTATCAATATCAAATTAGTGGGGTCTTAACAGCACGGCTTCATACACTATGTAGTAGCTGTTCTCAGATACTGTGGCTCAACTGAAAACAGTTGATCGGTGGGGCGTGACAGCTGTCAGACCCCAACGATCTGATATTGATCACTGATCCTCATGAAAGTCCATAAATAACAAAATGGTGCACAACACCTTTATCCGTTTTTTATTTTCTGTAGGATATGTAAAAGTAGAAATGCTTCATGTTTTGGTATGATGAGAACAGCTATACTTCTTGTTTAAAGGCTTATTCACATCTGTCTTTCACGGACAAGATGGGAGCAGCCGCTTCTCGGTCCAAGGCACCAGAGGCAATATTACACCTGGATCTGGAAATACAATCCAGAGCTGCATTCACAAGTCTTCAGACTCTTTGTGATCAAACCGTTCTTGCCGGCTCAATGTCTTTGCCCTGCTGGAGCCTCTTTCACTGTGTAGTGTACAGTACAATAGTATGATGTAGGTAAGGCTAAATTCACATCACGTGTTTAGCCACAAATAGTCACTTCACTGGGGAAATCCATCCGAAGTCCTGAAACATGGGAAACCTGGGATTCAGGCATTCAGACTGGATGGACAATTGCAGTGAATGAAGCATATGAGGTCACTTTACCAAAAAGGTGCCAACTGCCAAAGAAGAGAAAAGAGACCACAAAGTGACTTCGTCTTCTTCAACAAACTCAATAGTTGCTTCGTCACATCACATACACCATTTTTCAGGTAATCAGATTGAAGGCCTTATGGAGCCATGGATGTGAAGCTAAAACATTTGAACTCGACCTAAGGGTATGTGCACACACTGCAGATTTCCTGCAGATCTGCAGCTTTTTTTCCCGCACAGAAACACTGCAGATCCACAGGTGATTTACAGTACAATGTAAATCAATGGGAAAAAAAAATGCTGTGCTGATGGTGCGGAAAAATCTGCACGGAAAACGCAGCAGAGTCAAAAAACGGACCATGTAAATTCTTTGTGCAGATCTGCTGCATTTCTGCACCCATTCCATAATAGAAATCTGCAGGGGTAAAAAAAGGAAGAAATCTGCACAAAAATCTGCAACGTGTGCACATACCAAAAAAAGGTGCAGATTCTGACCTGCGATTTCTGCCAAGAAATGCAAAATTTGCACAGAAAATTCCACAGTCAAATCTGCAACGTGTGCACATAGCCTAAAACTGTTGAGAGCAATCTGTCACAGTTCTTTTATAATTATCATTTACTGTGTGACCCATATGGTTTTTTGGGTTTTTTTTTTTATCATGAAGCCATGGATGACAGTCGTCCAAGAAATGCTGTTTGTCAAATCATCCATTGGATGAATTTGAATGATTTTTTTTTTCATCTTTTTCTCATCTTCAACTTACGGTACATCATACATCTCTGGATATTTCAGTTGTTGATACAAGTTATAGACAGAATACCTATAAAGATACTGAAAAGGTACAAGCTAAAATAGCCAGTGCTGTATGAGTTATGGCCCTTTAATGTACATACAGTTAAACAGGGAGTGAATATCAGATATACCTTCCCACAATGATGGTAATGCACAGTACAGTTGCATGGAGTACACTTTACCCATCAAAGAAAATGCGTGCCTTTGGCCCCTTATGTATTGCTCCTTATACTCATATAGGTGTTTTACAAGTTATAGATAGATACAGGACCTCTGTGAGTTTATCTAACTGCACCATGGCTTTGTGATGCATTGCCCACCGAAAATCTGCAGCAAATTGCAATACAATGATAATGAATGGACTCTCATACATAGCAAGCAGCAGATGTTTTAAATCTGAATATTGTAAATGTTGCATGTGTGCCAAAATCTGCAAAATGTTTGTGTAACAGAGAATTAGCACAATGTATTTAAAAAGTCATCCATCCAGGGTCATCTTTGTTTCCTCGTTGTCTCCATTAAATCTTATTATTCTGGTACACAGCGTAGGAGAATAACTTTACATTTAGAGTATAGTTTAGAGACGGAGGAGGCCGATCGGTCCTGTCCAATTTCCCTTCAGTTTTTAGAAGCAGCTTTTGCTGTGTGTACGTGGAAAGCTCAAGTCTTTCATTTAAGATTATGAAAATTAAAAGCCAAAAAAAGCAGATGGAAGAAAGACTCTCAATATGGAAAGAATCAAAATAAAATATTGGAGGCGCTGATCTAACTTTACCCAAACTGAATTCCATATTTTATTTGGCAGAAATGTTTTGGCGTCTTGAAGCTCATCACAAGGTACTAGAATCGTTCCACATGCCGTTAGCTGACGTACAGCTAATGACTGTGGTAGTAGTCCTTTTCTGCTCATTCACCTTACTTTTTACTTTGTTACATTTCTGGCAGAAATCATGCAGTATCAGAATAACCTTTAGACCATTGATGTCCATCTGGCCCTCCAGGGCAGGAAAAATCACCCATAATTTGGAACAATGAAAGAAAAACCCATCAGCACGATGATGAAAAGATTGTTCAATGCAAACTAACATTTTAGGATCCTAACAATTCCCTATTTTGTATATTTCACCCATTGTAATGGAATGGATGAAATCTCTTGCCAGTCTTGCTTGCAGATATTCCAATTTACAGCGTGTGAATATGTTTTTACGAAGACAATTCATCAAGCAGGTTATACGAGTTTGAAATATCACTACATTTTTGCACTTCTCATGATATTGCCAATCTTGGGCAGCTCTGCCTACGTCTTAAAAAATGAGCTTAGCTTGCTAAGTGGGGTGTGGATGAGTCCTGACAAATTTGTCATTTACACCACAAAAAGCGGTGCGCCAGTCATTTCTTGCAGTGATACATAGTATGAAAGATTAACCAAATTAATTAAGAAGCACATACCGCTTATTGATTTGGCACGTCTTACTTTAGTGCACACTTCAAGACTGTCCTAAAAAACACGGCCTTAAAGCAAGCTTTCAACTCTTTAAAAGCACAAATAGTTAGTTGTAACTCCCTTACTTAAGTCATAACAAAGGATCATTCAAGCAGGAATAGAGCTGGAGTGACAGAGGTATGGACAATGCTTCCAATCACACAAAGCTCTTTAGCCTAATTGGCATATTGATTCAAATGCAGACTTGTCAGTAACTGAATAACAGACTGTATAGCTAAAGGTCTGGGCTTGTCTTTGCAAGAGCTATGTGTGCACAGTTTAAGGGGTGAAATACTGCTGAAAGATTCTCCTTAATTTCTTCAAAGATTCATGTTATTGATTGCTGTTGTGGCGCTATATATGTTGAGCAATAAGTGGCTCCTATAGCCTACTGTGTACATCTCTGGGATATCCTGTCAAATTGCCATAAATGTGTATACCCATCTAATGTCTGAAGATGATGGTTTACATAAGTGACGATAACAATTTTGTAATCTGTTCAGCTAAAATATTGCTCGTCTGACCAGCAGTTTCAACGCAGATATCGTATGGGGCCAACTAAATCTGTAGAAGTTCTGTGGAACTTATTAACGGGTAATGCAGTATTTCTTCAATATTCTGAACTTGCCAAACATCCCCAGTATATGTTTATTCACCATGACTACTGACTGACGGGATGAAAACTAATTCCACACTATTCAGATAATCCAACCCAAGTGATTTGGCAACACAAATTGTATAACTAAATAACAGAGTGCCAGACTGAGGGCTAAAGAACTAGTATTATTGTGCTGAAAACTTGGTAGTACTTCAGCACTTTTCGGGATCTGGTGTTATGCCGATGGTTGGGACTGTATACCTGAGGACACTTTGTGGTAGTGGTGCAGCCAGTACTAGTGGTAACATACCATGTGATTGGTTCAAAAAGGGGATTTTTTTTATATATATCTATTTTACCTTGGCAGAAAAAAAATTGAAAGCAGGTGAGACATATTAAATGTATGATAAATGAACACTTGTACAATAATAGGAAATGAAAAGTCAAGCTAAACCTTCTATTTTCTCATTTCTGCTTTTTGCTTATTCACAAATCTTTCATAAGCTGGAAAACAGAGTATAATGGGGTCACCGGTCCAAGTTTCAGAGTAGTCAATTGACGTTCTCCTTGGAGAAGGAAAGATTGACTCATGTTGGTTATCATCTACTGTATGTAAGATCTAAACAATAGTCTTTATTTTGTACTTTTACTAAACGTCTGCTTATTATATGCGAAAGCCCTTTTAAATGCTTCAGCTCGGTTACCAATTCTTATACCAAAATTTCAGTGTACATATCCACAGGACCTTTCCACTACTGAGATTTTGCAAGTAAATCTGCAGTGGTAAATACCGTTGTGAATGTTGTACTGTAAAAAGGTGCAGTTTGGGTGCACATTTCGCTTTTTACTGCTACTGTAACACACACATCAATGGAAAATCTGCTGCACGTTCACACAGTGAGAAAATACCCTTATCATTCTATTTGAGGGAGAGGAGGAAATATTTGCAGTTAATCCTATCCCAACTGAAGTCTGGCCAGCTGGTTCTTTTCAGAGCGAGCTTATCACAGTACTTTACCATTGTACGGAAAGTCTTTTTCCATAGGATCTACTGCCAAGTAGATCGGCATAAAAGTCCTAATGTATAAATTTACATAGGTCAGACTGTTCTGATTGTTGCCAAAAAATGTTATTTTCTTATTATACCCAGCAACAGAATAAGTATGCAATTCTGTACAAACATTTAAGGCGGATGCGCAAAAAGTGCTGCAAACAAAAAATGCTTTAAAAAAATAAAATATTTAATTTATCAATTAATAAAATGCAAAGTGAATAAGTAAAAGAGAAATCTAAAGCAGTATTTGGTGTGATTGCCCTTTGCCTTCAAAATGGCATGAATTCTTCTAGTTACACTTGCACACCGTTTTTGAAGGAACTATGTAGGGAGGTTTATAAAAACATCTTGAAGAACTAACCACAGATTTTCTGCAGATGTAGCGCTTGCTGTCTCTTTATGCAATCCCTGACAGACTCGATGTTGAGGTCAGGGCTCTTTGGGGGCCATATCATTTCAGGACTTCTTGTTTTTCTTTATGCTTTTCTTTAGTTTCTAATGACAGTTTCTTTGGTTGGAGTTGTCCTCCTGCAGAATTAATTTGAAGCCAGTTGGATGCCTCCCTGATGGTTTTGCGTGATGGATAAGTATCTGCCTGTATTACTCATCACTGAAAACACTAAGAAATTGGCAGTATTGAGGACCATAGATGCAATGGTTGTCCAAGGAAACTTGGTGCCGCAGATGAGACACCGCATGCATCACTTCGAAATCTGAAGTTGTCCAGCAGTGCCATCCGATTAGAAGTTACAGCAGCGAGTAGGAATCGGCTACACCAATTTGTTCAGAGAAATATGGCCAGAAGAAGTCTTAATGGGAGAATTGTGGTACAAAAGCATACCTTCACAAGTAAACAATACAAGTGACTCAAGTGTGCAAGAGAACACAGGAAGTGGGATGCAGCAAAATGGAAAAAGGTGCCAAGGAGTGTCTGTAGGCAATCGTGAAGAATGGTGGTGGTTCCTACAACTTTGGACTGCATTTAAAGATTAATGGTGTCCTTAATGTTGAGAAATACATCAGGAAATATATCCAGATGCTTATACAATGTGCTATACCATTAGGGAAGTGTCTCATGTGACTCCAAATTTATTCTGTAATAACTTCACCAAACATGCAACCAATGTCATTAAGAACTTCCTTCTGTGTAAAGAAGAACATAGAGAGCTGGAAGTAATGATGTGGCCTCCACTGAGCCCCGATCTCCACATTCAGTAAGTTTGGGATTACATGAAGAGAGAGAATTTTGCATACCTACATCTGCTGAAGATCTGTGGGTGGTTCTCCCAAACTTTTTAACAACCTCCTTACCAAGCTTTGTCAAAAACTGTGTTCACGTTTACCTAGAAGAATTGATGTTGTTTTGAAAGCAAAGGGTGATCATACCAAATATTGATTTTGACTTAGATTTCTTTTGTTTATTCACTTTGCATTTTATTCATTGATAAAAATAAATGACTAACCTTTCTATTTTTTAAAACATTCTTACATTGCAGAATTGTTTGTTTCCAAGGTGCCAGAGAGATAACTTCCTTCCTTTATTTATCCAAATACATCATAAAAGCAACAGTTCGGCTAGAAAGCGGCCTTTTACATTGCATAAGCAAAACGGCAGATGACGCTTATGCCTGAAAAAGGCCCCTATCTGGCTGAAACGTTGCTTTTATGATGCATGTGGATAAATAACGGAATGAAATGATCTCTGGTGCCTTGAAAGCAATCTGTCTCTGTATTTGCTGGTAACTCTCGGGGTAAGAGGGAATGTAACTTTGGCTGTGGACAAAGCAATATCTGTTTTGGAGCAGGTGTACGCGTCATTGGATTACAGGGGTAGTTCGCCTACCACATTTTCAGAGACCGTTCTGGGTTTTAATCCATTGCCATGTTTTTTTTTGCCATGTAAGATGGCTCTTGATAAAGTTGGATAACTATAATATGCCTCATATTTTATCAAGTAACATATTGTTTTTTCTTTTTTTGCAGCTGGCCAGAGCTACAGTTCGTGACCCTAAAACTGGCATTTTAACCACTGCAAACTATAGGGTATCTAAAAGGTAAGACATAAAGGCTTTTTTTCTGAACGCTACATGGAATCCACCTGTATCCTACAAAATAACCCCCAACAAATAGGAGCAGTGCAATATTTTTTATATGTCGTACAATCTCTCTGTATTGCATTTTGTTCTATTATGCAAGGCTAATAAAATGCTGCTTATTTCAAACCAAATACAATCTCTTCTGACCCATTGTGAATGCTGCCCCCCTGTAGTGATCTCTGCACAGGCTGTAGAGCATGCTATACCAGTGTCCCATAGAAGTCAATGGACATATCCAGAGTATTAATTTAATGTTGCTGCATATCCTGAAATGCGGTTAACAGAAGCTCAGGTGAGATGGCTGTCCCCATGATAATGTACAGAGAAGAAAATAAAAACAATCTGGAAAATAAAACAGATCCGAAAAAAATGTATCACTGACTTGTTTCAGGCTGCTTTCACACTAGCGTCGGTACGGGTCCATCGCGCTGCGTTGGCCCGACGTACCGACGCATACTGTGAAGAAAATGCCCGACGTTGGCAGTGGAAGCAGTCTTAAGACGCTTCCGCTGCTTCATTGTAAGGTCCGGGGAGGAGGGGGCAGTCCCGACGTACAAAAAAAAGTTACATGTAACTTTTTTTGTGGCGGCGGTGCGCCAAAACACGACACAACCGTCGCATGACGGTTGCGACGTGTGGCACTGCGTCACAATGCGTCTGTAATGTTAGTCTATGGGGAAAAAACGCATCCTGCAGACAACTTTGCAGGATGCGTTTTTTCTCCTAAACGACACATTGCGACGTGCAGCCAAAAACGCTAGTGTGAAAGTAGGCTCAGTTGTTGCAAAATACTTTAATGATTCATTCTCCTTTAACAGTTTGGTGTGTGTGTGTTTATTATTTGCAAAACAGTGTTTGTTAAACTCCTGATTTTTATTGATTCATTTTCTAGCCAGCCAATAAACCCACACCTTCTCATTTAAAGATTTTTCTGTATTTTCATGACTATGAAAATTGTACATTCACACTGAAGGCATCAAACTATGAATTAACACATGTGGAATTATATACTTAACAAAAAAGTGTGAAACAACTGAAATTATGTCTTATGTTCTAGGTTCTTCAAAGTAGCCACCTTTTGCTTTGATGACTGCTTTGCACACTCTTGGCATTCTCTTGATGAGCTTCAAGAGGTAGTCACCGGGAATGGTTTTCACGTCACAGGTGTGCCCTGTCAGGTTTAATAAGTGGGATTTCTTGCCTTATAAATGGGGCTGGGACCATCAGTTGTGTTGTGCAGAAGTCTGGTGGATACAGAGCTGATAGTCCTACTGAATAGACTGGCAAGAAAACAGCAGCTAAGTAAAGAAAAACGAGTGGCCATCATTACTTTAAGAAATGAAGGTCAGTCAGTCCGAAAAATTGGGAAAACTTTGAAAGTGTCCCCAAGTGCAGTGGCAAAAACCATCAAGCGCTATAAAGAAACTGGCTCACATGAGGACCGCCCCAGGAAAGGAAGACCAAGAGTCACCTCTGCTTCTGAGGATAAGTTTATTCGAGTCACCAGCCTCAGAAATCGCAGGTTAACAGCAGCTCAGATTAGAGACCAGGTCAATGCCACACAGAGTTCTAGCAGCAGACACATCTCTACAACAACTGTTAAGAGGAGACTTTGTGCAGCAGGCCTTCATGGTAAAATAGCTGCTAGGAAACCACTGCTAAGGACAGGCAACAAGCAGAAGAGACTTGTTTGGGCTAAAGAACACAAGGAATGGACATTAGACCAGTGGAAATCTGTGCTTTGGTCTGATGAGTCCAAATTTGAGATCTTTGGTTCCAACTACCTTGTCTTTGTGCGACGCAGAAAAGGTGAACGGATTGACTCTACATGCCTGGTTCCGGCGTGAAGCATGGAGGAGGAGGTGTGATGGTGTGGGGGTGCTTTGCTGGTGACACTGTTGGGGATTTATTCAAAATTGAAGGCATACTGAACCAGCATGGCTACCACAGCATCTTGCAGCGGCATGCTATTCCATCCAGTTTGCGTTTAGTTGGACCATCATTTATTTTTCAACAGGACAATGACCCCAAACACACCTCCAGGCTGTGTAGGGCTATCTGACCAAGAAGGAGAGCGATGAGGTGCTACGCCAGATGACCTGGCCTCCACAGTCACCAGACCTGAACCCAATCGAGATGGTTTGGGGTGAGCTGGACCGCAGAGTGAAAGCAAAAGGGCCAACAAGTGCTAAGCATCTCTGGGAGCTCTTTCAAGATTGTTGGAAAACCATTCCCGGTGACTACCGATTGAAGCTCATCAAGAGAATGCCAAGCGTGTGCAAAGCAGTCATCAAAGCAAAAGGTGGCTACTTTGAAGAACCTAGAATATAAGACATAATTTCAGTTGTTTCACACTTTTTTGTTAAGTATATAATTCCACATGTGTTAATTCATAGTTTTGATGCCTTCAGTGTGAATGTACAATTTTCATAGTCATGAAAATGCAGAAAAATCTTTAAATGAGAAGGTGTGTCCAAACTTTTGGTCTGTACTGTATATTTGTGATTCCATATAGATACGTTTTAGTTAGGATACTTTTTGTTTTCCATTCCATACAGTTTGCAGATTTTTGTTCTCTTGATTATTGAAAGTTTAATTTTAGCGTTCAAACCTCATCACCCCTTCTAGTACTATTGAGACGGTGATCTGTTACAGTACAACAGTGCACACCATATTTTCTCCTTCGCCTCATTGGGGGACACAGACCGTAGGTGTTATGCTGCTTGCCACTAGGAGGACACTAAGTGATACAAAGAAAGTTAGCTCCTCCCCTGCAGTATACACCCTCCTGCTGGCCCTCAGCTAACCAGTTCTTGCTTAGTGTCTGTAGGAGGCACTTGGGTCTGTTTTCAGACCCCAACTTTCTTATTTTAATTTTTATTTTTCTGTAAATTTTTATTTTTTATTCAACGGAGTGAAGGGGGCGACGGATCCCTTTTATAGGGCCCGCTCTCCCCCGAACCAGCAACAGGCGAGCACGGCGAGTATACCTCCCCGTCCCTCTCCTGCGACGCTGGAGCACGCCAATTTTTACTGGGGCGACGGTTTCCATCTTTGGTCCCGATCTCCCTTCCCCCTGCAAGACGGCGAGTACTTGGAGCCTGCTCTAATGTTCCTCTCCGGGGGCCCCACATACAAGGCCCACATCACATGGCGTTGCACAAAAGGGATTACAGAAGAGGATGACAGGATGGATGGAGCGCGCAGGGACAGGGGGACCTGCATTACCGGACTGTGAGTACATCAGGAGTTCCCCTCCTGCGCTCCGGATCGCTTTGCGGCCGCGCCGCCGCACACCGCCGGGCAGGCCAGAAATTTAGTCCCCGGCTTTTTAGCCGGAGTAGGCCGCAGTGGCCTCTATGGGGCAGGCGCCGGCGGTACTTGCGACAGAGTCCCTGGGGAGAGGCGCTGGCGGTCGGGGAACTGCGGCGGTTAGCGTCGCTCCGTTGCAGCCGCCGCGCATCGCCAGGCAGGCCAGAAATTTAGTCCCTGTTTTTTTCAGCTGGAGTAGGCCGCAGTGGGCAGATCCCTCCCACGGCCGTAACCCCGCCCCCTATATCGGCGCTTCTCGTCTGGGACGAGAGGCACCCTGCAGTTCTCGGAGGCCATTCTTCCTCACGCTGCCTGCGTGGAAGATGCGGTCCTGGGGGTGCCACTGGCCTGTACGCCAGCGGCAATCATTCGGCGCGCGGCCCGCCGACGCGCTCCACCAGCAGGCTCCATAAATTTAGTCCCCGGGTTTTTCAGCCGGACTAGGCCGCAGTTGAAATCCCCTTCAGGGGCGAAGGTGCCTCCACGGTCCCGATGGGCTGAACTTCGTGGATGTACAGAAGCCCCTCTCCGGATGGCACAAGGAGGCGGACGGTTCCTCTCCACCTCCCTAACAAAAGGGATGATGGATTGAGGTTTATCCCTCTATCTCTGCACCTGAGGTAACGCCCATCCACGCTGCAATACCCGACATCCGCGGCGGCTCCATGCCGGGACGCGCACCGTTGGTGAGTAGATCCTGGCAGCGATGGGCTTCTGCAGCGGGATATTCACAGGCAGTCTCAGGCTTCCCGGTGGCCCACCTCCTTGAGGTACCGCTCCAGCCGGCTACAAAATGTAGCTCCCGGCTTCGGCCGATGTGCAGGCCGCACCCCAGAAGCGCACTGTGGCGCCTTAAGGCGGCTCTGCCTTTTTTCCTGGCGTTTTTCGCCTGGCACGAAAGCTCTCAATTTTCTCGAGCAATGGGCGTGACCACCCCTCACTTCTACGCTGGCGCCGGCTGCAGAAATTTACGCCCCGGCTTGGGCCTATTCATGGAAGTCTCGAGGCTCCGCCCACGTCGTGCCTGTGGCTCCGCCCCTTGAATTGGCGCTTCTCGCTCGCTGCGAGATTTTACCTACACCCGCATGACCAGTATTCCTGGTCTTAAAGGCACGTGACCAGTATTCTCTGGTCTTAAAGGCACGTGACCAGTATTCTCTGGTCTTAAAGGCACGTGACCAGTATTCCCTGGTCTTAAAGGCACGTGACCAGTATTCCCTGGTCTTAAGGGCACGTGACCAGTATTCCCTGGTCTTAAAGGCACGTGACCAGTATTCCCTGGTCTTAAAGGCACGTGACCAGTATTCCCTGGTCTTAAAGGCACGTGACCAGTATTCCCTGGTCTTAAAGGCGCGTGACCAGTATTCCCTGGTCTTAAAGGCGCGTGACCAGTATTCCCTGTTTTTAAAGGAGCGTGACCAGAATTCCCTGGTCTTAAAGGCGCGTGACCAGAATTCCCGGGTCTTAAAGGCACGGGACCAGTATTTCCTGGTCTTAAAGGCACGGGACCCAGTATTCCCTGGTCTTAAGGGCACACGACCAGTTATCCCTGGTCTTAAATGCACACGACCAGTATTCCCTGGTCTTAAAGGCACATGACCAATCCGAAACTGGTCATAAATGAGGAGCCCTCTTCCGCTGAAGTTTATCCCAGTGTAACTAGTTCCCTCAGTCTAAACTCCCTCGTAGAGCTTTTGCCATCCAGTCCGGATATGCAATTCACTGGATAGAAGCCTCTACGTGGGACGCTATGCCTGGTCTGATTTTTACGGGTGACAGGCACTTTAAAGGGCGCCGGTCTCCCCACACCATCAACAGACGGGCACATGAAGGTCGCTTCCAGGTATCCTTTTCTGCATCCGGGCCTAACGCCAGACAACCTGTCCTGTCCACCCGGAGACCTGAACTCTGTGGATGTACAGAGGCACCCTTTTTCGGGCGTCTGAGCACCCCCCTCTGCATCACCACTATTTAACAGAAGATGCAAGAAGGCGAATGTTCCCTCTCCATTTCCCTGTTAAGAGGATGGTGGATCGAGGCTCCTAATTTTTAACTCTGCAATGACCTGCTGGAAGCAGCGGCACATTCTGCCACTCGGCAGATTAACCGGGTACAATCTCCTGTGGTTTACCTACCAGTATCCCTGCCCGATATGTCCTCAATTAAAAATGCCACGATCTGTCAAATAGCAAATCTGGTTTGTTCCGTTTTGTGGCTACTGGTCCAGCCCTCTACCCTCCCTAGCCGCCGCATGGATTGCTAGAGCAACGGTCTCCTGCCTGGAGACCTTAACTACTTTGATTCACACCAGTACCCCTTTCCTGAAGACAGTTCAGCTGGTCAATCAAATTTTTGAGCGGGAGACTAACGAAGGATCGTACGTTCCTACAGCCCCGACCAACAGTGAAAGGGTTGTCCAGGACAGTCTAGATCTAAGGGATCTTGGTTCCTAAAAGGGGAACGAGAAGTAGGACCGATCCCGGACCTCAAACTTCTAACAATTTTTTCACATGGTTCTTCTTCTTCGAATGGAGTTCCTCCGCTCAGCCATTACTTCAACAAAAAAGGTGCAGTTTCTGGCATCCATCGACATTCGGGATGCCTAACCTCTTCAAAAATTCCTTTGCTTTTCCATTCGTGAACAGCATTTAAGTCACGACCTTGTCCTTCGGCCTTGCTACCGCACCCAGAGTGTTCGCAAGGGTCATAGCGGCTGTCATCTTGCACCTAGAGGCGTGGCCGTCCTGCCCTGTTTGGCCGACTGTTTACCCGCCCTTGCAGGACTACGCTAAGTCGTCTATATCACTTGTGATACCCTCTCACCTGGGCTGGTGGCTAAACTTAGACAACTTCTCATTTCCAGCCCAGCAGATATCCTTTTTGAGGATGATCCGGTACTCTTCCAGAAGGATGGTAAATTTCCCTCCAGACAAGGTCATGGTTTTTCAACAGGGAGCTTCGCGCTCTTGCTCACTCATCCCCTCATTTCATTCGATTTGCTGGGAGGGTCCCAAAAAAAAAAAAAAAAAAACGGAGACGACAATGGAAGCAGTTTCCTTCGCTCCGTTAGTTTTCAGCAAGTCAAGCAGCCTTTCAGATGATAGTCTCTGAGCTCCTTCTTCATCCAGGGTTTTTTCTCCCGGTTCCATGGTTACTAGTAACTTCCAATGCCAGTCCTCTCCTCCCGATCATTGCTCTGGAGATCTCAAAGGTAGTCCTATAGTAGGTCCACTACCTTATGGCGGGTCAACCCATCCGATTTCAATTGGACAACGCCACGGCTGTGTCATACGTCAATCATCTAGCGAGTACCCACGTTCAAGCACCATGGCCAAGGTACCTCACATGGGCCGAGATCTATCACTCGGTGATCTTGGCAGTACATATCCCAGGAGCAGAATTCTGGGCTGCGAACATATTTAGCCGTCAGGGTTTCACCTCAAGTGAGTGGGAACTTCACCCGGAAGTCTTCCATCAGACCCGCCTTCACTGGAGCTCTACAGTTGTAATTCGGATGGCGTCCTGACTGATCGCCTGTGTACTCGAGTTTGTTGTTCGGCCTCGAGATCCAAGAGCCATCACACTGCATGCTCTGGTTATTCCGTGGTACCAGTTTCCACTTCCGAAAGCTTTTCAGAAGCAGAAAGGGCCCCAGTGATCCTCGGAAATCCGCACTGACCACGTCAGTTCGCTTGCGGAGCTGATAGCTTTCTGTCTTTCTGCAACAAAACTGCAAGTAGGGACCACCTCGCAGGATGTTTTCACATGTAGTTTTTCCCTATTGCATACCGTTAGATCATTGGGATCTATTCTATTAGGGAAGGTCGCCCCCATTTTTCTCGGCGATATCCTCATCCTGACGAGTCTTCGGTGCTAAAGGGTCTTTTCAGACTTTTTTCCCTTATTTCCTTCAAGGCAAGGTTGTCCTCAGGCCTTCCCCGTCCCTAGTTCCAAGGTGGTATTGTATTACTACTGTCATGAGGGCATAGTTCTTCCCTCATCTCTTTTGGCACCAGTCCACAAAATGGAATGAGTTCCCCATATTCCGAACGAAGCGAGTGCTTTGAGTAGGTACGTCTTGAGGACGGCGTCCTTCCGAAGGTTGGACACTGTATCTTGGGTTTCCTAACGGCAAGAGGAAGGCTTCCTGACGTTTACAGGAAGGGTTTGGCCGTCTTCATCGGCCATTTAGCCTGGTGTATTCCTTTCACCATCGAGGAGTCCTTCCGTGTTAGATGACAGCCTATCTCTCTGTCTATCGTGGGTTCTAGGCACCAGGCGTCGACAAGACACGCCTGCAAGCTTGCGGATTCGTCCAGTCCGCATGCATTCTTGAAGCATTATAATTCCCAGACTTCCACAGATGTGACTCTGGGCAGGCGGACTCTGCAGGCCGCGGTGGCGCACTTGTAAGTAGCAGTTACACAGGGCCTGATCTGACGTTGTCCCCACCCAGGGACTGCTTTGGTACGTCCCACGGTCTGTGTCCCCCAATGAGGCGAAGGAGAAAGAGGGATTTTTGTGTACTCACCGTAAAATCCTTTTCTCCGAGCCAATCATTGGGGGACACAGCTCCCACCCTGGTATTGGCTTATGCTTGTTTTTATAATCCGATATGCTATACTCTCATATATAATATGACATGCTGTAAGCTAATATGTTGTTACTGATCTCCTACTGCTTTTTGCACCGAACTGGTTAGCTGAGGGCCAGCAGGAGGGTGTATACTGCAGGGGAGGAGCTAACTTTCTTTGTATCACTTAGTGTTCTCCTAGTGGCAAGCAGCATAACACCCATGGTCTGTGTCCCCCAATGATTGGCTCGGAGAAAAGGATTTTACGGTGAGTACACAAAAATCCCTCTTTATGAATTGGGCAAAGCAGTCACACCACTCTGTCTGGGACTGCCAAGTCTGTGCTGGTTTCCAGCAACTTGGAAAAGTTTTCCCATCTTGTACGTCTATGGTATATTCACAGGATATGACATGATACAGGTCCCACCTATTGCTCTTCAAAGTGGATATACCTCAAGTGTACCACACCAGCATACAGCTTTAGGCTATGTACACACGTTCAGGATTTTTAGCGTTTTTTCAGCCGTTTTCCCCATAAAAACCACTTACATAAGCATCCCATCATTTTTAATGCATTACGCATTGTTGTGCACATGCTGCATTTTTTTCCACTGCGGAATCGCATTCTGGCAAAACACACAGCATGTTCATTCTTTGTGCGGAATCGCGGGATTCCACACACACATAGAAATGCATTGATCCGCTTACTTTCCGCATGGGGCTATGCCCACCATGCGGGAAGTAAGCGGATCATGTGCGGTTGGTACCCAGGGTGGAAGAGAAGAAACTCTCCTCCAGGCCCTGGGAACCATATACCTGTGTTAAAAAAAAAAAAAATTGTATTATTCTCACCTTCCGGCGTCCCTCGCAGTGTTACCGCTCCTTGCGATGCTCCCGGCAGCTCCCGTTACCAGTAATGCCTCGCGACAATGACCTGTGATGACGTATTGGTCTCGCGTGATGCTACGTCATCTGGGGTCATTGCCGCGAGGCATTATTGGGAACAGGAGCTGCCGGGAGCATCGCGAGGAGCGGGAACATTGCGAGGGACGTCGGAAGGTGAGAATAGCACGATTGTTTATTTATTTATTTTTTTTAACATATCTTTTTACTATTGATGCTTCATAGACAGCATCAATAGTAAAAAGTTGGTCACACTTGTCAAACACTATATTTGACATGTGTGACCAACCTGTCAATCAGTTTTCCAAGCCATGCTTCAAATCTCTTGGAAAACGCTAGTGTTTAGCGGGAATATGCATGCGTATTTCCCGCTGCAGGGAGTTGCAGAATTGCCGCAAAAATTTCCGCGGCAATTCTGCAATGTATGCACATAGCCTAGATGTTCTTTAAAATGCTGTGAAATTCTGGAGGCAGGTGGTTGTCATGTAGATGCTGAATTTAGTACCTAGTTGTGCCATCTTTGGAGTTGCCAAGTTTTCTTTCTGGAAACCACTGATATTTGCTATTATATGTACATAAATGGAATTCATGCAGAAGTGTACCACTTGTTCATATCTAGTGCCTGGTTGGAGGAATACGATGATCCTGTGGTTGCTCGAGTGAATCGCCGCATGCAAGCTATTACGGGCCTAACCGCTGACACAGCAGAACTGCTGCAGGTACAATAAAATGCTGGAAACAATCATTTTAGAGGACATATATTTATTTATTTATTTTCAGACATAACCGGCAACAATCATTACAGTTGAATTATTAAAGGGGATCTGTCACCAAGTTCTTGTTACCCCATCTGAGAGCAGCATGTTGTATGGGCTGAGGCCAGGATTCCATTGATTTGTCACTTGTCTGCATCCTGTCATTTTGATCACTGTTTTCTGTGCTGCAGATTTAGCAGTGCCCAAAATGCTGATCCCTATATAACCCCATCCTTACCACAGTTTGGCAGCTATTTGTGTACACTGTGCATAGGCTGAAAGCTGCAAATTAGTGGTGGGGGCAGGGTTATAAAGAGCAGGAGGATCACATGGCACCAGACAACTAGTCCTATAGGCGCTGTTATACTGATTAAAATGATACCTTGGTTGATGAAATCCATCTTGTGGTTGTTGTTTAATCTGTATTTTCAGTATTCAGTTAATGATATGCTTGTGCTTCGGGGGGGCCTGTGGGGTCTTCATGTGGTGCTCGGCTAAGGTATACATCAGTATGGCTTCTGACAGGTCACTGATCCCTCACTGACCTGCCCCCTAGTTTACATCATACACAGGGCCGTATTTAGAGTTTCTGCTGCCCTAGGCACTTTTAGTGCTGCCGCCCCCCCCCCCCCCCCTTTGGTGAGTATGATACTATCGGCAGTGACTTTAGCAAGAATCGCTGATGTGGAAGTTGCCTTTTGCAGCAAATCCGGCTGTTTTTCTGCATGTGCCGCATAACGGATCACTTACGTCAACACTGCGTTCGGCCTCATTCATTCCCTATGGGATTTGCGGCACTTATGATCTGGCAAATGCGGTGCCATACCTCCCAACTTTTGAAGAAGGGAAGGAGACAAAGTGTGCGGTGCGCGTAGCGCGCCGCGGCAAATTATAGGCCACGCCTCTGACCACACCCATTTCACAACTAGTCACACCCATATCCACGTCCCAACCACAGCCATTTAGCACTGCTGATCACACTGTTTTATATACAATAATTATAAACGAAAAAATATGGCCACAGTGCTCCATACTGTATAACGGCCACACATGATGCTCCATACTGTATAACGGCCACACATGATGCTCCATACTGTATAACGGCCACACATGATGCTCCATACTGTATAACGGCCACACATGATGCTCCATACTGTATAACGGCCACACATGATGCTCCATACTGTATAACGGCCACACATGATGCTTCATATTGTATAATGGCCACACATGATGCTTAATACTGTACAATGGCCACACATGATGCTCAATACTGTATAATGGCCACACAGTTCTCCATGATACTGTATAATGACCCCCCCTCCTGTATGCATGGCTCATATTCCCCGCCTGTATGCATGGCTCACACTCCCCCCCTGTATGCATGGCTCATATCCACCACCCCCCAATCCCGTATGCATGGCTCATATTCACCCCCCCCGTATACATGGCTCATATTCACCCCCCCGTATACATGGCTCATATACACCCCCCCCGTATACATGGCTCATATACACCCCCCCCCCCTGTATGCATGGCTCATATACACCCCCCCCCTGTATGCATGGCTCATATACACCCCCCCCTGTATGCATGGCTCATATACACCCCCCACCTGTATGCATGGCTCATATACACCCCCTCCTGTATGCATGGCTCATATACACCCCCCCCTGTATGCATGGCTCATATACACCCCCCCCCCCTGTATGCATGGCTCATATACACACCCCCCCTGTATGCATGGCTCATATACACCCCCTCCTGTATGCATGGCTCATATACACCCCCCCCTGTATGCATGGCTTATATACACCCCCCCTTGTATGCATGGCTCATCTCCCCCTCCCTCCCTGTGTGCATGGTGGCTCTGGCTTATCTCCCATCCCCCCCTGTATGTGTGGCTCATCTCCCATCCCCCCCCTGTATGTGTGGCTCATCTCCCATCTCCCCCCTGTATGCATGGTGGCTCTGGCTCATCTCCCATCCCCCCCGTATGCATGCATGGTGGCATTGGTGGCTCTGGCTCGTCATCTCCCATCCCCCATGCGTGGCTCATCGGCAGCCTGCCCCGCCGCTCCCCATCTATCTTGTGGCTGCCGCCTGCCGGGCTCCCCGATCCTCCTCCTTCATCCTCCCCGGCTCCCCCCGTCCCTGGCTGTCATCATACTCACCTGGCTGTGTCACCTCACACCGCGCACGGCGCGCAGAAGAACGGGATCCTCCACCTCTGTGCTGTGTCCCGGCGCAGCACCCTCGTCGTCCAGTGTGAGCGGTCAGGTGGTACCGCTGATTTAAGGTCATGACCTTAATCAGCGGTACCATGTGACCGCTCACACAGCGAGGGTGCAGTCACTGAGAGCAGACCAGGCGTCGCTGGAGCAGGTGAGGTGAGTATGCATCAATCATAGTGTGTATGGGCAAGAAGGCAGCGGCGGGGGGGCGGCGGCGGTGGCGGCGAGGGGGGGGGGGGCGGCGAGGGGGGAGGGGCTTAAGCCTTTAGGTGACCCCGGCCGGACCGGACTTTGCATTAAAAAAAAACAAAAAAAAAAAAACACACACACCTGCTCAGGTGCCGCCCCGCCCTAGGCACGTGCCCTCAAGTGCCTAGTGGCAAATACGGCCCTGATCATACATATATGTTACGTGTTATGGAACCACTCGGCACCCAGAATATGTTGTGCAGTTATATGTATGAATAATAGGTTCCATGTGAGACTGGAAATACGTGGAGAAGCAGTCAGCTTTTATATGCTCTCATGTAATCAAGGAATTCCAGCAAGCGTCCTTCATTCAGACTCCAGCCAAAGCAAAGTGGACCTCCTGAAATACGGGGTGGTACTGAAAGAGGTACCCCAGCTTGGTAGACCCCGTTACAATATATTTATAGAGAGAGAGTGAGAAAAACAAACCCTTCTGCAGGCAGGCAGGCGCCAGCTGTGACACCTGCGTTGCAGCGTAATCGCATGTGTATTGTGTGTAGAATTAATATGGTTGAGGTTATCCTGATATCTGAAATAAATAAGTAAATAAATCCACTTGAAAATGGCGCCCACCGCCCCTGCGTAGTAGCAGCTATCAGTCCATAGAGGTGATCCAATAGCTGCTGTTGCGCAGGCAGTGCCATCTTGGAATAGGAATTAGTTTGTTTTTCCTTCTCTAGCAAGGTGGGCCACCAGTGCCTGCACAATATCAGATCACCTCTATGTACACTGATAGCTGCTGGTGCGCAGGTGCCATTTTCAAGTGGATTTATTTATTTCTTTTTTTAAATATCAGGATAACCTCAACCATAATAATTATATGCACATTACACATTTGATTATGCTGCAGTGTAGGTGCCAGGGCTGGTTCCTTCCTGCAGAAGGTTTTTATTTTAAGTATGTACAGTATGTATTATATTCATTATGTAATCTAGGGGTTAGGTCAGTGAGGGATCAGTAACTTGTCAGCAGTCTGCATTATGAATACCTTAGCAGAGCATCACATGAAGACCCCCTCCAGGCTGCCCCAAAGCACGAGCATATCATTAACTCATAACTGAAAATACAGATTAAACAAGATGGATTTGGCGCATGCGCGAAGCTTGATGACGGCGGTTTGGCGGCATTGAGCTCCGCTCCCCGTTGAGCCCGTAACCACCCCTATTAGCACGCCGACCACTACAAAAAGGACGCCGGGGGTTCTCTCACCTGTCCTGGACACCGGCACACCATCATGCCGAAGAAAGGAGGCTCCACTCAGCCGGTAAGCCGCTCGATAGCGGATCTGCTTACCGACCCCAGCAGCTCCAAAATGGCCGCCGCAGCTCCGTCTCCAGATGTCACCAATCTCCTCACCATGCAGCAGGACGCCGCAGGAGACGGCGAGGAGAGGCTGGCACAGGAGGACGCTGTGGTTCCCACAGCGGTACTTATAAAAACCCTTCAGGAGACGTTTAGGCAGGAACTAGCCTCAGCCATGAAATCAATCACAATACAAATGCAGGAGATACTGCAACGCACCTCCTCATTAGAGGACAAAATGGACACGGTAGCAGATGCGCTTGAGGAAGATCAGGAACAAATCAGACAGCATATGGAGCGTATACATGAGCTAGAAATTAAATGTGAGGACTATGAAAATCGTTCAAGGAGAAGTAACCTCCGCATAAGGGGTCTCCCTGAATCAATAGTGACACTGAAAGAGACTGCATCTGGCCTTTTCACTGCCCTTCTTCCACAGGCCGACCCAGCCACGCTGCACATCACCAGGATACACAGAGCATTGGGCAAACCAAGATCTGATAATGTACCAAGGGATGTAATACTGAAGCTACACTATGAAGAGACCAGAGATCTCATTTTAACGGCAGCACGGGAATCCCCAAATCTTCCAGGCGTTCCAAACTCAGTCCATTTATATGCTAACATAGCTCCCGCCACCCTGAACAGGCGCAAGGAGTTCAGACCACTTACTGCAGCATTGCAAGCTGCCAAAATAAGGTATAGATGGGGCTTTCCTTTCTCTCTGTCTTTTTCCCATGACAACAAGCACTTCACATGTCGGTCATTTGAGGAGGGAAGACGCACGATCGAACAGATGGGCTTCAAGATACTAGATGATCCACAACCACTGCCTCAGAGGAAACCCAGACCAAGTAGGGAGTGGAAAGAGTTCCCAAGAGTGACAAGAAGCCAACGTGTGAATATCACTTGAAAGACCATGAACAGTGCGGCGGTCTTATTTAACTTTATTAATCTCTGTTTCTCTCTATGCTTAATACCTATGAGAATGGACTATCACCCATGAAAGGGTGGCCCGGGTTGTCGGGATGGAGTTGGAGGATTTCGGAACCTCCAAAGGAGTCTATTTACATTTCCTCCTCCTATTTCCCTTCTACTCTCTACCTCATTCCCTTCCCCACTCCTTTTTTTTTTTTTTTTACACCTGCTCACAATATAATTGGATCCGGGTGGTTGGCGTAAATTTTTTCATGAGGTCCAATAATTTTATGAAGTTATATTATTACCTCAATATGGGTACTCGTGATATGTAACAACATGAAGGGGTTGGGCTTGTTGGGGGTTCTTACATGTTGCCCAATATTGGTGAAGTCTGGTTTTTCCCACATAATATGGGTCACCAGTTCGCCAAGTTGTCTGGGCTTTTAGCTCACTTGAATATAAATGTATGTTTTGTGATGTCCTGTTTCGTCCTCTTTCCTTCCCCTTCTCTTGTATTTGCTGTATGCAGGCTCGTAGATGTCTGCTCCGGACGTTTTATCTCTTTTCATGGACTCCACGTGGATCGATACCGGGAGATGTGTGAGGTCGGGGGAAAATTCAGGGGTAAGCTTTTATATGCAACACCAACTTATTCCCCTTATGTGTAGGGTATTGTCCCACAATGTGAGGGGGTTTATTCCCCCACCAAACGTAAAAAGGCCTTCCTGGACTACAAAAAACAAAATCCTGATGTTCTTTGTCTCCAGGAAACGCACTTCTCCACCTCATCATGCCCAAGATACTTTGACCAGAATTATTCCCGCGTATTTACATTTTCAGGCCCAAACAAGACAAAAGGAGTAGCAATTCTCCTCAAAAACAATTTTCCAATACAGATTACAAGTTCTCCATCAGATGATGAGGGTAGGTTCTTAATTCTTCAAGGCACATTACAAGGGCAAAAACTTTGTATAATAAATAGCTATTTCCCGGCCTCCTCTCAGGTTCTAGTTTTTACATCCATCTTAAACAAGCTAGATACCTACTCATTCCAACACCTGATCTGGTGCGAGGATTTCAATTTCACGATAGATCCAACATTGGATAGCAACGCCATAAAACGCACTGACATCACTAAAAATGAGAGGAAAAAAGTTCTCCGATTACTGAAGGACCATCACATAGCAGACTTGTGGAGAGAGATGAATGGCAATAATAGAGGTTATACGTACTACTTCCCCGCACACAAAACATACTCTAGGATAGATCTTCAGTTGACAAAAACCACCTCACTTCCCACAGTCCTATTCTCACGCCACGTACATTCAGCATGGTCTGATGATGACGCTGTACTCTCAGTATTTAAATTCAATGTGTCCACCTCTAGCTTATACAAATGGAGACTTAACGAATCACTTCTTACCGATCCTGTGCTCACAAATACAATTAAGAATGAATTAATTGAATATTTTAAATTTACCGTATTTTTCGGACTATAAGACGCACCGGACCATAAGGCGCACCCCAAATTTGGGGTGAAAATTGCAGAAAAAAGATTTTTTATAAGATGGGGGTCCGTCTTATTGTCCGAATTTACAGTATCTAACCTGAGGGCTGGCGGTGGCAGAGCAGGGTCACAAGAGGCATGGTGTGGGCAGAGGTGGGGTGATGCGGTACGGCGTGCACCTGAGCAGGGTCCCTTCCTGCTTAGGTGGGTGACGCCACGGCCTGGTGTCCATGGGAGGGTTGCAGCAGTGGTTACCGGCACAGGTGCTGGGATGAGGAGGCGCAGTGAGAGATATGGCGTGAGAGGGGTCCCTTTCCCCGGTGAGGTGATGCAGCAGCCCGGTAATGCAGCAGAGCCGGGTGAATCCTGTTGTTACCGGTGGTGGCGGCCATCTTCCTGGGGCCGCGCTTGCGCAGATGGAGCGCTCTGCTGCCCGGGGCTTCAGGAAAATGGCCGCGGGATGCCGCGCGTGCGCAGATGGGGATCGCGGCGGCCATTTTCCTGAAGCCGAGTTCGCATCTCGGCTTCAGGAAAATGGCCGCCGCGATCCCCATCTGCGCACGCGCGGCATCCCGCGGCCATTTTCCTGAAACCCCGGGCAGCAGAGCGCTCCATCTGCGCACGCGCGGCCCCAGGAAGATGTCCGCCACCACCGGTAACAACAGGATTCACCCGGCTCTGCTGCATTACCGGGCTGCTGCATCACCTCACCGGGGAAAGGGACCCCGCTCACTGCGCCTCCTCATCCCCGCACCTCTGCCGCCACACCTCTGCCGCCGCACCTCTGCCTCCGCACCGGTAAGCCTGCATTGCGACTATTAGACGCACCCCCCATTTTCCCCCCTTTTTTGGGGGGGAAAAAGTGCGTCTTGTAGTCCGAAAAATACGACAGTTCAGGAGACGTATCTCCCGGAATTGTCTGGATGGCACACAAGAAATACATAACGGGCTCAGTTATTAAGCTAGCAGCTCAAAGGAAAAAAGCAAGAACCGAACTTCAAACTAGATTAGAAAACAAATTAGCAAAATTAGAACAGGCCAACCAAATGTCCACTTCACTCTACCTTTCCAAACAAATTCAGGAAACTAAAACACAATTAGATGCCGTCCTCATCAATAGGACTGAGAAGGCATTGAAGTGGACACAAGCCAAATTTTACAAATTCGCTAATAAGCCGAGTAAATTATTAGCTCGCAAGTTACGTTCTAGGGAATTGATTAACACGATATTTTCAATAAAAGATGGCTCGGGGAGGATTTCATCCCATCCAGATAATATATATAGGACATTCCATGAATATTATCAAAATTTATACGCCCAGCCTAGACCCTTATCTCCTCACCCGATACAACAATTTTTGCAAAATCTTCACCTACCTAAAATCACAGACACATTAGCTAAACAACTCCACTCCGAAATATCTATAGAGGAGATTCAATCAGTTATTAAAACGCTGAAACAGGGAAAGGCCCCTGGCCCTGATGGACTCACGGCCATTTATTACCAAAAATTTGTTGAAATTCTCTCACCCCATATCAAAAAATTTGGAGATGCTCTCCTACATGGCTCAAAAATGCCCCCAGAGTTCCTGGTCTCCCATGTTACAGTTCTACCCAAGCCAAAAAAAGACCACTTATTGACCAAGAACTTTAGGCCTATTTCCTTACTAAACGTGGATTTAAAAATATTCACTGCAATTATTACAAGTAGATTAAATCGCATATTGCCCTCTCTTATTCACAGAGACCAGGTGGGGTTCATACCGACTAGGCAGGCCCCGGACAATATCAGACGCAATATTAACCTTATCCATACGGCAAATTCCCGCAAGGAACAACTTTTAATATTAGCCTTAGACATTCAGAAGGCATTCGACTCACTTTCCTGGAATTACCTCTTCCATGTCCTATCTAAATTTGGTTTCTCCCAGGAGTTCGTAGAGTGTATTAAATTACTTTATGACTACCCCACAGCATTTTTAAAACTCCCGACGCTAAACCCTTCGCCCATATCTATCCAACGTGGTACTAGACAAGGTTGCCCACTCTCCCCGGCGCTATTTGCTCTAGCCATGGAGCCTTTGGCAGAAGCCATTAGAACAAACCAGAACATTACTGGATTAACTAACCTAGGTGAACAATACAAGGTAAGCATGTTTGCAGACTACCTCCTTTTGGCTATTACCAACCCCCATACAACAATTCCCAATCTCCTTTCTCTGCTCAATACATTTGAAGACATTTCGGGACTTAAAATTAATATAGACAAATCAGAGGAACTCTCTATCAATACTAGTAAAGCTATGCAGGACAATATCACTTCCCAATTTAAATTCACAAAGAGGGACAATTACCTAACCCACTTGGGAATAAATATTACAACAAACAGAGCGAACCTTTACAAGTGGAACTACACACCACTTATCCAGAGCCTCCACACTGACTTATCTAGATGGGCATCACTGAATCTGTCTTGGCTGGGCAGGATCCATACAATAAAAATGGTGACTCTTCCACGGTTTTTGTACCTTTTTAGATCCCTCCCAATACCGAGCTCAGCTAAAACGTTCTCAGGCCTCCACGCTACGATCTCTAAATTTGTATGGCAGAACAAAAGGGCCAGAATCCCCCAAAAATTAATGTTCTTCCACAGAAGACATGGTGGAGTTTCGCTCCCAAATCTATCCCTGTATTACAAGGCGGCACAAATAGCACAACTAACAAATATCTGCGCCCAAAATAACAAACCAAGGTGGGTTCACTTAGAATCACATCTTATTAAGCCGCTCTCATTACCAGGCCTAATGTGGTCTACGGAAAAAATCCCTAAACAACTTTTTATAACAGCACCTTTTATAGCCCACTCCTTCAGTTTGTGGAGAAGAGTTAGATTCAAACACTCACTGCAATCCGATCCCTCACCTTTGATCTCTATATTGGGTAACCCGATGTTCGCCCCTGGTCTAGATCCACATTTGTTCGCATGATGGACTTTGAGAGGGATTACCACAATAAAACATTTGTATGACCCTTTCGGTGTCCTGATGGACAGAGCAGATTTTGTAAGGAAGTTTGAACCCCCGATTAGAGAAACAATGAACGTTAATCAGGTTTTACATTTTGCGGGTAGTCTGATCCAGGGTAGACGCCCCGTTCATGTCTCTGGCTATGAACAAAAGTGCCTTTCTGATCCAATGGGAAGAGGGACAATATCCTTGCTTTATTCAATTATAAATCCACCTCCCGATCAGGAGAAATTGGGATTCATGAGACGTTGGGAGGAGGAGTTGGGTGTCGAGCTGCCGGTGGAGGCTTGGAGGAGGTGCTGCGACACGTTATCCAAGGGCAGTCACTAATCATCATTGGTAGAAACTTCTACAAAGTCCTTCACAGGACATATCTGGTGCCAACTAAACTCCATAGCATATTCCCGAATGTCTCCAACTTATGCTTTCGAGGATGTAACTTACCCGGAGATATGAAACATATATGGTGGACATGCCCAGTGGTGTCCAACTTATGGCAAAAGATAAATCTGATAGTAGACCAATTGGCTGGGGGAAAAACCAATTTGGATGCCTCTGTTTTTCCCCTTGGGGCGAGACACCCGACTCTTCCTAAAAACTTATTTAAGTTGGTTACTTTTTATGGCTGCTAAAATACACATTGCTTCGAAATGGAGGTCCCCCACGTTGTCGATACGAATAGTTAAGGAAAGGATGACTAATATCATGCTATATGAACGCATTGAGGCTTCTAGAAATGATATGTGGGATCAATTCTTTAAGATATGGAGCCCATGGATGGAAATGCAGCCTAATTTGCTCCTGAGTCAGACTCTACGTCTATCCCCATAGTGACCTGACTCTGTGGGGACAATATTTGTTATACATTAAAATGTAAATACAGTTCCCCTTTTCCTTCATGTTCTTTCCCTATGTTGTCTTTGTATTGTCCCCCCCGCGTTCATAATAAGTATGTGTTCTTATATTTCTCAGTTATAGACTCCCCTGCGAGGGAGCACATTCACATTTAAATTTTGTATTATGATTGTTGAAGTTGAAATTTCAATAAAACTTTTTTGAAACTAAAAAAGATGGATTTCATCACCAGGTATCATTGTAATCAGTATAATAGCGCGGACCTGGCACTGTGTGTAGGTTACTGAGCACAATCCTGCTGACAGGTTCCCTTTAAAATATAATAAATTGATCAGTCTTTTATTCCTACCCAATCGAGTGAAGTAGAGGTTTTTCTAATTCTATGTTGTTTCCTACACAGTGATTGTCTAGAATACCTAAAATAAATTAGTAAATGAAGAAATATGCATACTGTGAAAATAATCTCCTTTATGTCTTCTTTTGCAATGTTGTCTGTGTTACCCTAGACCTTACTAATATTGCATTTACGCTGCTAATTGTGTGTGATAATGGGATGCTGGACACCCGTTTCGTAATGGGCTTTCATGTGTGTGGCCGCCTAGTGGTTATGATGAGCATTGCAACTTATTGAGAATCAGCAGAATCACAGAAATGAGCCGGAGCATAAGTTGGTATACGTGTAATATGTAAGAGCATGTTAACACTGTAACCAATTCTTGGACAAATCCCAAGAAAAAACAAAATGAGCAGATACCGTGTAGAAAGTAAGGAGTAAATAGTACATGTAAATAACATGTGGTACTTGGTTAACGCTATTTTGAACCAAAAAAGCATGAAGGCCTTATGCAAAATTAGTTTTGAACTGTTTATTTATTTTTTAAATTTGAGTCTTTAATCAAATTTATGAAAGCGAAGAGTGGACATGCATGTAAGAGAAAGTGCATCAGACTATGCTTTTATGTGCTGGATATTATATACTGTATCTTTAGGCTTGTTACTGACCCTTCGATATATGGCAGGAGGGTAAGTGAAATTGACGGGAGTCTGTCACCAGGCTCCATATCATGGGAAGGATTCGAGCACTTGGCTCTGGCTGCAGGAGATGAACAGTGACTTATGAAAGCGACTGATAGAGCAAATTATTCCATCGTTTGTAATCAGTCATTACTTTATCCTGGCCTCAGCTATGGCGGCGGAAACCTGGTGGAAGATTATTTTTTACTTATAACTTCTGTCACCCTCTTTGATAAACAGTATAAGAAAGTTCTGTAAGGATATTTTACTTTTAAACTTTTATCAATGCCATAAAATGGTGTAATGATAACTGACGTCTGATTATACATTTCCTGCTGACAGGTAGCAAACTATGGCATGGGAGGCCAGTATGAGCCACATTTTGATTTTTCCAGGGTAAGTTCATTTAAGAATGTATTTTGCTCCTTTCATATTCTTACAGTCACCTCCCTTCTTAACGTTCTTAATTGCCTTCTTTTGATACTTTAATGCATATATCTGGGTTTATTCATTTTTTTTTATTACACCATATTTCAAGAATCCATTTTTGGTTATGCATAACAAACAATGTATATTTATCGCATTAGTGCAGCACTCTTGTTACTAGCCGTGATCTCCTAGTAGGCATTGTATTAGTGTACCATTACTACTTGTGGAGGCGCTGCAGCTCACCATCGCCACCTTGTGGTTCCATTTATTCTTGTGCATTAAATCTACGACGTACATAACAGATATCTCTTCAAGTCACATTACTGTTAGAGCTGTGTCACAACTGAATGTTTCTGATCAAAGGGAATCTGTCAACAAGTTTGTGTCATTTAATCTGAGAGCATGATTATGTAGTGAAAGAGACCCTGATTCCAGTGATGTTTCACTTACTAGGTAGTGTTTTGTTGTTTCAATACAATCCGTGGTTTATCAGCAGGAGATTACTTCAGAACAACTGGTCTCTCATGCATCCTAGTACAACCACACCCTACCACTGATTATCAGCTTTATGTCCCTATACAATATACACAGTAAGCTGGTAGTGAGTGGCGTGGGTGAGGTTATACAGGGCTCATCAGTCTGAGCTCTGCTTGAACTGCGGCAGAGCAAACTGATTCTAACACAGCTGCTGCCTTGTGCCGGAATCAGTGTCTCTGTCACTACATCAGTTTACTTCCCAAATACCTGCTGACCGATTCTCTTGAAATCATCAGTGCGATTTGCACAGATCCTTTCTAGCTCAGCATGCATGATTCATTTTAAACCATTACCACTAGAGGGAGAGCTATACCGCTGCCTTTATCAGAGTGTCTTCTATTTACCTGCTGGTTTATATTTATTCATTTTATAGATTATTTCTTTTACATCTATGTATGTGTGTGTGTATTATTCTTAATTAATTGCAATATATGT
Source organism: Ranitomeya variabilis (assembly GCF_051348905.1). Taxonomy (NCBI): domain Eukaryota; kingdom Metazoa; phylum Chordata; class Amphibia; order Anura; family Dendrobatidae; genus Ranitomeya; species Ranitomeya variabilis. The sequence continues at coordinate 558,918,831 of NC_135236.1, read as the reverse complement.
ATTTACACAGTTTTTTGCTCTGCTGCAAAATTTAAAACAAAAATGACGTCAAAGCTGGCACGTGAATTCCCTGCCCCTCCACCGCTTACATCCATGGCTTATAACAGCCTATTTTCTGAGAAAGGAGTAAGCAAGGAGCACTGTGGCAGTACTAGGGGAGGAACTGCTCTTCTCCATTAGGACATACCTAGATTTTTTTTTTCCTTTGACTAGTTTGTAGTTTGTGTAATGCTGCCGTCACACTATCAGTATTTGGTCAGTATTGTACATCAGTATTTGTAAGCCAAAACCAGGAGTGGAACAATTAGAGGAAAATATGCTAGAAACATATGCACCACATCTGCATTAATCACCCACTCCTGGTTTTGGCTTACTAACCAAATACTGCTAGTGTGACGGCAGCCTAGTAGATGCACACAATTCCACAGAAGACCCGCCATCTCTCCTGACATGTCCAATTTAGCTAATACTTGTATTACCCATAACATTACAATACAGGTTTAAGTTTTCTTAAATGTTATTTCTACTGAAAATCTAATGCCATTCATTATAATTGCCCTTACCAATTGCTTCTGTGTCTCTACAGTCTGACACTGTCAGGATTAATATGACCTTTTGAATTTATAAGGGGGAGGTAAAATCTATTATCTATTTGTTCTATTTATTTTTACAACTCCGAGAGGAATGTCACAAAGCAGAATTTAAAAATTGACAGTATAAACTAAGCATACCGCCTTCTAGGGGATGTAGCCCTTTTAAAAGCCTCATCTTTAGCCTTCCAACTTCTGCCTCTGTTGTGCCGAAAATGGTTTAATTGCTGATACTAATTAGGGTGCTTGCTTACCCCAAGCTCCGTCACTGATGACTGACAGCACTGTGCAGAGAAACCTCAGAGAAGCCAGCACTGTCACCCGGCAGTGAGGGCAGAATAGTGCCACACTAAGGGTGCACCAAGCACCCTAATCAGCAGATATGACTACATTTCCGTTTCTGCAGAGATGCAGCAATTGAGACACAAGCGTCTTGATTCATCTTTCTTTTTGCATCTTTTTTGGAGTAATATTGAGGCAACGTTCACACAACTGTATTTTTGGTCAGAGTGCTGTCTGTGGAAAAAATGGACTTCACATGGACAGCGCACAGACCATGTTATTCAGTATGAATATGGCTGTTCAGATGAGTATTTGCACATGGACCGAATGTCTGTAATTCTGTATATTAAAAATTGAACTATACACTATCAAGTCTATAGGTGATCCACCCCTCCAAAAAAAACAGATCCCATACTGATCATTTGTACTGCATCCAAATTTTACGGATACATTGCTATTCTTAATATAGGGAACTGTTATTGGTCTTGTAAATTTTATTCACTACATTGTTAATGTATAAAACAAATGCCATCTAGACTGCATATGGATTGCAATACAGATGAATAATAATCTGTTTTTTTCTGGATAAACAAATCTGATTTTTTTTTTTTAATACGTTTGTGTGAACTTAGTCTAGTAGTGAGATTTTTATTTGCTCCCTTTTCCATTTTTAATTTGTGCCTAAACAGTGTGTGCATGGTTTTCTTCTTTAGACTAATTCATAATTTGTAACTTTTGACATTGTCACTAAACAAAATTTGTGCACAGTTGTACGCTAATAGCCCAGTTAGGTACAAGATGTAATTTAGTTTTTTTTGCAGTTGAAGAAAAAGTATGACATTTTAAAAGCGGTGTCTACGATTTTGATGTATTTGGCACAAAAAACCCCAGCAACAATTAACACAAAAGAATAAAAGAATTGCCACAAAATAGCTCCATGTGGTTAGTTTATACTGGACTGACAATTATTGGCTGACAACTTCCTTTAACTAAGATTTTACAGGATTGCTACTTTGTGGCGAATGCAATGGTTACTAAAATAGAGGTGCTGACTGGTTCTCTTTAAAGAGAATCTGTCAGTAACATTTGGCCAAGGCAGGCGGAGGTCGGGCAGGATAGGGCAGTGTGAAAACTTTCCTGCGTTACCTGTTTTGTGACTGTGATGCTCCCTTGCTCTGAAATTCATCTTTTATTTATATGTAATATTAGCTTTGCGTGTGCAGGGTTGGGTGAACTTTCAGTCCTTTTGGCTTCTATTCTCCCCGCTGGTGCCATCTCTGCTTTATGATTGACGGCAGAGACAGAGACGCTTCTGCATAATGTCACATCTGCTCTAAACTGTCAAAAAGTGGGGGCCGCACTGGATTGGAGAATCTAACAGGATCTGTAGACTCCAAGGGCACTGAAACTCCCACCAGTTCATTTACAGAGTGAATCTAGCTAGAATATGCAGGGCTGCCACTAGGAATTTTGGGGCCCCATACTGACAAAACTTTCAGGGCCCCTTTGAGGCTCCACCACAGCCCCGCCTCCACTCCTTGAACTGTCCACAGTCCCACCGCTCTATCTTCGCACCAATCACACATTAACAATTCCCATCACCAGATCACACACACAGCCAGCAGATTTTATTTTGGCCTATAGATTTTTTTAATCTGCCACGACGACAAGGTAAACGCTTTTGGCCGGGCCCTACTCTACTCTAACCTATTAAACATTTGCTAAAATATGCAATACAATCTAGGTATATTTTTATTCATTTTTAAAATGACCAATATTACCACATACAAGGAACAAATACCACCACACCATGACCAGACCACATATTACCACCATATAGTGACCAAATAATAGCACATACAAGGAACAAATACCGCCGGACAACATATTACCACCACATTGAAACTGAATACTACAATACTGACCTTTAGTAAAAAATAAAAAAAAATACTATCACCATAAGTGCCATTATACACAGAAGATCTGTACTTAGTATGTAGTGTCTGTGTACAGGTAATACAGTGATCACCGGTGACCATATACACAGGAGCTCTGTATATAGTGTCAGTGTACAGGTAATACAGTGATCACCAGAGACGTCCTTCATCTTTGCATTTCTTTTTAATCCAGCGCAGACCGCTGTCACTTTTGTCAGCCAGGACTCATCTCTGCATAAAATAACACAGTTACCTAGAGCACCGCTTCCAGAGCACATTCCCCACTTTTTTCCTTTCTTCTACACTACACATCTGAATACAGACGTGCATCCACCATTAATATATAATTGGTTATTATGCAACCTACCATTCCAAATATAAATGATAATCCCCCACTGTGCCCCCATTATCTATACATAGCCACTTTCCCCATTTAATATATAAATTAATTAGCCCCTGTACTCTTTCCCCCAATTCATTTCCAGTCACTTTATCCTCAATGCCCCCACTGTGTACCTCCCGCTTTAACCCTTCCCCGATTCATTATATTTACATGCCCCTTCTGCCTCAATTCATTGTCATGTCTTCTCTCTCCCACTCTCTATTCACTATAAACTGCTCTTCCCCACGTTCAATATATCATTTACTCCCCCACCCTTAAAATTCATCATTATTTGCTCTCCCCACCTTCAATTCACCATTTGCTCTTCCCACCTTCAATTCATTTGCTGTCCCCCGTCCCTCACCCCCACTTCATCATTTGCAGTCTCCATCATTTGCAGTCTCCATCACCCCCACATCATCATTTGCAGTCCCCAACACCCCCACATCATCATTTGCAGTCCTCATCACCCCCACTTCATAATTTGCAGTCCCCATCACCCCACTTCATCATTTGCAGTCCTCATCACCCCACTTCATCATTTGCAGTCACCATCACCCCCACATCATCATTTGCAGTCCCCATCACCCCCACTTCATCATTTGCAGTCTCCATCATTTGCAGTCTCCATCACCCCCACATCATCATTTGCAGTCTCCATCATTTGCAGTCTCCATCACCCCCACATCATCATTTGCAGTCTCCATCATTTGCAGTCTCCATCACCCCCACATCATCATTTGCAGTCCCCAACACCCCCACATCATCATTTGCAGTCCTCAAGTCATCACCCCCACTTCATAATTTGCAGTCCCCATCACCCCACTTCATCATTTGCAGTCCTCATCACCCCACTTCATCATTTGCAGTCCCCATCACCCCCACATCATCATTTGCAGTCACCATCACCCCCACATCATCATTTGCAGTCCCCATCACCCCCACTTCATCATTTGCAGTCCTCTATCCCCCTTTACTTCATCTGCAGTCCCCCTTACTTCATTATTTGCAGCCCCCTATCCCCCTATCATTTCACCATGTGCAGTACCCCCTCAAATACACTTCATCATGTTCAGTCTCACTCTCCCCACCTCACCCATTTATAAAAACAAAAACTTTTTTTTATACTTACCTCAGTCATTCCCGGGGTGTATAGTGTTTTCAGCAGTGAAGCAGCTAGAATGTATGGGCTGTAGTCCGGACCTGAAAGGAGCCCATACATTCTAGCTACAGCCGAGCAGGAGCTGCGCAGCCGACTAGGTTAGACAGCCGTGCACAGCTCCAAAAAGGTTCCCGGGCCCCAGCACCGACGTGTGCGCCGCAGTGCACATTACTTTAGTGCACTATCAGCAGAAGCACGAGCGGGGCCCCGGACCTGCTGGCCCCTCTGTGTACTGCTGCTCACTGGGCCCCATACAGCAGTAATGGCAGTAATGCCCTGATGGCGACCCTGGGAATATGGAGAAAAGAGGAATTTTAAAACAAGGGGGCTCTAAATGGCGACAATAAAAGGCACCATTGCAAAATGTTTACACTGCCCTATCCTGTAGCACTACTTCTTGCCTAGGGCACATGTTGCTGACAGATTTTCTTTAATGTGTAAGTGGCTCCTTATTCGGTGACCCTCTAATACCATTTTAGAATGTCAGATTTAGATGATGTTCTGTATGTAAGTTCTATGAATGAATTTACAATATATCTTTTGACAAATCTTGTTCTTTGGAAAATTAACCCCAGTCATTCTGTTTTTTGTGGAAATGCAAAAATGTTGACATCATTCAAGCAGAAGTGTACCCGGAGTTCACACTGGTGGAGTTTATGTATGTTTTTTTTTCCATGAAATTTAAAATATTTTGCAAGCTGTTTTAAAGAAACTATTATTAAAAAAAAAAAAACCTGCAACTTCAAAGGGACTCTGTATCAGGACCAAAGACACACCAATCCTATACACGGTGCAGTCATTTCTGAGATTACTCTTCTTGTGCTGCTATGTAGTCAATGTAAATACCTGTGCCAAAATGTTTAATTTATTGCTATTATTGGTGGTGGGTGACTGCAGGATGCAATTCTGCTTTGCGGCTTGTCTGGCTATGAAGATTATATAATTGATCTTTTATTTAAAATTGGCCACTTACCAAATTGATTGAAATCTGCACAGAAAACCAAACCAAATTTGTACATTACTATAGCTTCAAAATACCCAATTAATGAATATAAAAGTTTGATTTGCATATGCTAGCTTGCTTAGCCGCCCTTCACCGCGAGCTAGAGAATGTATTCAGTGAGCTTTAGCATGCGCGGCTTGCTAACCTGTCGCTATAAAATTATAGTTGCTTTTGCCCTCTCTAAAGTCTGGCTTGATTATTTTTGACCTGACAGAAGGAAAAGCTAGTAAACCTTGTAATGCTAAATGGAAATTGCTGTAAACTGTTTAGGGTGCATGTTCGTTAGAGTTAAACATTAGTGATTAGTGAACATGCTCAGATAATGTGTTATCTGAGTATCTTGGGCATGCTTGAATAATATGTTCGAGTACCTGTGGCTGCAAGTTTTGCGGCTGTCAGACAGCCTGAGCACATGCCGGGACTGCTTAACAAATGGGCAATCCCCGCATGTGTTGCTGCTATTTAACAGCCGTGAACCATGTGTCCGTGGGGACTCTTAACATATTATTCGAGCACGCTGAAGATACTCAGATAACAGCTGAGCATGCTTGGATAACAGCTTATCCGAGCATCTTCTATTAAACATACATGGCTGAAATTATGCAGCTAGTGTGTGATACATGATGCCCGTGGATAGGGCAGCATGCATCAGCTGTCAGGTCCCCTTCAATAATCCACTTCGGTGTTTAGTCTGCCATATAGACCTACAAGCAGCTCATCATGGGTTCTCTGTCATGCATGATTGAGTGAAGAAGGGACCTTATGGGCAGTACTTAGCATGTCGGCAATTAACATGCTGGCTGTTAAATTGCTGAAGCACTGAGAAGTATTTTGGCTCTATATAAATGAAGATTATTATTATTATTATTATTATTATTATTAATAATAAATGGTCCCATTCAATAGAAGTATTTTTTGTGGCCTAAATATTTTATTTTTTTTGTTGATCAGGATATTGATGTCTGTAAATCCCACATATTAGCAGAATGCGTTAGAATTCTTTGAGTGCTGTGCATAGCTGTGCTTGGTACTGCAGCTTCACTGGGATGAGCTACATCAGGCCTCCTTCACACGTTCGTGAGAAAACAGTACCGGTGTCATCAGTGTGTCGTGCATGTGTCCGTTTTTACCATCATTGTCATCAGTGTCTTTCCATGGACCCATAGACTTGTGTTGACCCTTGTCATCCCTGCTGCAAGAAAAAAATGCTTGTGTGTTTTGCATGAACACACGGTCCATGTGTAGACACGGACATGTGCACAGCATGTACAGGAAACCCGGACTTGTGAGGGAGGCCTCAGTCTCAGCCCTTGGGATTGGTTGCTTTTCTTGTGGACCCACTGAAGGGGATGTTGTGCATGTTAGCTTGTGGGGTGGGCCATCAATATTTAGGTCCCAGAAATTCCTTTTAAGGCCTTATTCACATGTTGGTCGGTATTTCTCATCAACATTTGTAAGCCAAAATGCTGATTCCCTGGGAAAACACCTGGATGTACTCCTGGTTTTGGCTTGCAAATGCAGATGAAATGCTGACCGAACATACTGACTGGTTTAGTTTTCTACTTACTTTAGAGCTTAAGCAAGCACATTTCTGTATAAAGCTAGGCACATTGCAGTGATATATATATTTTCGCTGTTCATCTTCTCCCTCGTTTAAGACGTGTAATCTCACAAATTTGGTATCAAGTGCCTTCCCTAGACAATCTATTTTTTGGCTGGACTTTTACGCAAAGTACAATTGTATTTTGTGTTCAATACTTAAAAACAAACGATTATGATTATTTTTTCCTGATTTTTGGGTTAAAGTTATTGTCTGTTGCAGCGTCCCTTTGACCCCAATCTCAAATCGGATGGAAATAGGCTTGCAACATATCTTAACTATGTAAGTACCATGTTACTTGTCCTGCGACCCCTTCAGGTCTGCATTTTATTCTCACGTTTAATTTTATAGAAAGAGGAACCTGATGTATTCAAGCGTTTAGGGACTGGCAATCGTGTGGCTACCTTTCTGAACTACGTAAGTATGGTAGCTACAATGAATCATGCATGAAGGTTGTACACCACAAATATGTGAGAGTATAATAGAATGGCTACAAGATACAGAGGTAGTATTCATTTAACACAATGGTCTAATATCCTACCATACGCTCGCACTTCCGTTTTTTTTCAGACTCGTCGTCATCATTTGTAGTATATGTAACTCGCCCATGCTTCTATAATCTGAATTTAAAGAATCAATCTCCTGACATACAGTACAGACCAAAAGTTTGGACACACCTTCTCATTTAAAGATTTTTTTGTATTTTCATGACTATGAAAATTGTACATTCACACTGAAGGCATCAAAACTATGAATTAACACATGTGGAATTATATACTTAACAAAAAAGTGTGAAACAACTGAAATTATGTCTTATATTCTAGGTTCTTCAAAGTAGCCACCTTTTGCTTTGATGACTGCTTTGCACATTCTTGGCATTCTCTTGATGAGCTTCAAGAGTTAGTCACCGGGAATGGTTTTCACTTCACAGGTGTGCCCTGTCAGGTTTAATAAGTGGGATTTCTTGCCTTATAAATGGGATTGGGACCAACAGTTGTGTTGTGCAGAAGTCTGGTGGATACACAGCTGATCGTCCTACTGAATAGACTGTTAGAATTTGTATTATGGCAAGAAAAAGCAGCTAATTAAAGAAAAACAAGTGGCCATCAGTACTTTAATAAATGAAGGTCAGTCAGTTAGAAAAATTGGGAAAAGTTTGAAAGTGTCCCCAAGTGCAGTGGCAAAAAACCATCAAGCGCTACAAAGAAACTGGCTCACATGAGGACCGCCCCAGGAAAGGAAAACCAAGAGTCACCTCTGCTTCTGAGGATAAATTTATCCGAGTTACCAGCCTCAGAAATCTCAGGATAACAGCAGCTCAGATTAGAGACCAGGTCAATGCCACACAAAGTTCTAGCAGCAGACACATCTCTACAACAACTGTTAAGAGGAGACTTTGTGCAGCAGGCCTTCATGGTAAAATAGGTGCTAGGAAACCACTGCTCAGGACAGGCAACAAACAGAAGAGACTCTTTTGGGCTAAAAAACACAAGGAATGGACATTAGACCAGTGGAAATCTGTGCTTTGGTCTGATGAGTCCAAATTTGAGATCTTTGGTTCCAACCACTGTGTCTTTGTGCGACGCAGAAAAGGTGAACAGATGGACTCCACATGCCTGGTTCCCACTGTGAAGCATGGAGGAGGAGGTGTGATGGTGTGGGGGTGCTTTGCTGGTGACACTGTTGGGGATGTATTCAAAATTGAAGGCATACTGAACCAGCATGGCTACCACAGCATCTTGCAGCGGCATGCTATTCCATCCGGTTTGCGTTTAGTTAGACCATCATTTATTTTTCAACAGGACAATGACCCCAAACGCACCTCCAGGCTGTGTAAGGGTCATTTGACCAAGAAGGAGAGTGATGGGGTGCTACGCCAGATGACCTGGCCTCCACAGTCACCAGACCTGAACCCAATCGAGATGGTTTGGGATGAGCTGGACCGCAGAGTGAAGGCAAAAGGGCCAACAAGTGCTAAGCACCTCTGGGAACTCCTTCAAGACTGTTGGAAGACCATTCCCGGTGACTACCTCTTGAAGCTCATCAAGAGAATACCAAGAGTGTGGAAAGCAGTCATCAAAGCAAAAGGTGGCTACTTTGAAGAACCTAGAAAATAAGACATAATTTCAGTTGTTTCACACTTTTTTGTTAAGTATATAATTCCACATGTGTTAATACATAGTTTTGATGCCTTCAGTGTGAATGTACAATTTTCATAGTCATGAAAATACAGAAAAATCTTTAAATGAGAAGGTGTGTCCAAACTTTTGGTCTGTACTGTATATATTTTAATAAATATATGTATTCCTAATAATAATTTTTTTTCTAGGACCTGGCACGTTACATTTTCTTTTTTTCCTCTGAGTAGATGGTCATCTGGAAGTAATTTACTCTGCCAAAGGGATTTGGTTTCCTGAAAAATGTAAACTTTTATTCATAAATCATGTGTAGCACTTTCTGTTCAGCTTTACTCACTGGGTTGCTTTTCTGGATAGCCAAAACATCTGTACCAAAAGTGGTGAAAACTAGTAAGAAATGTCTGGCCTTTATTACTGCATGCATATAGTTTTTAGTGAGTCACATTTGTTCATGGGGCAATGTCAAGCAATTTGCATCCTCAAGGATGTATAATCACAAAAGGAATGCTTCCAAGGAATACTAAACTACCTGCCAACCTCACATTAGGTCACCAACGCTCTAATATTATTAGTAGCTCGCTTATATTGTTAAAGAAATTTCCACCAAAACTTGTTTGCGAAACCCACACCCACTTTCAACAAAGCAATGCCCTCTTGTCGGAGAAGGGACAGAAAGGGTCTGAAATAAGTATAGGGTAAGTCAGGGGTGGGCAATTTAATTTTCCCAATTATTATTTTATATTAATAGTATCACTTAATATTGAGCAGAATTAAGTATGCTGACACCCCCTATATACAACATAAGCCCCCACACAGCCCTAAAAAAATATACAGTATAAGCCCCCACATAGCCTCCTTATACACAGTATTTATTCTGCAGCAGGACAATAAACCTCATACATACAGCAATTGTAATTAAGAACTAGGGTAAAGAAGAGCAAGAAGTCCTGAAAGTGGTTCTATCCCTCACAGAGCTGGCCAACATACAGCTGCATTTCTCCACTCCTGATGTCTGATCTCTACAGGCACACCTTAAAGGGGTTTTCCCACAAACAAAATACATTTTGATTACTAGATCTTAGAATAAAAATAGGTTCCATAATTGGATTTGTTTTAAAAATGTTTTTTTTTTCCTATGCTGAGATAATCTTGGAAGTGCAACCGTACTATGTGGTATGTTGTAATGGCTGTGTCTGACCGTGCAGGAGCATGGACAGATATACCACAGCTCCTGGGCAGGGAAGGAAGCAAGAGAGAGTAAACAGACAGGACAGCACAGGATCACCGATGATTCTTTCTGTGAGGTAAACAACTTTTTAAACAGACAGGGAAATGTTCTTCTTTACAAAAATGGCAGCTGCAATCCCGAGCTGTGCTGTCTGTCTTTTTGCTTCATTTCCTGGCCAAAACTGTGCAAACCATGTCACCGTACGGTCAGACAAAGCCATTATGCATTACACAGGACACAGCAGGGGCACATTTATAAGATTATGTCAGCACAGGAACATTTCTTATTAACACATCCAATTGTGAAACTTATTATTATTCCAAGATCTATTGATTAAAATGTACTTTGTTCATGTGGCAAACCCTTTAAGTCAAATCCTGGATCCATTGAGATTTGGTAAGAAACCCCTCAAAAAACATGCAGCAAAACTAAATCCTAGTAGATGTCAGACACTGGAAGTAGCTTTTGGTAAATGTTGCAATGCTCATCGGGTTATATAATTTTGCAAAGTCACTTTGTTACTGCTTTCGATCAATTACATCATCTTTATATGGTTTCAAATGAATATCAAATATTGGGTTATAAAAAACCCTTTAAATTGTCCATCCTTACTTTTGACCTGTCTGTACAAAATGACTTCTCCTGAGATGTAACACAAGCATCATGTTTAGAAACCTCATATTTATTTTATTTTAGTTGTAAGGGGACTTTAGGAGTAACTTTGTATCCTCTTGTAGAACTTTGTAACACCTTTCTATATTGTGTACCGTAACATTCAGATCGACCATTATTAAGTACACGTTTTACTCTTACAGTCTGTGCTGTTTGATGGAAAACTTGTTGCTAGCCAGGAAATGTTGGTTAAATGTTCACTGCATGAATAAAAATTGGTTAGCCACAAATACACAGGAAACATGCACATGAGATGTAACACGGCAGAGCAGTACAAACCTGTTTAGCTACAATTCTTTTCGAAAGTGGATTTTCCATATCTTAACATGTTTTACAGCAATTTGAGAAATTAATAGCTTCCTAGAAAGAAATCACTCCTTTATAGTTGGTATTTCCATCTGATCAGAGTTCTTAGAATATATTGAGCCCCTACTGCATATGCAAATAAGTATTACTAGCTGCTAACCATATAGTACTATGTTAAAATATATTTTTTGTCTACTTGTCTATTTTTTTGTAATATTGGGGATTTTAAACATGTTGGTCCAACTGCTCAGGGCAAATAAACATGAAAGAAAAGGGACCCTCAATTTATGACAACATTCGATTAACCAGAGTGGAATGTATCTACAAAAAATGTTGTCCCCCCAATACCCTTCTGTTAGTGTGAGCCATATAATAATATATACTACTGCCACTGGCCGCCTACAGCTTCCCCCGATGCTGGCACGTCCAAATGAGTCAACCACTTGAATTCATTTTGAAGATTTCTGATTGATTTCCTTTTTGACTAAAGCAATGAAGAGCGAGAGATGGGACAGAGTTCATGTTATTGCAAGGATATATGCAGCCATCCTTTAATTTTATGTTATCCAGGGCATTTTCATTTTTAGTGTTATACAGGATGAGACTCAATAGCAAAGCCACAAAAAGAGGCCTAAAAATCCTCCAAAAATTCAAGAATTAGTACAGCAGAAAAGGGGCAGCAGTGCTTACCTGTCCAGGTCTCCAAACAAATGCACTATCCGGATGCATCAAACCCATATAGTAAAGATGGCGGCAACACAGGTGCAAAATACTGATAAGACAACCACTCACAGCCTACCAATCCGTGGAGGGGTGATTGCTTAGTGTATGATTGTACAGTAGAGGCTTGTATAGGGCGCTGTTCACATACAGGTAATGTCTGATTCACAGCCTATTAGTGACGCCCATACTATTAGATCAGGCGGGCTGCCCAGCACTGTGTAAATGAATCCCATGTGGACACCCCAGTATATAAGACCTAACGTGCTGGGCCTGGCTGCACCATGAAAAATAAAGTGTAAAAAATACATATAAATATGTGAAGTATTGGTCGATATTTTGGAGACCTTGTCAGGATAACACTGCTGCCCCTTTTCTGTTGTATTAATAGTTATATCGGATTAGAAACAATTTTTTTTTCTATTAAAACACAGTACAGTACAGTACTTCCAGCTTTTATCAGTGTGGTGTATTTACTACTGCAGGTCTGCAACGTTCAAGAGACAAGAACTTGTGGCGTTTCAAGTCTTAAAGTTCATTTAGTGAAACATTTTTCAACACCTTAAGACAATTTCTATAAGGTGATTTGACTTTTCAGATTTCAAAAATGGGACTATCAGTATGAACTCCTTCTTAAAGTGCTAACTTTAATGGTGTCTCAATACTTTGCTCCTTAAAGGGAACCTGTCGTCCCCAAAATCGATGGTGAGGTAAGCTCACCGTCATCAGGGGCTTATCTACAGCATTCTGGAATGCTGTAGATAAGCCCCCGATGTTACCTAAAAGAGGAGAAAAAGAGGTTAGATTATACTCACCCAGGGGCGGTCCCGCTGCAGTCCCGGTCCGATGGGTGTCTCAGGTCCGGTCTGGCGCCTCCCATCTTCATTCCATGACGTCCTCTTCTGGTCTTCACACCGCGGCGCAGGCGTACTCTTATTGCCCTGTTGAGCGCAGAGCAAAGTACTGCAGTGCGCAGGCGCCGGGACAGGTCAGAGAGGCCCTGCGCACTGCAGTACTTTGCTCTGCCCTTAACAGGGCAGACAAAGTACGCCTGCGCCGCAGCCGCGGCGTGAAGACCAGAGGAGGATGTCATGGAATGAAGATGGGAGGCTCCGGACCGGACCGCGACACCCATCGGACCTGGACCGCGACACCCATCGGACCTGGACCGCAGCGGGACTGCCCCTGGGTGAGTATAATCTAACGTCTTTTTCTCCTCTTTCAGGTAACATCGGGGGCTTATCTACAGCATTACAGAATGCTGTAGAAAAGCCCCTGATGACGGTGAGCTTACCTCACCATCAATTTTGCGGGTGACAGGTTCCCTTTAAAGAGTATAGTACTTCTCATTGAGCGCCCAAATAATTATTGCTGTTCTGCCTTCCTCCACGTATAATGCTGTGTGGATTCCAGCATACAGATAAACCTTTCATCCACTTCTCAGTAAACAGACTGTATGGATTCTTAAGTCAATATTTATTGAGATGATACTGTGAACGATAGTGGATGACAATCGTAGTGGATGGTATTGATTATGGTAAAAACGGGAACCACTGGTAAGGGGGAGTGATTGTAGTGAAGAGAGAGCCAGGACACACGTGTATCTCTTCAGAAAGCCCAGGAAAACATGTCTGCAAAACTTTCTCCTCGGAGAGCTGAGGGGGTGGTTCTAACCAGAATATACTGCTCACTTAAAGGGGAAAACACTCTTGTATGTAGAAACAGGATACATGGCTAACTAGTGACCTCTAAGGGTTGTAACTGGTACTACGCTATGAATTTATCTTGCTGCTCATGAATGGGCAGAACAATTGCGTTTGCTTCTTTTTTTTTGTGTGGAGTTTTTGATGTTTTGCACCATGATGCACATGGATACTACAGTAAATTTGTTGTAGTTTTAATGATGCAAATAGACACAATTCCATAGAGTTAGCCCAAAGTCTTAACATCTTAATCTAGATTAAGGAATATGTCCCATGGGGCAGATGCTTATTGTCCCATATTAGGGGATCAATTACTTTCCAACTCAATATAGGGCAGTCAAACTAATTTCCTTTATCAACGTTTAGGACTAGTACCCATAGCGTGTAATAATATATTTTTATAGCAAAACTGCCACTCCGTCTCCTTGAGCTTGTTCAATTAATCAACTGTAGAGATGGGCAGAACCCTGGATGTTCGGATTCAGCCTAACAGTAAAAAAAAAATAGTTTGGGTACCAGAATAGTACCAAGGACCCCATTCACTTGATTGGAGGGCCCTAAACATCCAGTGTTTGCAATTCTGTCATATGTATGACAGCGCGGCAAACGCCTCTGGTCGGCAGTAAAATCATTACCCGATAGCCGCAGTTCCCACACTGTCAAAGGACAGCATGAGCCCGCAGCTGTAATCGGAGGTAAAAAGTTTAGCTACAGTCACTGTCAACAGGTGATGGGACTACTGCTCCCATCACCCTATGCGTGCTGCCTGTAATAACAGAAAGAGCAGGCGTCAGCTGATGGTATCATCAGCCGCAGCCTGCACTCTAACTAAATAATAATTTTAAAAAATGGCGTGTGTTCCCCTGTATTTTTGGTAACCAGCCAGGCAAAACTGACAGCTGCAGGCTGCAACCTTCAGCAAGGCTGGTTATCAAAAATTGGAGTCCCCATGCTGTTATTTTCTAATTATGTTAATAATTTAAAAAACCAGCATGATGTCCCCCCCCCCCCATTTTTAACAACCAGCCAAACTAAAGCAGACATCTGGGGGGTGATATTCTCAGACTGGTAAGGGGCAATGAATATTGACCCCCTCCCAACCTACAAATAGCAGCCCACAGCTGCGCAGAAAAGACGCAACTATTGTCCAGAGATATCAAGCCCATGGCTTAGTAACAGGGAGGTGTCTATAAGATACCTGTAAAGGCACAGATGATTGGCCTCGGGGAGACCAAAACATCCAACACCGCGGAGACACCATCACGTGTTTCTCAACGCAGTGATCCAGAACACTGCCCCCATCCCTTATGGGAAATATGCAAACGCATGTAGGATAGCTGCGGAGACACCATCACGTGTTTCTCAACGCAAGCAGTGAATAGCCAGACCTTTCCCCGGGAAGGAACAACCACGGGAAGGGCAGCATCCAATAAAGGAAAACATCCAATACAGGAAAACCACCTATGCCAAGCATGGTATCCATCCACAGACAGCTGTTTCGGGGTGTTTGCCCCTCATCAGTGTGGAGTAGGAATCTGGCTATTAGGAGCAGTGCCTAGTAAAAGGCTGTAAAGGCACAGATGATTGGCCTCGGGGAGACCAAAACATCCAACACCGCGGAGACACCATCACGTGTTTCTCAACGCAGTGATCCAGAACACTGCCCCCATCCCTTATGGGAAATATGCAAATGCATGTAGGATAGCTGTGGAGACACCATCACGTGTTTCTCAACGCGAGCAGTGAATAGCCAGACCTTTCCCCGGGAAGGAACAACCACGGGAAGGGCAGCATCCAATAAAGGAAAACATCCAATACAGGAAAACCACCTATGCCAAGCATGGTATCCATCCACAGACAGCTGTTTCGGGGTGTTTGCCCCTCATCAGTGTGGAGTAGGAATCTGGCTATTAGGAGCAGTGCCTAGTAAAAGGCTGTAAAGGCACAGACGATTGGCCTCGGGGAGACCAAAACATCCAACACCGCGGAGACACCATCACGTGTTTCTCAACGCAGTGATCCAGAACACTGCCCCCATCCCTTATGGGAAATATGCAAACGCATGTAGGATAGCTGCGGAGACACCATCACGTGTTTCTCAACGCAAGCAGTGAATAGCCAGACCTTTCCCCGGGAAGGAACAACCACGGGAAGGGCAGCATCCAATAAAGGAAAACATCCAATACAGGAAAACCACCTATGCCAAGCATGGTATCCATCCACAGGCAGCTGTTTCGGGGTGTTTGCCCCTCATCAGTGTGGAGTAGGAATCTGGCTATTAGGAGCAGTGCCTAGTAAAAGGCTGTAAAGGCACAGATGATTGGCCTCGGGGAGACCAAAACATCCAACACCGCGGAGACACCATCACGTGTTTCTCAACGCAGTGATCCATATTCCCCATAAGGGATGGGGGCAGTGTTCTGGATCACTGTGTTGAGAAACACGTGATGGTGTCTCCGCGGTGTTGGATGTTTTGGTCTCCCCAAGGCCAATCATCTGTGCCTTTACAGCCTTTTACTAGGCACTGCTCCTAATAGCTAGATTCCTACTCCACACTGATGAGGGGCAAACACCCCGAAACAGCTGTCTGTGGATGGATACCATGCTTGGCATAGGTGGTTTTCCTGTATTGGATGTTTTCCTTTATTGGATGCTGCCCTTCCCGTGGTTGTTCCTTCCCGGGGAAAGGTCTGGCTATTCACTGCTTGCGTTGAGAAACACGTGATGGTGTCTCCGCAGCTATCCTACATGCATCTATAAGATACCTATCCATTACTAATCCTATAGTTATATTGTAAATAACACACAGCATGATTAAAGTTCTTTATTTGAAATAAAAAAAACACACTTTACCTTTTTTATTGAAAAATAGCAACACAGATATACTCATCTAACGCCCATTCTATTGAAGACCTCATGTCCTGTAATAAAACAAAAATAAAAAACAATATCCCTCACATGTCCATTGTTCTGTTCCATGCTGTAGCCGATGACTGGGGATAAACAGTTTTCAACCTGGACGTTGACCAGATGCGATCAACCAGTCTGAGAACCACTGGGAGAATGGGCTCCTGCAAGCTCAGCTTCCACTTACTAGAGGTGACGTCATTGAAGTTACTGCCAGTCACTGAGGCTGCTTTCCCAATCGGGCCCCTGAACTGCGGGGACCTTGATGAGATCACTGCTAGCATAGTGAGAAAAAGGCATGGGACTGAACGACTGACAGGTGAGGGATATTGTTGTTTTTTATGTTGTTTTTATTACAGGAGACGAGGGCTTCAATGGTATGGGCATTAGGTGAGTATACCTGTGTTTATTTTTAAATAAAAAAGGAAAAGTGTGTTTTTTTTTCTTCTATTTCAATAAAGGACTTTATTCTTGCTGTGTATTTATTTGCAAAATAACTATAGAATTAGTAATGGATAGGCATCTTATACAAACTCTGGCAAAAATTATGTAATCGCAGGCCTTGGAGGATGTTCATTCAGTTGTTTAATTTTGTATAAAAGAAGCAGATCACAGACAAGGCACAAAACTAAAGTCACAAAACTAAAGAAACACTAAAAGAAATCAAGAATAAAAAATGTGGTAATCGATAATGGTTACTTTTTTTAACCAAGCATAGGGTAAAACTTATGGAGTCACTCAATTATGAGAGAAAAAATTATGGAATCATGAAAACAAAAAAACACTCCAACACGTCACAAGTATTTTGTTGCACCACCTCTGGCTTTTATAACAGCTTGCAGGCTCTGAGGCATGGACTTAATGAGTGTCAAACAGTACTCTTCATCAATTTGGCTCCAACTTTCTCTGATTGCTGTTGCCAGATCAGCTTTGCAGGCTGGAGCCTTGTCATGGACCATTTTCTTCAACTTCCTCCAAAGATTTTCAGTTGGATTGCGATCCGGACTATTTGCAGGCCATGACATTGACCTTATGTGTCTTTTTTCAAAGAATGTTTTTGCTCTATGGTGGGATGCATTATCATCTTGAAAAATGATTTCATCATCCCCAAACATCCTTTCAATTGATGGGATAAGAAAAGTGTCCAAAATATCAACATTAACTTGTGCATTTATTGAAGATGTAATGACAGCCATCTCCCCAGTGCCTTTACCTGACATGCAGTCCCATATCATCAATGACTGTGGACATTTGCATGTTCTCTCCAGGCAGTCATCTTTATAAATCTCATTGGAACAGCACCAAACAAAAGTTCCAGCATCATCACCTTGCCCAATGCAGATTCGTGATTCATCACTGAATATGACTTTCATCCAGTCATCCACAGTCCACGATTGCTTTTCCTTAGCCCATTGTAACCTTGTTTTTTTCTGTTTAGGTGTTAATGATGGCTTTCGTTTAGCTTTTCTGTATGTAAATCCCATTTCCTTTAGGCGGTTTCTTACAGTTCGGTCACAGACATTGACTCCAGTTTCCACCCATATGTTCCTCATTTGTTTTGTTGTGCATTTCCTGTTTTGGAGACATATTGCTTTAAGTTTCCGGTCTTGACGCTTTGATGTCTTCCCAGGTCTACCGGTATGTTTGACTTTAACAACCTTCCCATGTTGTTTGTATTTGGTCCAGATTTTAGACACAGCTGACTGTGAACAATTAATATCTTTTGCAACATTGCGTGATGGTTTACCCTCTTTTAAGAGTTTAAGGCTGTGTGCACACAATGTGGATTTAGTGCGGATCCGCAGCGTTTTTTTTTCTGTGCAGAAATGCTGCAGATCCGCACTGTGATTTACAGTACAATGTAAATCAATGTAAAAAAAAAAAAAAAAAGCTGTGCACATGGTGCGGAAAAATCAGTGCGGAATTGCTGCGTATTAGAAAGAAGTGCATGTCACTTCTTTTGTGCGGATCTGCAGCGTTTCTGCACCCTTCCATAATAGAAATCCGCAGTGGGAAAAACTGCAGAAAATCCGCCTCAATTCCGCACAAAAACCGCACTAAATCCGCATAAGAACCGCGGCAAATCCGCAGCTGCGGATTCTGCCAGGAGATGAGGATTTTGTGCAGAAAATTCTGCACCCCTTTTCCCTACGTGTGCACATAGCCTAATAATCCTCTCCTTTGTTTCATTTGACATCTCTCGTGTTGGAGTCATGATTTATGTTAGTCCAATTGGTGCAACAGCTCTCCAAGGTGTGATCACTCCTTTTTAGATGCAGACTAACGAGCAGATCTAATTTGATGCAGGTGTTAGTTTTGGGAATGAAAATTTACAGGATGACTTTTCAAACTTAGTACAGGCGCTCGGTGCATCACGATGTGGCAAAAGTTTTTCGTGGCCATATAGAGCCAGAGAATGTCAGAGGTGGATGGAAAACAAGAAGGCAGGAATGTGTACTTAAATGTTTGACCACACCTGGAGTGCACTAAGCGCCTATACTTGTTTTGAATAGTCATTCTGTGCTGACAGACTCCTTTTAACTGCTTTCGGCCTGCCCATAGACAATAAATGTCCAGGCGGTCTTGCTACTACTCTGATTTGATGACCTAAAATTTCACCACATTGCTAAATGCGATTGTGTAGCTGCAGACGTGGGGATCCAGCTGTCAGGCACAGACCGTTTATTACGGTCTGTGCCTTTTCCTTTGCTGTATACAATGCGATAAAAAATGAACACAGTGATAGGAAGCGCTGATGACGCGTCTTCCTCCATTCACAGCAGTCATGTAATCGCTGTGTATAGGGAAGGGAACAGGAGCTTCTGGGACTTAGCAGACCGAGGCAGCTTTGCTTTACAGCTAGGAGGCTGAAGTTCCCTTGTAACTTGGGCTAATATACCAGCCACCAGTTACAAGGGAAATAAGATGAAAATTAAAAATATTTCAATATTCCTAATAGGTCTTTTATGACCTTATGGGGGCACAAAATGCAGTATACAATAAAAGGAACAACAGACACTTATTTTTGTTCTACCAGTATTGTCCAATGCCACAAAAAAGAGTGAATATGACTGTGACATAAAAATAAAAGCCCCATGAATCACAAAAGAAAGATGTAAAAATAATTTGAATATCTGAGTGAGAATATTTTAATAGCTCTTTAACCCCTTAATGTCAGCCAATACGTCTTTTAACTGACCTGAGATATAAGAGAATAGCCTCCCCATACAGATGACAATCCAGCAGCTGTCGTCTGGACACTAACTTACTGCATCATCCACGATCAGTGTTGGCACCGTCCAAATCTTTTTAACCCCATAGATGCTGCTGTCAATAGTGACTACATCATTATAAATGGTTAACAGAGTGTGGTGGCTTCCTTTTTATCCCAGGTGGTGCCCTCAGATCATGATTCTGTGGTCCTGATGTTTGCCATGGCAATTCACAACGGCTGTAGTAATCTGTTCAGAAGTTAGTGACATTTAGGTGGTAAAAATACACATTTTCATTTCTGTCGCGCCACTTTGAATTAATTCCTGAAAACCACCTGAAGAGTTAATAAACTACCTGACTGCAGTTTTCAATATGTCAGGGGGTGCTGTTTTTAAAATGATATAACTTTTGGGGGTTTCCCAATATATGGGACCCGTAAAGTCACTTCAAACATGGATAGGTCCCTAAAAAAATAAATTTTGTAAATTTCCTTGAAAAATGAAAAATTACTGCTACATTTTTAAACCTCCTAAAATGCTAACAAAATAAAATAACATTTTACAAATGGTGCTGATGTAAAGCAGACATGTGGGAAATGTTATTCATTAATGTTTTTCTGTGGCATGACTATCTGAATTAAAGGGATAATCATTCAAAGTTTGAAAATAGCTACATTTTTACATTTTTTTCTCAAATTTCTAATTTTTTTTATAAATAACCACAAAATATATCGACCTACATTTACCATTATCATAAAGTATAATGTGTCACGAAAAAACAATCTCAAAATCATTGGGATTTGTTGAAGCGTTCCAGAGTTATTACCACATAAAGTGACACTGGTCAGATTTTAAAAATTTGGCTCCGTCACACCCCCAAATTGTGTCTGGTATAAAAAAAAAAAAGTGGTTAGATGGTCTGGTCTTGGACTGGTTAATAACCTTGGTCTCTCTTGTCTGCACCTGATGTCCTCCTTATACACAGGCACCCAAAATTGTAGTGATCACTAATGGCGAAGGCTAAAATACAGTGACCAATTACTTCTTCAGGTATACGTTAATAACACATGAGAAGGTGTCTCTTATTTTTAAGGTTGACTATCGCCACTAACCCCTCTTCAACTCATGCTTAAAGCCATGTCATACACCTGACCACCAAAGACAAATACCTATGATTACATGTTTGTTTGAGGAGAATCAGAAGAATTAAAAAAAGCCCGCTTCCAATAATGACTGGAGCTCTGTCTCTGATTTTCTGCCAAACATCACTTTTAGCAACTGCTACTTACTATTTTTAATATTATTCTGCTCCTGCTTTATTGTTAACCAATTTTCACCATTGGTATCAATTTAGTCTTTTGTTGACTGTGTCTAGTAGAAAGTGTCCGTTTTGGGATTTGTGCCGCCTTCTTCACCAGAAGAAGGCACAGCTGTTGAAACGCGTCTATTTGGCTTCATTAAACTTTTAAGAGAAAATAAGTAGCATTTTTTATATCAACTTCTGTCATTGTTAAAAATATCACATTTACCTATGTATGTGGCTGACTGTACTCTTGTCTGGAAACGAAAGTTTCAAAAATGTTTTCCTCAGTCATTTACAATACATCATATACATTTTTGTGGGTTCTGATATCTCTGTTGTGGCAAATTAATACATTGTTTTTATGTAAATTATTTAATTCCAGTTATTTAAATTTGAGTGTTAATTTGCAAATCTGCAGACTAATTCTAGATTAAATTTGAAGAAATTGGTGAAAGTAAATCCAGACCATTAGCAAATTCACATGATCCATGTAGGTTGTGGTAAAGATTTACTATGGATTCCACTTTATTCGTATATAATTGGTGTGAAAATCTGTCCCATCTCGTCAACATAATAACCATGCTGAAGATTTGAAAATCTTATCACTGCATTTGGTTGAAGTCCTATTACATAAAGTTTTGTTCTAGAAGTTCTGCATTTTTAATTTAACTTTCACATGGCTTTTCATAGATGAGCGATGTTCAGTCGGGGGGTGCAACTGTGTTCCCAGATTTTGGTGCAGCAATCTATCCCAGGAAGGTAAGTACTAAACTCAAAAGCATATTCATAAAAATGTATAATTTAAAGAATGATTTTTATTGCTCAGATAAACAAGCCTACAGAACATCAAAAAAGTATTTTTATGCCAGTTTGTGGCATACTGCGCTCTAGAAAGTAGATTTGTCTGATATGTGACAGATTTACCAGCACAATTTGCACTTTTTTATGTTGCTTGTAAAGTGACAAACACAAAAGAGAACCTCAGTATAAAGTGCTAATACAGTGGGGCAAAAAAGTATTTAGTCAGTCAGCAATAGTGCAAGTTCCACCACTTAAAAAGATGAGAGGCGTCTGTAATTTACATCATAGGTAGACCTCAACTATGGGAGACAAACTGAGAAAAAAAAATCCAGAAAATCACATTGTCTGTTTTTTTATCATTTTATTTGCATATTATGGTGGAAAATAAGTATTTGGTCAGAAACAAACAATCAAGATTTCTGGCTCTCACAGACCTGTTACTTCTTCTTTAAGTCTCCTCTTTCCTCCACTCATTACCTGTAGTAATGGCACCTGTTTAAACTTGTTATCAGTATAAAAAGACACCTGTGCACACCCTCAAACAGTCTGACTCCAAACTCCACTATGGTGAAGACCAAAGAGCTGTCAAAGGACACCAGAAACAAAATTGTAGCCCTGCACCAGGCTGGGAAGACTGAATCTGCAATAGCCAACCAGCTTGGAGTGAAGAAATCAACAGTGGGAGCAATAATTAGAAAATGGAAGACATTCAAGACCACTGATAATCTCCCTCGATCTGGGGCTTCACGCAAAATCCCACCCCGTGGGGTCAGAATGATCACAAGAACGGTGAGCAAAAATCCCAGAACCACGCGGGGGGACCTAGTGAATGAACTGCAGAGAGCTGGGACCAATGTAACAAGGCCTACCATAAGTAACACTACGCCACCATGGACTCAGATCCTGCAGTGCCAGACGTGTCCCACTGCTTAAGCCAGTACATGTCCGGGCCCGTCTGAAGTTTGCTAGAGAGCATTTGGATGATCCAGAGGAGTTTTGGGAGAATGTCCTATGGTCTGATGAAACCAAACTGGAACTGTTTGGTAGAAACACAACTTGTCGTGTTTGGAGGAAAAAGAATGCTGAGTTGCATCCATCCAACACCATACCTACTGTAAAGCATGGTGGTGGAAACATCATGCTTTGGGGCTGTTTCTCTGCAAAGGGGCCAGGACGACTGATCCGGGTACATGAAAGAATGAATGGGGCCATGTATCGTGAGATTTTGAGTGCAAACCTCCTTCCATCAGCAAGGGCATTGAAGATGAAACGTGGCTGGGTCTTTCAACATGACAATGATCCAAAGCACACCGCCAGGGCAACGAAGGAGTGGCTTCGTAAGAAGCATTTCAAGGTCCTGGAGTGGCCTAGCCAGTCTCCAGATCTCAACCCTATAGAAAACCTTTGGAGGGAGTTGAAAGTCCGTGTTGCCAAGCGAAAAGCCAAAAACATCACTGCTCTAGAGGAGATCTGCATGGAGGAATGGGCCAACATACCAACAACAGTGTGTGGCAACCTTGTGAAGACTTACAGAAAACGTTTGACCTCTGTCATTGCCAACAAAGGATATATTACAAAGTATTGAGATGAAATTTTGTTTCTGACCAAATACTTATTTTCCACCATAATATGCAAATAAAATGATAAAAAAACAGACAATGTGATTTTCTGGATTTTTTTTTCTCAGTTTGTCTCCCATAGTTGAGGTCTACCTATGATGTAAATTACAGACGCCTCTCATCTTTTTAAGTGGTGGAACTTGCACTATTGCTGACTGACTAAATACTTTTTTGCCCCACTGTATATCATAAATTTTATTACATAATAAATACAAAAACAGAAAATATCCAAGATAACTGCTAGAAAGCAGGTTCAGCCACTACTAGTTTACACAACAATTTGTTCCAAGACAATGCCTGCATATAAGTAATTAGTACTGATCCAAGACACAAGCACATCAACTACACAGTGTAGGGGTATTACACCCTGTCAGAATCAATAATGGCAATGTGATAGGATTATAATTAGCAGCGCTTACATGGATTAGGTCTTATGTGTAGCGTCCCTGCCGCCCCAACGCACGTTTCGCTTCTTCGTCAGGAGGCATGTGTTGGGGAGGGATGAGGCTGATTTTATAGTATGACTGGCCAATAAACAACAGTTATTGTGAAAGTGTGTCTGAATGTGCCAGGTAACGAGCAGCGAGTATAGATCCGGTTTCTTCTGCGCATGCGTGGCCGATGGCACTCATCACTGAGACGCATAGACCCGCGGCCGTGGAGCGCAAGCTAACATGGGCCATCATGGAGACGGCGCATGCGCTTGGCTCCCAATGGCCACTCATATAGACGTCAGAGAGCGGGGCAGCCCTGCATGCGCTAAACCAGAAAGGCAAGTGACATTGTGCTCTATTTATTATCAAAGTGCGTTAATTACTTATACGTATGTACCATATAACAAGTACTACATGAATAAATTAAGAAAATAATACATGAACAAAATATATTTACATGAAAATGAATTGTGCTATTAAAGTGCAATGTGCTTAGTAAGTTACACCATTAGATAAAAGCAAACAAGAAATCACTTATTTGCATAAATACATACTCTGTAATTAATATATTATTAGTACACGTAAAGTGCCAAAGTGAGTGTATTAACTACAATACAAAAAGCAACATGTGTTACTCCAAACCTGTCAGTCTATTACAATTCCCTTGCAATAAAAAAATAAATAAATAAATAAAAATTAAAATAAAAACAGGAAATTGCTAATACACCATAAGATATAAACTGTCCATATTGCATTCTTCTTAAAAAACATATAATGGATTTATCCTTTCAAGGTGACACTTGCTGTCCATTGCCACACCTGTGTAGTAACATCAGACATCACTTGGCAATAATGTGAATAGCCAGAATGAAGATGAATGGATTTATGGTGATGGAGATTCCAAAAACCGAAGTAGAACGCTTAGGCCAAGTCATTCCATTACATCAAATAGCAGTTAGAGGTTTAACGTGAATAACTAAAATAAACAACACAAATTAGTATCTTAAAATGACAATTAAAAACACAATTATTTATTTACAACCTACAGAACCCCCCTCCCCAACCCAAATTTATAGATACCTAATTCAGAGAAAAGAGCTAAACCCAAAGTTCTCATTGAGGCCCACAGGGGCAACTGTTTGTAATCGATATATCCATCGACTCTCTATTTGTGCGAGTCTTTTAAATAAATTCCCACCCCTCTGACCCATTGATACCTGGTCTATAGCCCTCAGGATGAGTTTACTTGAATCCGAGTTGTGGCATTCCTTAAAGTGTTTTGGCAACGTCTTTAGAGGTTCATCATACCGCATAGTTTTAGATTTCTCGATGTCCCTTATATGCTCCCTTACCCGAATATTGAATTCCCTCGTGGTCATGCGAATGTATATCTTTTCGCAAGGGCATTGGGCATAATAGATCACCCCAGAGGATGAGCAAGTAAGCCTGTACAAAATTTTAAAGGTATGTGTCCCTTCTGAGTTCCTGAAATCCTTGCATTTAATTAAATTTCTGCATGCTTTGCATAATCCACAAGGAAAAAACCTTGTGAAAAGTAGACACCGAAGAATTAGTTTTGTTGGAATTGGGAGCATAATGACTTTCAACTAAAAGATCACGTAAGTTCTTACACCTTTTTGCTGTTACCAATGGTTTTGGTGGAATGAACTTTTGCGGGATTGGATCTGTTTCCATGACTTTCCAGTGCTTATTGAAAATGCCGGTAAGTTGGTTCCACTGGTTGTTAAATGTGGTTATTAATCTGACTTGTTGAGACTCCCCACTCGGTTGGGATGGTGGCTTAAAAAGTAATACATTTCTAGAGACATCTTTTGCCCTATGGTAACCCCGCCGGATCGATCTGTGACTGTAGCCCCTTTCACGGAACCTGGAATAAAGATCTCTTGCCTGTTTCTGAAAATTTTCTTCCGTCGAGCATATACGTTTAATTCTTAGATGTTGACCTATGGGGATTCCCCGAATAGTTGATTGGAGATGAGATGACTGGGCATGGAGTAAAGTGTTGGTGGCAGTCGGTTTTCGGTACACATCAGTATTAAGGACACCATTTGCATTCACCTGAATATTAACATCCAAAAAATGTAAATGACGACCATATGTCTCCTACTGCCTCCTTCCCCATAATCCTGTAGAATGTAAGCCCGCAAGGGCAGGGTCCTCGCCCCTCTGTATCAGTCTGTCATTGTTAGTTTGTCTACTGTAAGTGATATCTGTAACCTGTATGTAACCCCTTCTCATGTACAGCACCATGGAATCAATGGTGCTATATAAATAAATAATAATAATATGTATATGTCAAACTGATATTCAAATTATTGTCATTTAAATCATCCATCAGGCATTTTAACTCATCTATGTAAAGTGACAAAGTAGCCATGGTCTCCTGAAAAATGTTCTCCCCTCCTTTTGGACAAATCCAACATCTGGGGGAATTGAGAGGAGCCTCAACTCTCACTATTTCCGGATTTGACTAGCATCCACAGGATGGGAGAGAGAGAGTGAAGCAACTGTTAATTGGCAGCAGGGATCATCTGACATAACAATGTCACAAAAGTCCCGGAAGAGCCAGCGTCAACACCGCTGGAATGGAACCCGAGGTGAGTATAGGTGGTGTTATTTTATAATGCGGAAGCATTTGGATTGGGGAGGGGTTGTCAGAGTAATGGGCAACCCCTTTAAAGGGAATCTGTCATGTGAAGAAGCACTATTAACTTTCAGATATGGGGTTAATCTGCAGGTTACTAGCATTATGAATTTCTGAACTTTATTTTTCCCAGTAGCGTTCTGGTTTCGGTAACAGGGCTGGTGGCAGCACGGTTTCATTCACCTCTCAGTGTATAGCGCGCAGCAGCTGTAAGCGCGCGGCAGCTGTAACCGCGCCCTCGGCACTGACTGATAACTCACTCAGCATTAGTATCAGCGGTCAATCAGGGCTGTGAGGCGTGGTTACAGCCACTGCTATATACAGACCTGTGATTAATACTGTGCTGATGTCACTCCTGGCAGCGGGGTTCTAAGTGTCGGCGCTGGACAAGTTCAAAATGCTATTAACCTGCTGATTAAGTCCAGGTTAGCCTTATTTTTAAATTACATGTTTCCTTTAAAAACGCCAAAGGGCTTTTATCGAAGATGTTACATTGGCTGTGTAATTGTATGGATACATTGCCATACATTCTCTTTTTAATTGATCGTTTTATCTGACTCGTTTTTCCATTGTCGTCTGTAAGTTTTGAATTTACTGATTTTAAAACGAAAACAATTATAGTATAAAAAAACCCACAAAAATGGGTGAATTAAAAAATACCTTAAAAAGTAAACACACACACACACACACACAGTGAAGGAAATATTTATTTACTTATATTATTCACTTACAGAGACATGGATGGTCTATAATTTTAAGGGTAGGTTAATTTTAACATTGAGAGAATATCAAAAATAAAATCCAGAAAATTACATTGTATGAATTTTAAGAGTTCTGGCTCCTGCAGACCAGTTACATTCTCCTAATCAACTTGTTACCTGCATCAAATACAGCTATCTTACATAGTCACCTTTATAAAAGTCTCCTGTCCACAGACTCAATTAATCAGTCAGACTCTAACCTCTACAACATGGGCAAGACCAAAGAGCTTTATAAGGATGTCAGGGACAAGATCATAGACCTGCACAAAGCTAGAATGTTCTACAAGATCATAAGTAAGACGATGGGTGAGAAGGAGACAACTGTTAGTGCAATAGTAAGAAAATGGAAGAAATACAAAATGACTGTCAATCGACATTGATCAGGGCACCATGCAAAATCTCCCCTCGTGGAGTATCCTTGATCATGAGGAAGGTGAGAGATCAGCCTAAAAGTAACGGGGGGAACTTGTTAATGATCTCAAGGCAGCTGGGACCTCAGTCACCAAGAAAACCATTGGTAACACATTACGCTGTAAAGATATAAAATCATGCAGTGCCCGCAAGGTTCCCCTGCTCAAGAAGGCACATGTGCAGGCCCGTCTGAAGTTTGCCAATGAACATCTGGATGAGTCTATGAGTGATTGGGAGAAGGTGCTGTTGTCAGATGAGAGAAAAATTTAGGTCTTTGACATTAACTCGGCTGCCGTGTTTGGAGAAAGAGAAATGCTGTCTATCACCCAAAGAACATCGTCCCCGCTGTCAAGCATGGAGGTGGAAACATTATGTTTTGGGGGTGTTTCTCTGCTTAGGGCACAGGACTACTTCACCGCATTAATGAGAAAATGGATGGAGCCATGTACCGTAAAATCCAGAGTGACAACCTCCTTCCCTTCTCCAGGACATTAAAAATGGGTCGTGGTTGAGTCTTCCAGCAAGACAATGACCCAAAACATACAGCCAAGGCAACAAAGGAGTGGCTCAAAAAGAAGCACATTAAGGTCAAGGAGTGGCCTAGCCAGTCTCCAGACCTTAATCCCATAGAAAACTTGAGGGAGTTGAAGCTCAGAGTGGCCAAGTGACAGCCTCAAAATCTTAATGAATTAGAGATGATCTGCAAAGAGGAGTGGACCAAAATTCCTCCTGACGTGCGCAAACCTCATCAACCACATAAAACATCTGACTGTTGTGCTTGCCAACAAGGGTTTTGCCTCCAAGTATTAAGTCTTGTTTGCCAGAGGGATCAAATACTTATTTCTCACTTCAAAATGCAAATAAATTTATATAAATCATACGATGCGATTTTCTGGATTTAATTTTTGATATTGTGTGTCTCCTACCCTTAAAATTAGACTGTTCATGACTTTGTCAGTGGGCAAACTGTGTGTATTTACAGTGCCTTGCGAAAGTATTCAGCCCCCTAGAACTTTTCAACCTTTTCCCACATATCATGCTTCAAACAAAGATACCAAATGTAAATTTTTGGTGAAGAATCAGCAACAGGTGGAACACAATTGTGAAGTTGAACGAAATTTATTGGTTATTTTAAATTTTTGTGGAAATTCAAAAACTGAAAATTGGGGCGTGCAATATTATTCGGCCCGTTTAACTTACCGTATATACTCGAGTATAAGCCGACCCGAGTATAAGCCGACCCCCCTAATTTTGCCACAAAAAACTGGGAAAACTTATTGACTCGAGTATAAGCCTAGGGTGGAAAATGCAGCAGCTACCGGTGAATTTCAAAAATAAAAATAGATGCTCCATACTGTTCATTATGGCCCCATAGCTGTGCCATATAGTGCTCTGCACCATTATTGCCCCATAGCTGTGCCATATAGTGCTCTGCACCGTTCATTATTGCCCCATAGCTGTGCCATATAGTGCTCTGCACCATTATTGTCCCATAGCTGTGCCATACAGTGCTCTGCACCATTATTGCCCCATAGCTGTGCCATATAGTGCTCCGCACCGTCCATTATTGCCCCATAGCTGTGCCATACAGTGCTCTGCACCATTATTGCCCCATAGCTGTGCCATACAGTGCTCTGCACCATTATTGCCCCATAGCTGTGCCATACAGTGCTCTGCACCATTATTGCCCCATAGCTGTGCCATATAGTGCTCTGCACCATTATTGCCCCATAGCTGTGCCATATAGTGCTCTGCACCGTCCATTATTGCCCCATAGCTGTGCCATACAGTGCTCTGCACCATTATTGCCCCATAGCTGTGCCATATAGTGCTCTGCACCATTATTGCCCCATAGCTGTGCCATACAGTGCTCTGCACCATTATTGCCCCATAGCTGTGCCATATAGTGCTCTGCACCATTATTGCCCCATAGCTGTGCCATATAATGCTCTGCACCATTATTGCCCCATAGCTGTGCCATATAGTGCTCTGCACCATTACTGCCCCATAGCTGTGCCATATAGTGCTCTGCACCGTTGCCCCATAGCTGTGCCATACAGTGCTCTGCACCATTGCCCCATAGCTGTGCCATATAGTGCTCTGCACCGTCCATTATTGCCCCATAGCTGTGCTGCTGCTGCAATAAAAATAATAAAACACATACTCACCTCTCTTGCAGCTCCTCGGCGCCATCTTCCCGGCGTCTCCCTGCACTGACTGATCAGGCAGAGGGCGGCGCGCACACTATATGCGTCATCGCGCCCTCTGACCTGCACAGTCAGTGAGGAGAGACGCCGGGAAGATGGAGACAGCGCCCGGCGTGTGGAACGAGGACAGGTGATTATGACATACTTACCTGCTCCCGGCGTCCCGCTCCTTCCCCCGGACATCTGGTCTTCGGTGCCGCAGCCTCTTCCTCTATCAGCGGTCACCGGCACCGCTTCATTAGAGAAATGAATAGGCGGCTCCGCCCCTATGGGAGGTGGAGCAGCCTATTCATTTCTCTAATGAGCGGTCCCACGTGACCGCTCAGGGGAAGAGGCTGCTGCACCCGGAGACCGTGTGACGGGCAGGGGGAGCGACAGGAGCGCCGGGACTAGGTGAGTATGCATCAGCGCCCTCTCCCCCTCACCCGCCGACCCCACCGCCGACCGTGACTCGAGTATAAGCCGAGGGGGCACTTTCAGCCCAAAAATTTGGGCTGAAAATCTCGGCTTATACTCGAGTATATACGGTAATACTTTGTTGCGCCACCTTTTGCTGCGATTACAGCTGCAAGTCGCTTGGGATATGTCTCTATCAGTTTTGTACATCAAGAGACTGAAATTCTTGCCCATTCTTCCTTGGCAAACAACTCGAGCTCAGTGAGGTTTGATGGAGATCGTTTGTGAACAGCAGTTTTCAGCTTTTTCCACAGATTCTCGATTGGATTGAGGTCTGGACTTTGACTTGGCCATTCTAAAACCTGGATACATTTATTTGTGAAACATTCCATTGTAGATTTTGCTTTATGTTTGAGATCATTGTCTTGTTGGAAGACAAATCTCCGTCCCAGTCTCAGGTCTTTTGCAGACTCCAACTGGTTTTCTTCAAGAATGGTCCTGTATTTGGCTCCATCCATCTTCCCATCAATTTTAACCATCTTCCCTGCCTCTGCTGAAGAAAAGCAGGCCCAAACCATGATGCTGCCACCACCATGTTTGACAGTGGGGATGGTGTGTTGAGGGTGATGAGCTGTGTTGCCTTTACGCCAAACATATCGTTTGGCATTGTTGCCAAAAAGTTCGATTTTGGTTTCTTCTGACCAAAACACCTTCTTCCACATGTTTGGTGTGTCTCCCAGGTGGCTTGTTGCAAAATTTAAACAACACTTTTTATGGATATCTTTGCGAAAAGGCTTTCTTCTTGCCACTGTTTCTATAAAGGCCAGATTTGTGCAGTGTACGACTGATTGTTGTCCTATGGACAAGACTGTTCCACCTCAGCTGTAGATCTCTGCAGTTCATCCAGTGTGATCATGGGCCTCTTGGCTGCATCTCTGATCAGTCTTCTCCTTGTTTGAGATGAAAGTTTAGAGGGACGGCCGGGTCTTGGTAGATTTGCAGTGGTAAGATACTCCTTCCATTTCAATGTGATCGCTTGCACTGTGCTCCTTGGGATGTTTAAAGTTTTGGAAATCATTTTGTATCCAAATCCGGCTTTAAACTTCTCCACAACAGTATCACGGACCTGCCTGTTGTGTTCCTTGGTCTTCATGATGCTCTCTGTGCTTCAAACAGAACCCTGAGACTATCACTGGGCAGGTGCATTTATACGAAGACTTGATTACACACAGGTGGATTATATTTATCATCATTAGGCATTTAGGACAACATTGGATCATTAAGAGATCCACAATGAGCTTCTGGAGTGAGTTTGCTGCACTGAAAGTAAAGGGGCCGAATAATATTGCACGCCCCACTTTTCAGTTTTTGAAATTCCACAAAAATTTTAAATAACCAATAAATTTAGTTCAACTTCACAATTTTGTTCCACTTGTTGTTGATTCTTCCCCAAAAATTTACATTTGGTATCTTTATGTTTGAAGCATATGTGGGCAAAGGTTGAAAAGTTCCAGGGGGCTGAATACTTTCGCAAGGCACTGTGTGTGTTTATCTCTCTCTCTCTCTATCGTTCTATCTATATATATATATATATATATATATATATATATATATATGTATCTCTATATATATAATTGTCTAAGGGTTTTTCTGTCTGTCTGTCTGTCCTGGAAATCCCGCATCTCTGATTGGTCGAGGCCACCAGGCCTCGACCAATCAGCGACGGGCACAGCATGGCGACGATGATGTCATAAAGGTTGCCTCGACAAATCAGCGACGGGCACAGTCTGCCGCGAATTCTGGAATCATCACTGTCCATATACTACGGGGACATGCATATTCTAGAATACCCGATGCATTAGAATCGGGCCACAGTCTATATATATATATATATATATATATATATATAATATATATAATATATATATATATATATAATATAACGCTGGGAGCGTCACTCTGTCCGAAGCCTCTATAGACTGCGCAAGCGCAGTCTGGACCGCACAGAGCGACGCTCCCAGGAGATCGCGGTATGCGTAAGCGCTGAACGCACACCGCGATCTCCACCGGACAAGCAGGGACGAGCCAGGAGGCGAAGGGTGAGTATACTTACCTGACCCGTTCCACCGACGCGCTTCCGGGCCGTGACTGTCCCCCTGCTCCCGGAATCGGCGCCTGCGCAGTCCGCGCTTTCCGGCGCCATTTTCTTGAAGACACATTGCAGTGTCTTCAAGAAAATGGCGCCGGAAAGCGCGGACTGCGCAGGCGCCGACTCCGGGAGCAGGACCAAGAAAATGGCCGCACCCAGCACAGCCGCCGCGCCCAGCACAGCCACGCACAGCCGCCCACAGCAAAGCACAGCCGCCGCACCCAGCACAGCCGACCATAGCCGCCCACAGCCACGCACAGGCGCCCACAGCCACGCACAGCCGCCGCACCCAGCACAGCTGCCCACAGCCACGCACAGCCACCCATAGCCACGCACAGCCGCCGCACCCAGCACAGCCGACCACAGCCGCCGCACCCAGCACAGCCGACCACAGCCACGCACAGCCGCCGCACCCAGCACAGCCGCCCACAGCCACGCACAGCCGCCACACCCAGCACAGCCACCCACAGCCGCCGCCCCCAGCACAGCCGCCGCACCCAGCACATCCGCCGCACCCAGCACAGCCATGCACAGCCGCCACAGCCACGCACAGCCGCACCCAGCACAGCCTCGCACAGCCGCCCACAGCCACGGACAGCTGCCGCACCCAGCACATCCGCCGCACCCAGCACAGCCGCCACAGCCACGCACAGCCGCACCCAGCACAGCCTCCCACAGCCACGCACAGCCGCCCACAGCCACGGACAGCCGCCCACAGCTACGCACCCAGCACAGCCACGCACAGCCGCCCACAGCCGCCGCACCCAGCACAGCCACGCACAACCGCCGCACCCAGCACAGCCGCCGCACCCAGCACAGCCGACCACAGCCACGCACAGCCGCCGCACCCAGCACAGCCGCACACAGCCACGCACAGCCGCCGCACCCAGCACAGCCACCCACAGCCGCCGCACCCAGCACAGCCGCCGCACCTAGCACATCCGCCGCACCCAACACAGCCATGCACAGCCGCCACAGCCACGCACAGCCGCCTACAGCCATGCACAGCCGCCGCACCCAGCACAGCCTCCCACAGCCACGCACAGCCGCCCACAGCCACGGACAGCCGCCGCACCCAGCACAGCCGCCCACAGCCACGCACAGCCGCCCACAGCCACGCACCCAGCACAGCCACCCACAGCCGCCGCACCCAGCACAGCCGCCCACAGCCACGCACAACCGCCGCACCCAGCACAGCCGCCGCACCCAGCACAGCCGACCACAGCCACGCACAGCCGCCGCACCCAGCACAGCCGCCCACAGCCACGCACAGCCGCCCACAGCCACGCACAGCCGCCGCACCCAGCACAGCCACCCACAGCCGCCGCACCCAGCACATCCGCCGCACCCAGCACAGCCACGCACAGCCGCCTACAGCCACGCACAGCCGCCGCACCCAGCACAGCCGGCCACAGCCACGCACAGCCGCCCACAGCCACAGACAGCCGCCGCACCCAGCACAGCCGCCCACAGCCACGCACAGCCGCCGCACCCAGCACAGCCGCCGCACCCAGCACAGCCGCCCACAGCCACGCACAACCGCCACACCCAGCACAGCCGCCGCACCCAGCACATCCGCCGCACCCAGCACAGCCGCCGCACCCAGCACAGCCACGCACAGCCGCCACAGCCA
This sequence comes from Ranitomeya variabilis, assembly GCF_051348905.1. Classification (NCBI taxonomy): domain Eukaryota; kingdom Metazoa; phylum Chordata; class Amphibia; order Anura; family Dendrobatidae; genus Ranitomeya; species Ranitomeya variabilis. The sequence continues at coordinate 558,884,610 of NC_135236.1, read as the reverse complement.
CGCACAGCCGCCACAGCCACGCACAGCCTCAGCACCCAGCACAGCCACGCACAGCCGCCCACAGCCACGCACAGCCGCCTACAGCCACGGACAGCCGCCGCACCCAGCACAGCCACCGCACCCAGCACAGCCGCCGCACCCAGCACAGCTACGCACAGCCGCCGCACCCAGCACAGCCACGCACAGCCTCCCACAGCCACGCACAGCCGCCTACAGCCACGCACAGCCGCTGCACCCAGCACAGCCACCGCACCCAGCACAGCCGTCCACAGCTGCCGCACCCAGCACAGCCGCCCGCACCCAGCACAGCCACGTCACATACAGCCGCCCGCACTCAGCACAGCCACATACAGCCGCCCGCACTCAGCACAGCCGCCCGCACTCAGCACAGCCGCCCGCACTCAGCACAGCCGCCCGCACTGATGGGGGCGCAGGATGGAGCAGCACGTGATAGGATGGGGGCGCAGGATGGGAGCACATGACAGGATGGGGATGAGGATGGAGCAGCACATGACACGGTGGAGTGGCACATGACAGGATGGGGGCGCAGGATGGAGCAGCACATGACACGGTGGAGCAGCACATGACAGGATGGGGGCGCAGGATGGAGCAGCACATGACAGGATGGGGATGCAGGATGGAGCAGCACATGACATGGTGGAGCAGCACATGACAGGATGGGGGCGCAGGATGGAGCAGCACATGACACGGTGGAGCAGCACATGACAGGATGGGGGCGCAGGATGGAGCAGCATATGACAGGATAGGAGCAGCACATACCAGGATGGAGACCATATTCCAATATAAATGCTCGCCACCCGGGCGTAGAACGGGTTCAATAGCTAGTATAATATATAAAGCTGAATGTGTGTATGTGTGTGTGTATGTATGTATGTCCGGGATTGGCATCTGAACAGTCGCAGCTACAGCCACAAAATTTTGCACAGTCACACGTCTGGACCCCGAGAGCGTCATAGGCTATGTTGTGAGGTGAAATTTTAACCCCGTGCTTTCCAATTCACCAAACAATTTTGCTCCTATCTACATAATGGGGAAAAAGTGAAATGAAAAGTGTTGGAGGCGTCGCAGCTACAGGCACAAAATTTTGCACAGTCACACGTCTGGACCCCGAGAGCGTCATAGGCTATGTTGTGAGGTGAAATTTTAACCCCGCGCTTTCCAATTCACCAAACAATTTTGCCCCTATCTACATAATGGGGAAAAAATGAAAGGAAAAGTGTGGAGGCAAATTAACAGCTGCCAGATGTGAACAAGGGGGACTTAAAGAATGACAGCGATGGCGCCAAAGAGTATATACTGTACAGTTGCTAAGGTGGGGCTCCAACATGGGATAATCACCACACCACCACAGGGATATGAACACACACACAAAATGCGCCACACACTACCACGTGCTCGAACACATATACCACCCTCAGCGCACATTTCACCACACATACACCAACCTCGCCACATAAAAGTAGAAACACAAAAGTCGCCGCTCAAAACTCGCCACGCGCAAAACTCTCCACATGCAAAACTCGCCACATGTGCAAAACTAACCTCATGGAAAACTCGCCACACGCAAATCTTGCACACGCAGAAAAATTGCCACACGCAGAAAAATTGCCACATGCACAAAAGTTGCAACACATGCAAAAGTTGCCTCACACAAAACTTGCACATACTCAAAACGCACCACACATAAAACTCGCCACGCGCAAAACTCGCCATGCGCAAAACTTACTGCACACAACTTGCTACACTAACCTGTCACATGCAACTCGACACACAAAAAGTTGCTACACGCATGTCGCCACACAAAACTCATCTCACAAAAGTCCCTACATGCATGTCGCCACACGCAACTCAACACACACAACTTGACACACGAAACTCGCCCTAAAACACACACAAGTCTGGTATTATCCTTCAAAAATAAAAATCTGATTAATAAGCAGACAAACTACAAGAGCAACAAATGTACAATATAGGAATCCGGCAGCTGTCAGTCACATGACCAGTCTATTATGTGTATGTGTGAGCTAATATATACTGCCAGGGGGTGGGCTTACTGTTGACTGGGGATTTATCAGGCTGCCATTTTAGCTTACAAATACTGAGGTAAAAATACTGACCAAATAACGTGTGAACGAGGGCTAATACAGGAGTAGATGACATACAGCTATATACTATATACAGGAGGAGATGACACACAGGTATATACTATTTACAGGGGAGATGACACACAGGTATATACTATATACAGGAGGAGATGACACACAGATATATACTATATACAGGAGAGATGACACACAGGTATATACTATATAGAGGAGGAGATGACATACAGGTACATACTACATACAGGAGGAGATGACATACAGGTATATACTATATACAGGAGGAGATGACACACAGGTACGGTATATACTATATACAGGAGCAGATTACCTACAGGTATATAGTATATACAGGAGGAGATGACATACAGGTATATACTATATACAGGAGGAGATGACACACAGGTATATACTATATACAGGAGGAGATTACATACAGGTATATACTATATATAGGAGGAGATGACATACAGGTATATACTATATACAGGGGAGATGACACACAGGTATATTCTATATACAGGAGATTACATACAGGTATATCTAATATATAAAGCTGAATGTGTGTATGTATGTATGTATGTGTGTATGTCCGGGATTGGCATCTGCACCGTCGCAGCTACAGCCACAAAATTTTGCACAGTCACACGTCTGGACCCCGAGAGCGTCATAGGCTATGTTGTGAGGTGAAATTTTAACCCCGCGCGTTCCAATTCACCAAACAATTTTGCCCCTATCTACATAATGGGGAAAAAGTGAAGGGAAAAGTGTTGGAGGAAAATTGACAGCTGCCAGATGTGAACAATGAGGACTTAAAGAATGAGAGCGATGGCGACAAAGAGTATATACCGTACAGTTGCTAAGGTGGGGCCCCGACATGGGATACTCACCACACACGGGGATATGAACACAAACACAAAATGCGCCACACACTACCACGTGCTTGAACACATATACGGCCCTCAGCACACATTTCACCACACACACACCAACCTCGCCACATAAAAGTCGAAACACAAAAGTCACCACTCAAAACTCGCAACGCGCAAAACTCGCTACATGCAAAACTCGCCATATGCAAAACTAGGCTCACGCAAAACTCGCCACACGTGCAAAACTCACCTCATGGAAAACTCACCTCATGCAAAACTTGCACACACAGAAAAATTGCCACATGTACAAAAGTTGCACCACATGCAAAAGTTGCCTCACAAAAAACTTGCACATACTCAAAACGCACCACACATAAAACTCGCCACGTGCAAAACTCACCATGCACAAATCTTGCTGCACACAACTTGCTACACTAACCTGTCACATGCAACTCGACACACAAAATGTTGCTACACGCATGTCACCACACAAAACTCATCTCACAAAAGTCGCTACATGCATGTCGCCACACGCAACTCAACACACACAACTTGACACACGAAACTCGCCCTAAAACACACACAAGTCTGGTATTATCCTTCAAAAATAAAAATCTGATTAATAAGCAGACAAACTACAAGAGCAACAAATGTACCATATAGGAAATACGGCAGCTGTCAGTCACATGACCAGTCTATTATGTGTATGTGTGAGCTAATATATACTGGCAGGGGGAGGGCTTACTGTTGGCTGGGGATTTATCAGGCTGCCAATAGCAACCAATCACAGCTCAGCTTCTATTTTGCTACAGTTAATTAACCTGAGCTCTGATTGGTTAATATAGGCAACAAAGACATTCTCAGTATAACAAAGCTAATATATGTTGTGAAATTCTTCTATTAGCTTAGTTTTTGCCTTTTAATAATTACATTTCTATCTATTTGTTTTGTGGTTTTTGTGTGCAGAATACATTTTTGTTAACACATTCTATTTTGCTAACAGCAGTCATTAACCCGGGCGAAGCCGGGTAGTACAGCTAGTGGCTTATAAAAGCGGAACATAACTAAAACTGTATCCAGTAAGGCGGTATAAGTGAAGTACTAGATTTACTAAGCAGGAAAAATAAACTGCAGTCATTGCACTCTTTACTTGAAAAGCAGGAACAATAGCACTGCAGGTGTCAGGAGACATAAATAATGTAAAGCAGAAAAACTATCAGCTACAGACATAATAAAACCAGTACCAAAAGTATGAGTGCCTGCAAGGCATTAATAAGAATAATGTCCCCACCAGAGGCGGATCGGCCAAGATGCTGGAATGAAGTAACTGTCAGAGACATATTAAGGGGCGCCTCACACTTACTCTGCTTTCTCCACCAGTTTAAGTTTAAGGTCTTCCTAGCTTCTTCTCGGGATTCAGAGCACAAATGCTAAATGGCAGCCAAATACCCTAAGGGAGTCATTCATACATTACATCCTTATTCCGGCCATAACCTATGTCTCATGCAATCATCTTTACCATGCAGTAGATGCTCACTTTACAGAGAGAATATCCTGCCATTTCCTCACTAACCTGATTACACAGACTGTGATCAATAGCGCTATACAGGTCCTTCTCAAAAAATTAGCATATAGTGTTAAATTTCATTATTTACCATAATGTAATGATTACAATTAAACTTTCATATATTATAGATTCATTATCCACCAACTGAAATTTGTCAGGTCTTTTATTGTTTTAATACTGATGATTTTGGCATACAACTCCTGATAACCCAAAAAACCTGTCTCAATAAATTAGCATATTTCACCCGTCCAATCAAATAAAAGTGTTTTTTAATAACAAACAAAAAAACCATCAAATAATAATGTTCAGTTATGCACTCAATACTTGGTCGGGAATCCTTTGGCAGAAATGACTGCTTCAATGCGGCGTGGCATGGAGGCAATCAGCCTGTGACACTGCTGAGATGTTATGGAGGCCCAGGATGCTTCAATAGCGGCCTTAAGCTCATCCAGAGTGTTGGGTCTTGCGTCTCTCAACTTTCTCTTCACAATATCCCACAGATTCTCTATGGGGTTCAGGTCAGGAGAGTTGGCAGGCCAATTGAGCACAGTAATACCATGGTCAGTAAACCATTTACCAGTGGTTTTGGCACTGTGAGCAGGTGCCAGGTCGTGCTGAAAAATGAAATCTTCATCTCCATAAAGCATTTCAGCCGATGGAAGCATGAAGTGCTGCAAAATCTCCTGATAGCTAGCTGCATTGACCCTGCCCTTGATGAAACACAGTGGACCAACGCCAGCAGCTGACATGGCACCCCACACCATCACTGACTGTGGGTACTTGACACTGGACTTCAGGCATTTTGGCATTTCCTTCTCCCCAGTCTTCCTCCAGACTCTGGCACCTTGATTTCCGAATGACATGCAAAATTTGCTTTCATCAGAAAAAAGTACTTGGGACCACTTAGCAACAGTCCAGTGCTGCTTCTCTGTAGCCCAGGTCAGGCGCTTCTGCCGCTGTTTATGGTTCAAAAGTGGCTTTACCTGGGGAATGCGGCACCTGTAGCCCATTTCCTCCACACCAGACTCAGTCCACTGCTTCCTCAGGTTCCCCAAGGTCTGGAATCGGTCCTTCTCCACAATCTTCCTCAGGGTCCGGTCACCTCTTCTCGTTGTACAGCGTTTTCTGCCACATTGTTTCCTTCCAACAGACTTACCATTGAGGTGCCTTGATACAGCACTCTGGGAACAGCCTATTTGTTGAGAAATTTCTTTCTGGGTCTTACCCTCTTGCTTGAGGGTGTCAATGATGGCCTTCTTGACATCTGTCAGGTCGCTAGTCTTACCCATGATGGGGGTTTTGAGTAATGAACCAGGCAGGGAGTTTTTAAAAGCCTCGGGTATCTTTTGCATGTGTTTAGAGTTAATTAGTTGATTCAGAAGATTAGGGTAATAGGTCGTTTAGAGAACCTTTTCTTGATATGCTAATTTATTGAGACAGGTTTTTTGGGTTATCAGGAGTTGTATGCCAAAATCATCAGTATTAAAACAATAAAAGACCTGACAAATTTCAGTTGGTGGATAATGAATCTATAATATATGAAAGTTTAATTGTAATCATTACATTATGGTAAATAATGAAATTTAACACTATATGCTAATTTTTTGAGAAGGACCTGTATGTGGAGTGGAAGTATATGGGTAATTAGTACTGTATGTAAGCATCAGCGGGGTATTACTATGGCTTAAGATAGTACATTGATGAGTTTAAGAAATAATCTGTGTCTTTTTTAGGATTACTGGTGAGTCATAAATTCTACACAAGAGTCACAATTAATTGCTGACTATCTTTTCAATTGTTTTATGCTTAGAATTTATTCTGCTGCTAATTTCTGTCCCCACCCTAACGCCTCATGAGACTCTCGGTTTTCCTATAAAACGCCCTTACTGCGTCATATTGTGTTTTCAGCTATCAAATCTTTTCTCGTCTGGATCACACTACATCAGTGGCCTGTTATATAGCTTCATAGCAGGGTGAATACATATAGTTAAAGAAGAGCCATGGTAAAAATCACCAAAAATGCCCTATTGTAGTCAAAAAAGGTGGATATGACCCTTGGGTCTGCAAAACTTTAGTAGACTTTCATGTTGTCCTCTGGGGCCTCCTTTATCCATGACCATGACCCTATAAAAGCAATGAGCTGCACATATATTTAATAGTTTTAGGAAAGCAGCAAAACAAGTTACAAGAAGGGAGAATCTCATTACTTTTTTATTCTGACATGTCTCCTTAATCACGTCCAATCGAACAGTAGCAGCCACCTTATTATATGACTTGTACAGTATTCCCCCATTATCTTGACCTTGCACCCTACTTTAGGGTTTTGAGTTTCTTTTAGTTTATGGAATTCACTGCAATATTCTCAAGACCGTAAGGGTGGATTTTTATAATGCCTTTGCATGGAAAATCCCATTTCTTTTTTGGGATCTGACTAATCAGACTAGGCTTCTTAGTAAGAACACTATAGAGCATTAGTGCGGAGGAAACCTGTGTCCTCACTCCCAGCTTCCTGTATAATAACTACATCTCTTAGCAACAAACATAACACTAATTGACAAATAAACCCAAAAATCCGTTTGGGAAGCCGTGCATAGAACAAGATGTTTGGAGAGAGGTCATTAATTGTATGAATAAGTCCATTACTTATTGCACTCTTCGTGAGGAGCTATAAATATGCTCTCTAGAAGGGCTGTTTATTGTACTTCCAAACATTTTCATTTTGCTTATAAGATTTAATTTGCCTTTGCCCCTGCACTTGAAGTAATCAGTAAAGGAAATTCCCACCCCTGTCAATATGCCTTTGGGGTGTATACATGGGCTGTAAGGGCAGTATAGACAGAATCCAGCCATGATTGTACTTTAACAATCACCAGAAGAGAATGTATATAATTCTACATTCCAGTTTTATATTTACTTAATATTAATACTTTATATTAATACTTAATATTAAAGTAGACTCTGTCAGCTAGTGTGTATATATATATATATATATATATATATATATATATATATATATATATATATATATATATATATATATATATATATATATATATATATATATATATATATATAGTCCAGGACTTCACATTAATCCGACAGAAAATAAATGTATTGGAAATGTACAAATAACGCTAACATAGTGTTAGAAAAACTTGATTATTGATACTTTATAACTCCTCAATGTAATGCAAGAAATAAAGTAGAAAAATAAATGTGACATCAACCATCAAAAGAAGGGGATGAAAAAACCCCAACTCTCTTATATTTATATTTCCGTCATGAAAAAAAATATATTTTTCATCAGTTCAGTGGGAATTTTTCTTTTTAGGGTTAGAATGGCTCTAGTCACTTACGCACCAGAAGGTGAGAATGTGGTACTGTCTACTGTGAGATGTTTCAGTAAGTGTGATATCACTAAGCCCCTTTTTCCTCCTATTGGAAAAGTGAGCCGAGCCTGGATAACTTTTTTTTTTTTTAAGCTACTTGTCATGCAGCTGCAGTGCAGTACAGCGCAACCTCCACCAGGGGGAGCTTGGTAGAGAAGCGAGACTGCACTCACAGAGCAGCTGAACAAACGCCACCTAGTGGCGAGAGAGAGAGGTTAGGATAGCCAAGTCAGAACACAAGATAGCACTACAGTACAAAATGATTAGACAGAATGGATAGTCAGGACATAGCAAGGGATCAGTAAACCAGGACGGGCAAAATACGGTACAATAGGGACAAGCTGAAACAGAGTCAAAACGCCAAGCCAGGAGGTCAGAAACAGGGAGTCAAGCAGATCTACAGACAAGCAAAGAGACACAGGGAAAGGGCAGGCAGGGGGAGATAACATACACAGGACAAGTCAGGGTTCACAGCAGGACAAATCAAGAGCTTCCAGAGTCAGGTACACACGCCAAAGACAGAGCTATAGCTGACACCACCCTCAGGATACCTGGGAGCTAAATAGCAAACCCGAGCCCAAAATGAGGCAGAACAAAGTTAACCCTAGACATGATCCACTCAGAGAATGAGCAGACAGGACTAAACTTCGGACTGGATCATGACACTACTGATCAATGCATGTCCATACACATGCAATGGGTGTTTAGCTGAGCTATCATTTGGCTGACACCATCTCTCATACAGGAAAGATACACAGTATATCTTGGTACCGTGTTAGCCAGTAGATAGAAAAATATTTAGAATTGAGAGTCCTCAGTGGTTGATACCTTTTAATGGCTAACTGAAAAGATGGTAACAAATTGCAAACTTTCGAGACTACTCAAGTCTCTTCATCTCTCATGACATCCACCATACATATGGAAGTACTGCTTGACCAAGCATTTGCTTTTTTTGTGTGGAGAGTGGAAAAAGCGGCTGCCAGACATCTCATAGCAGCTTATATCATGGAGAAGAAAAGCTTCCAACCCTTGTCTCCACCAACCATCAGGAGGCACCACAGTCTAACTTTAATGTGTGATGGCCTTAGCTTTCTATTTATTTCATTCCTACCAGAGGTTTAAGTGCATATGCCAGAAGCTTTTTCAGGAGTATTTTCCAAGCGTCGGAATCACTTGGGATATTCTATTATACAGCTCTGCTGAAAATAGTATGGTGTGTTTCCATAGCCCCAAGACAGACATTGACTGTTTTCACAGAAATGGCCTGGTGCTACCAGTGAAGGTAAAATTCAGCTTGAAAGTAGTTAAAGCCCAAAATGAACAGAATGTGGTTGCCTTCTTTCAAAACCGCTCCATGGTACCTAATAGACGGCCTATCTTTTTTTAAACCGACAGGCATAACACTGAAAAGCAGGATGTTTTGCAGTTTATTAAAAAAAGATTTATTATGGATAAAGCTATAGATAATTGCCATTGCTGTAACCATAAACACCTGGACCCTGAATAAAAGAAGAATAAACTATATTGGAAAAACTGTTTGTTAATTTGTTCTCTCCAAAAGACACAAATTGAGAAATGGTACTGTTGGAAATGATTGACCTGCTTTTAGTAGTGAAGCAAAAATAATTATATTTTGATATTGTAATCGTTTGGACTAAAATAATAAAGTGACATGTCATTTGTACTGCACTTTAAATACTAGAAAAAAAAGCAAAAAGTAGGCCCTTATTTGCATAAAAGCCATCCCAGGGCAATAAGGTGGGCACAATCAGGATGTACTTTGCTTCTCTATGTGCCAGCAGGCCTCAATAGACTAGTACAGAGCTGGACCCAGGCTTGTTTTGCACCTGCCAGTGGAAAGCTATATAGACAAGCTACACTGCTCAAAAAATAAAGGGAACACTTAAACAACAGAATATAACTCCAAGTAAATCAAACTTCTGTGAAATCAAACTGTCCACTTAGGAAGCAACACTGTTTTGACAATCAATTTTACATGCTATTGTGCAAATGGAATAGACAACAGATGTAAATTATTGGCAAATATCAAGACACACTCAATAAGTGAGTTGTTTTACAGTTGGGGACCACAGACCACATCTCCGTACCAATGGTTTCTGGCTGATGTTTTGGTCACTTTTGAATGTTGACCAAATACAACAAGTATGACAAGAACACATGGTATGAATCATTTACCTATAATTAACCCTCTCCATGTGTCCATAAGGATTACCAGACCCATCATCAAATAACTCACAAACCAAAAAATAACCAAAAACCAAATAAAACCAAACTAAAAAAACGATGATCAAAGTTCAATTTATCCGAAATGTATACAAATTTTATTATAAACCACAAACTTTAAAATACATAGCACCAATTGGGGAAAAAGGGGAATAGAAAAATATGCTTGTATAGTGTGATACCTATTAAGCGACGCATTCATCTGGGCAAGGGACTTACTTAAATCATATATCTATAGAGAGAGATTTATGAATATTAATTCTCTGCATCTGTCCACAAGTATTTATAAATCTAACAGCAGATGTAACCTGTCATAATAATACATATATGCATAGCCCCGGCTATTTGCCGCAAGGTGAAATATCCAAAGTTTCTAATTATCCCAGCCTATGCATGGACAGAGATCACACCCCCATACTACCGGCTACCCAATTCCACCATAGGGTCTACCACAATAACAAAGGACAATGCCAATAAAAAATATTATATTTATCCTTGGATGGCTGCCAGAAGTTGGGGGCTATACCGATGCCCAGACAAGTGCGTCCACTGTTGTGCAAATGGAATAGACAACAGATGGAAATTATTGGCAATTATCAAGACACACTCAATAAAGGAGTGGTTCTGCAGGTGGGGACCACAGACCACATCTCAGTACCAATGCTTTCTGATGTTTTGGTCACTTTTGAACGTTGGTTGTGCTTTCACACTCGTGGTAGCATGAGATGGACTCTACATCCTACACAAGTGGCTCACGTAGTGCAGCTCATCCAGGATGGCACATCATTGCGAGCTGTGGCAAGAAGGTTTGCTGTGTCTGTCAGCGTAGTGGCCAGAGGCTGGAGGCACTACCAGCAGACAGGCCAGTACACCAGGAGACGTGGAGGGGGCCATAGGACGGCAACAACCCAGCAGCAGGACCGCTACCTCAGCCTTTATGCAAGGAGGAACAGGAGGAGCACTGCTAGAGTCCTACAAAATGACCTCCAGCAGGCCACAAATGTGCATGTGTCTCCAAAAAAGGTTAGAAACCGACTCCATAAGGATGGTCTTTGTAAAAGGACGGGATTTCCTCCCTGCAAATACTGCAACTTTATAGATACCAAAGAAGGAACTCTCCTTACACCTCTATTGAGGTCCGGTATTAACTATTATCGCCGAACTTGACTATCAATTAATATCCACTAAATATGCCTCAACATTATCTTTTCCTTATACAATATACTGAGACAAAACTGTGTAACAATAAAGGATATTTATTACACACGCAAGTCTGCAGTCTATAACATAATATATATTTATACCCAAGCTGGCAACTATAAATAAATATATATATATATATATATATATATATATATATATATATATATATATATATATATATATATATATATATATATATATACAGCTACTACAACTCTAATACAGTAATATCACTAAAGTATACAGTGATATCCCAACAATATCACACAGTTATAACCCACAATATCCAGTAATATCACAACAATATCACATAGTATAAAAACCAACAATTAACTGCCCAAATTGCCCAAATCACACATACAATATCAGCCCTCCCATCTATAGCTTGCTATCCCTAATGAGTATTGCTGGGCCTATTAAGAAAAGGGGATACAGAGTATACTTAAGCCATGTGGGTCCATCATCATTTCAGGAAGAAGGCAAAGCAAAAGAGGGCCTCCAAGCACATGTGTTGTCCCTTTTATGTCCAGCCAAGAAGAGGTGTGTTCGGTCCCAGGTGTGTGGGGATGAGGTCCCAAGTCTATTCACTAGCAAAGGTACATCCCCTCAATCCTGAATGAAATCTGTTATACTAGCACATGGTGCAAGGTGGAGGAGGGGGCCTACTGAGCACATGTGGAGGAATTATATATCATTATACACATCTCTATGTAAAGATGTACATTTTGGGGAACTTACCTTCTACAGTCTGAGTGCCTGACGTCCACAGATGGGGATTGTTCTCAAAGCCACAGAACTCTAGGATTGGAAAATTCGCCACTGATGCCCTGTGCTCTTCACAGATGAAAACAGGTTCACACTGAGCACATGTGACAGAGGTGACAGAGTCTGGAGACGCCATGGAGAGCGATCTGCTGCCTGCAACATCCTTCAGCATGACTGGTTTGGCAGTGGGTCAGTAATGGTGTGGGGTGGCATTTCTTTGGAGGGCCCGCACAGCCATCCGTGTGCTAACCAAAGGTATCCTGACTGCCGTTAGGTACTGGGATGAGATCATCAGACCCATTGTGAGACCATATGCAGTTGCAGTGGGCCCTTGGTTCCTTTTGATGGATGAGAATGCTAGACCTCTTGTGGCTTAAGTGTGTCAGCAGTTCCTGTATGATGAAGGCATTGATGCTATAACTGGCCTGCCCGTTCACCAAACCTGAATCCAATCGAGCACATCTGGGAGACCATATCTCATTCCATCCACCAATGCCACGTTGCTCCACAGACTGGCCAAGAGTTCACTGATGTTTTAAACCAGGTCTTGAAGGAGATCCCTCAGGAGACATTTGCAGTCTCTTCAGGAGCATGCCCAGGCATTATAGGGAGGTCATACAGGCACTTTGAGGCCACACACACACAACTGAGCACCATTTCCTTGTCTTGAGACATTTTTACTGAAGTTGGGTCAGCCTGTAATTTGACTTTCCACTTTGATTTCGAGTATCATTCCAAATCCAGACCTCCATGGGATATTAATTTTGATTACATTGATCCTTTTTATATTTTATTATTCTCAACGCATTACACTATGCAAAGAATAAAGAATTGCAACGGGAATATTTCATTCGGTGACCTCTAGGATGTGATATTTTAGTGTTCCCTTTATTTTTTTGAGCAGTGTATATAAAGAAGACAAAAAGCCCCAAAATGGGGGGCCACATTCCATATATGTACAGAGTACACGGAACCAAAGCACAACCGTAGAAATGGGCCTGACCATCTCTTCGGTTTTGACATTTGGCAAACTTATGACCATTGTGGAGCAAAGTGATGGAATCCTGTTTTAGCAAATGTGCTAATAATATTTGTGTTAATATTTGGAATGTGTCATTGTGCCTGATTAGCATTTTCAGAGGCTGTTAAACCAGCTCCGATTGTCAGTATTGTAGACCCTTAAAGCTCTCCTTGAACTTGTCAAAATACAGATGGCTGTGATCTACAGTGTTTAAGCAGATTTGATGCTTCTATTATTGTAGGGCACTGCGGTCTTCTGGTACAATCTTTTCAAAAGTGGAGAGGGCGACTATAGAACAAGGCACGCAGCTTGTCCTGTATTAGTCGGCAGTAAGTGGGGTAAGTTATTTTCAAGTAATATTTCTGTTTTACATTAGAATGTACATGTTTGCTTTTTAAACATATGTCAAACAATTTTTAAATAATTTACCCAGCTCCCCTTCATGGGAGGGGATAGAGTATATAATAAACATGTCAATCTACCTGTGGTAAACAATAAGACAATTAACTTATCCAAATGCCTTCTTTAACTGGGGATGAGAAGCATGCTTACAGTTATGTAATGCAGCATGCTATCTAATAAGCTTACAGCCCTATGCACAAAGCTATCTTATGACTTTGTCCACCATGTTTCTTTGCGCACTACTGGCTCCCAGGTTTTTTCTCTGACATTCTATTTGAACCACAGCCAAAAAATGCCTTTTAGATCATCTTTTCTCAAGTACATGTTCCCTTACGCAGTGATCATAGATTGACTCATCGTTATAAGTAAATCTGTTGACAATGGAGGAGGTTTCTTGATTATTTTTTTTTTTACTCTATTCCTAACAATTTTGCATGTGTCAGTTTATCAGTGAAAAAAAAGGAGAAAATCCAGCTCAACGAGATAGTGAAAAAAATTGCGTTACTTTATTCACTTCAAATCACATCGTGTGGAGGATAAAAACATCAGCAACACCAAGGATAAAAACAATATCAACGCGTTTCTGGTGGCAAAGCACCCTTAATCATGAATCAGTTTATCAGTACAGTACTTCATTACGTGCTTACATGCCAATGTAGATCTTTGGCTTTGACGTGGTCTTTGCTGACAGCCAAGTGAAGTTTTCTTTAGGTACACCTTTACATAAATATTTCAGGATGAAAATGTTTTAGAAATTCTTTCATAATGGAAAAATGTTGCAAGTGCAGTCAAAACAGGAGATCATCCAATTTATTTTAATAAATAAAACATCAGTAAACATAATATGCAGCTTTTATATGATAATTTATTGAAGCTAAACATTTTTTTAAAACCTTTTATATATGCATTGTGAAAAAGTAATTAATCTCCTAAACATAGTACTTTGCTGTGTTACCCAGGGAATTAACAATTGTAATCAAATACTCGTCATGAGTCTTTTTTACACAGCTGTGCAGAAATTGTTCATTTGGGTGGTTTTCAACATTGACCAGTTTTTTTTGTTTTTTTTTTTAAGATCTTGCCACAGCATCCAAGTAGGTTTCAAGCCAGGACTTTAACTCTGCCACTCATAAATCTTTTTGTCTCTTTTTTTGAGCCATTCAAGGGTGGACCTTTTGTGTGCTTCAGATCATTGGCTTGCTGCACAAGATAACTGACCTGGAACTTTAAGGAATAAACTGATGGAGGGTCATTCTTCTTAAAGGGAGCCTGTGTCCAGAAAAAAACGCAAAAATGCTATTAACCTGCACATATGGAGTTAATCTGCAGGTTAATAGCATTATTAACATGCCCAGTGCCCGCACTTAGCCAAATTCTATCGAGAGAAAATTAATTTTATTCCCCCTCGCAGGATTCAGATTTCATTTACAGGGGCCGTTCAAGCACTACTTCAGTAACCGCACCCCCGGCCCTGACTGACACTGGCTCTGTTTTGGGGCCGGCTGCCAGTCAGGGTCGGGGGTGCGGTACAGCCGCCGCTCTGTGTACTCAGTGCAATGACAGTACCTATGCCGGCACCACCCCCCTCATGATTTGAAGCTGAACGCTGCCAGGGGAATAAAGTTATTTTCTCCCCACAAAGTTTGGTCAAGTGCCGATGTCAGGCAGGCTAATGACACTATTAATCTGCAGATTAACCCTATATCTACAGGTTAATAGCTTTTTTTCTTGTGACAGGATCTCTTTTGAGAAATTTTTTTTATAGCAGAATTCATGGTTACATTAATTATGACAAGTCATCAAGGTCCCGCAGAAGCCAGGCAGCCCCATACCATCACAATACCACCACCATGTTAGTATGATGTGAACTTTACTCCAGATGTAACGTGATCCATATTTTCCAAAAAGTTCCATTACTGACATATTTGTCCAAATAATATTATCCTAAAATTATTGGGTATCTTCTACATTTTTTTCTGGAAAATGGAAGACTAGCCTCTGTAGGCGATACTTTTTGCACCTTGCAACTTTCTCATGGATGGCATTTTTGACATGTCTTTCCTTTCGTGGAATCATGTACATTAACCATAGTGGTTAGAGAGTGAGGCCTGCAGATATTTCAATATTTGCTCATTGCTCATAAACAACTCATTTAGGAGACAATAGAACCTAGACTCTCTTAGTAAAATTTTGGTAGGCCAACCACTTCTAGGAATAACACTGTTCCAAGATTTCTCCATAATGGATCTAACTTTGATTCACTGAAGTCCCAGGGTATTCGTATTGGTCTTGTAACTTTTTTCAGACTCGTACCTTGGCATGTGCATTTGATTCTCTTTAGTCAGCACATGATCGCACAATCTATTAGACCATTTATCTGTGTTACACTGCCAAATTTCGTTGATGTGATGTTGGACTTAATGGGTCTGGCAGTAAACTTAGATTGATGTGGTTAGTGAAATTGAACCCAATTATCAATTGTATTTAGTTAACTGGCAGATTTAATAGCTAAGATGGAAAGTGTTTGATTACATAGACCAAGTAGGCATGAGCAGCATTTTTCCTTTAATGAAAACATCATTTAAAAGCCGCATTATGTGAGTACTTGGGTTATCTTTGTCTCATATTAAAAGTTGATGATCTGAACATGTAAGTGGAACAAATATGCAGAAGTAGAAGAAATTGGAAAAGGAAGCATATGCACTTTAAAGAGCACTGGTCAGCAGGGTTATAGACCCAAAGCAGTATCATCAGAGTGAAGTACCTGATGATGATAACTTCCATACCTTTATATTCTGTCAGGGTCTCCTTTCTCTAGTGTTTCATCAGTGAATTATTATGCAAAACAACTCACAAGGTCAGGGATTTTGCCTTCACTCACAGCTCTCCAGCCTCTTTCTCTTCCTGGCACTTGCCTCCTGCTTGTAATTGACAGGTCACACTTTTTTGTGACCTACTCCCTCTACTGACATCTTGCACAGGCACCCACATTCTAGGGGTAGCGCATGCTCCGTAACGTCATGATGATGTTGTGAAAGTCAGACTATCTTATCTGCGCAGACTAGACAGTGACTTCTTCAGGTACCATCATTCTTTAGGGGCAGAGCATGTGCATATGGATAGTCCGGTTCTTGCAATGTACTCATGACTTTAATGCAAATGTGAATTAGAAAACAGAAAATGCAAATCCAAAGGGATCATCATGTCAAACATATCATTTTCTTGTGCTTTTTAATTGTTTTGATCTCTATTTTGCAGCCCTTGAGTCCTGGGTTCAAATCCCACCAAGGACAACATCTGCAAGGAGTTTGTATGTACTCCCCGTGTTTGCGTGGGTTTCCTCCGGGTTCTCCGGTTTCCTCCCACATTCCAAAGACATACTGATAGGGAATTTAGAATGTGAGCCCCATCAGGGACAGAGATAATAATGTCTGTAAAGCGCTGCGGAATATGTTGGTGCTATATGAATAAAGAGATTATTATTATTTTGTCCTTTCTGTGTATTTGTACAGTAAAATGTTTGATATGGTAATCCATATGGATTTGCATACTTCTTTTCTCTTTACTTAGTATTTGCGGTGTATGCAATGTTGACCCCAAAAATCAATGGTGCCCTCTTTGTCAGCAAATGTTTGCATATTGTTGTTACTGTGCATGTGCCGCCCCAAGAATATTGGTGCCTGTGCGAGATGTCGGCCATGGGAATAGGTCACAAAAGACTGACCAATAAGAGAGACCATAGGAGCTGTAGGTGCAGGCTAGGCCTGCTCAATTGCAAGCTCTTTGCATAAAAATTTACAGATGGATTACAAGACAACGGAGACATGGACTTACAATATATGGAAGTAATAATTGTTACAGGTACTTTATGACATTACTTCGGGGTCTGAAAACTTTGACCGTTTCCCTTTAAGAAAAATCTTAATTATATATTTGATGCTACTTTGTTCGTTGTATTACTGTAAAGATATGCTGCAGGCAATACCATTTTTATATTTTACAATGTTCACTGCTTTTTTTATTATTTTTTTTTCTAGTTTCAAATAAATGGTTTCATGAACGAGGACAAGAATTTCTACGGCCCTGTGGATTAACGGAAGTTGACTGACATGCAGCATATCCAGTTATTATTGGTTTTTATTTTTCTTTATATTTTATTTTTACATTCTGTTTTTAGAACTTTTTATCAATTTCTCTAATTCACGCCTGGTATCCAGAGAGTGAAACCTTGGAAGATTCTGGAAATCTAAAGCCATACAGTCAATTCCACTTTACATTTCATACAACAAAGATAAACAAGTAAAAAGGGTGCTAAAAATCTAATTTGGGTCTGGATATATTTTCCCTTATCTTGGGTGTGGGATGCAGATGGTTTATGAGTCCAAGTTCCTGACACATATCATTTTACCACTACCTGATTCATTGCTGATGTCATAGAGAGATTACATATTGTTGCCTATTTTTAGTATCTTTCATAAATATGAATATGATTTTAACCAAGATGAGAAGCACACTTAAAGGAAAAATATATTCATCCAATCTACAGGGAACTAAATCAGGCTCTATTTTTGTTACATTTTGCTGTTCTGCTCTAAGTATCCGTTAATTAGACAATCTAGTAAAATAATGGTTTTGTCAGATGACGTGCACTGTGAGCCATGATGTAGCAGCTACGCTTTCCTTAGATAAGAATTTTCAAATGTTCCTTTCATTGTACATTTTCTCATGGGTGAAGCAAAGTTGGGTTGAACTGTTAAAGTCTATTTTTGTGATATAAAAGTAATAAAACAAAGTGTGAAATGAAAAGGTTTCTCTATTATAACTTTATGACCTATTTGACTTATTTATTGCGCACTTGTATTTAATTAGGGTCTTCTATGGATAACAAAAAAAAATCTTTTTAACTAAGCCCCAAAGTAAAAATAATCCTGTAACAATAGCTCACTGTTCCTGTGTGAGTGCTCCTTGATGCTCCACATGACAGTAGAATGTCGACCATTACCATGACCCAATGTTGCATGAGACACCTAAGCTGGCTGGTCAGTCATTGCCTGTATGTTTATAGGAATAATATGTCATTGCAAGTAGTGGGAATGAGGAAATGTTCATCAATTCTAACAGGTAAGTGAACTGATTTTGCGAGTTACTAATATCAAGTTACATCAAGGCTTTCAGGTCAGAATTCTAGCGTGAAAGCTTTAAAAAGTACCCAAATTTAGGAACAACTCCGCATTCAGTATTATTCATCCCCCTGAATGGAATCCCTCCTATGAGCACATATTTATAAATCAGATGTCTCAAGCACTTGATACAGCTAATCAAAGGGTTAATTAGCGGCATCAGGTATTTGAGATTAAAAACCTCAAATACTTGGACTGGCTAGGTATTTCATGAATATGGTGCAGAAAATAAACAAAACCAGCTCATCGATCTTCAGAAGGTGCACGGAACTCCGTCCTCATGAGACGTAATCGTATACCAAGGAAAAAAACTTGCTGTTCCACCTCTTCTTTAAAAAAAAAATCATCACATTTTATTTCACATACCGTATATACTAGAGTATAAGCTGAGGCACCTAATTTTGTCACGGAAAACTGGGTAAGCTTATTGACTCGAGTATAAGCCTGGTATGTATTGTCCCCTCATTCCTATCCCGGTATGCGTGGTTCCCCTCATCCTGTCCTGCTCTGTGTGGCTCCCCCTGTTGTATGCATGGCTCCCCCCGGTCCCCTCGTATGCATGGCTCCCCCCAGTCCCATCTTGTATGCATGCCTCGGCTCCCCCCATCCCATCCTTGTATGCATGGCTCGGCTCCCCCCGTCCCATCCTTGTATGCATGGCTCGGCTCTCCCCGTCCCATCCTTGTATGCATGGCTCGGCTCCCCCGTCCCATCCTTGTATGCATGGCTTGGCTTCCCCTGTCCCATCCTTGTATGCATGGCTTGGCTCCCCTCGTCCCATCCTTGCATGCATAGCTCCCCCCTCGTCCCATCCTTGCATGCATGGCTCTCCCCTCGTCCCATCCTTGCATGCATGGCTCTCCCCTCATCCCATCCTTGCATGCATGGCTCTCCCCTCGTCCCATCCTTGCATGCATGGCTCTCCCCTCGTCCCATTCTTGTTTGCATGGCTTCCCCGTCCCATCTTGTATGCATGACTCCCCCGTCCCATCTTGTATGCATGGCTCCCCCGTCCCATCTTGTATACATGGCTGGCTCAGCCGTCCTCCCCCTTGTATGCATGGCTTGGCGTCCTCCCCTGTCATACTCGCCTTCCTCGTACCATCGCTGAATGTCCCTGCATCTCCATTGTCCCGGCGCAGCAGTTTCTTCCTGTCAGGTGGTACTGCCCATAAAGGTTATGAATATGCGCTCCACGCCTTTGCGAGTGGAGTCGTGTGCATATGCATTACATTAATGAGCAATACCACCTGACCACTGAGCACAGGAACAGGAAAGAGCTGCTGGCGCCGGGACGGAGATGCAGCGATGGAGGGTGAGTATTCATGTCTTCTGGAAGCTGGCAGCTGCAGCTGTCACTGTGCTACAGCCACCCCCTCCCCCGACGGCTTTCTGGACTGTGACTCCTGTATGAGCCAAGGGGGGGGGGGGCGTTTTCAGCACAAAAAATGTGCTGAAAATCTCAGCTTATGCACGGTAATTAAAATAACCACCGGCTCCTAGAACCACACTACAGCGCACATGAGGACATGAGCAACTTGTTTCGATCGCAGCTGCGATCTTTATCAAAGCTCATTTCTTGAATATGACGTATTATTGCATGTTAGCTATATGGCTAGTACGTGTTTCAAAAATTTAAAAGTGATCATTGTCTTGAACAAGCAAATAAAAGGATACCAAAGGTAACCGTGCTCCTAGAGATACAGATGTAAGCTGAGTTCCCGGTTCAAAGTTAAAGGAACATTGGCTACCCTACCTGGGCATGACAGGCATAGGAAACGCTCCCCAGATTCATGAGGAGGCAGGTGGTCAAAAGCATAAGTATCTGCATAGGACCTGTAGCTTGCACAGTAAGAGTAAGTTCACACGAGCGTATTGTTCAGCATTTCATCCAGAAAAGTAAGATTTTTTTTTCTCACTTGTCATACATGTGCAGTCTGTATACAATCTGTTTTTTTTTTCTTTTTTGCTCAGCAGCTATTAATCATGTACAGGACCATTTACAGTTTCCTATGTTATGGCTATGCAATGTAGCCATAAAATCGGATGCTATACTGTGGTTCTGCATGGTATGCAATTTTGTTTTCATCACAGACCTCCGACTCACGAAAGAAACTTGTGCATACTGTGATTTTTTTTTTGGTCAGTAAAAAGACAAACACATCTGCATTTTATCATTAAATAACATTGGTCCGATTGCTGCCCTTTTTTCCATAGACAGCACTCTGACTGAAAATATGATTGTGTGAACAAGCCCTAAGGTGTATGCTAAATGTTGGCGGCCCTAAGGTGTATGCTAAATGTTGGCGGTGTCTATGCCCAAACTACATGACATCCTCTCTACTTATCCACAAGCACAAGAAAAGTTCTCTTCAATATGATCAAAACCATATAGATAAGCCACAGACGTTGCGGAACCCAGATGTGTAGAGCAAGGAATCAAAACTAAGCATTTCCGGTCTATAGCATTATGTCTGGAGGAATAAGAAAGAAGTACCGTATATGCTGAAAAGCACACCCTTCCCGCTCTAGGGCGGCTTTCATTTGTCAGGCACTGGAAACGTGCAGTGGGTGGAGGGCAGAATGAATTCAACAAATTATGAGGACATGGGTTAAAAAATTCTGATTGCAATTGTATATTGGAGCCGAAGGTTACGCTGTATATTAAGCAAAGTGAGGAAAAAGTTATACATTAACCCCTTCCTGGCATTTGATGCACTATTACTTCATATTTTGTGTCCCTGTCATTCCTGGCAGATGATGGCTGTGTTATACAACCATCATTTGCCTTATCAGCAGGTAGTGGAGCCAAGCCTGATGCTATTCAACCCTTAAATGCCACTGTGAAATTCTGGCCTTTTATAGTGGATCATGAATTTTACTATATACTGCCATACTGTGGTAGTACACCATATAATATAAAAGATTGAATGATCGCAGCCGTCTCCTCACGGGACTAAAAAAAAGGGGGGGTTTAAAATATTAAAATTCTAATCGTCCCACTCCTTTTCTCTCATTAAAAATAATAATTTAAATTGTATCGTGAGGTCAGTAAAAGTGCAGTGTATTGATATAAAATTAAATAACCTGATTATTTTAAGCCATCAAGAGAAAAAAAGTAAATGCCAGAATTGTTTTTTTGAATGCACTTCAATAGGAAGCATTTAACACGTTCTATCTAGCCAAAATTTACAAATACCTGAAAATAAAAATGTCAGCTTGCCCTGAATAAAATAGTAATTCATAGAAAATTAATTGAATTAATAATAATAATATAATAATAATATTTTTTATTTATATAGCGCCAACATATTCCGCAGCGCTTTACAAATTATAGAGGGGACTTGTACAGACAATAGACATTACAGCATAACAGAAATCACAGTTCAAAATAGTTACCAGGAGGAATGAAGGCCCTGCTCGCAAGCTTACAAACTATGAGGAAAAGGGGAGACACGAGAGGTGGATGGTAACAATTACTTTAGTTATTTGGACCAGCCATAGTGTAAGGCTCGGGTGTTCATGTAACGCTGCATGAACCAGTTAACTGCCTAAGTATGTAGCAGTACTGACACAGAGTGCTATTGACTGCATAAAGTGTATGAGAGAACATGATGCGAGGAACCTGATTGTTTTTTTTTTTTTGTTTTTTTTTAAATAGGCCACACAGGGATAGCTAGGTTGAGGCACATTGAGACGGTAGGCCAATCTGAACAAATTAGTTTTCAAGGCATGCTTAAAACTGTGGGGATTGGGGATTAATTGTATTAACCTAGGTAGTGCATTCCAAAGAATCAGCGCAGCACGTGTAAAGTCTTGGAGACCGGAGTGGGAGGTTTTGATTATTGAGGATGCCAACCTGAGGTCATTTGCGGAACGGAGGGCACGGGTAGGGTGGTAGACTGAGACCAGAGAGGAGATGTGGGGTGGTGCTGAGCCATGGAGTGCTTTGTGGATGAGGGTAATAGTTTTGTACTGGATTCTGGAGTGGATGGGTAGCCAGTGTAATGACTGGCACAGGGTAGAGGCATCGGTGTAATGGTTGGTGAGGAATATAATCCTGGCAGCAGCATTCAGGACAGATTGGAGGGGGGAGAGTTTGGTAAGAGGGAGGCCAATTAGTAGAGAGTTACAATAGTCCAGACGAGAATGAATAAGTGAAACAGAGTTTTTGCAGAGTCGAAAGTAAGAAAAGGGCAAATTCTAGAAATGTTTTTGAGATGCAGATAAGAAGAGCGAGCCAGTGATCGGGTGTGGGGGTGAATGAAAGCTCGGAGTCAAGTATGACCCCAAGGCAGCGGGCATGTTGCTTTGGAGTAATGGTGGAACCACACACGGAGATGGCAATGTCAGGCAAAGATAGGTTAGTAGAGGGAGAGAACACAAGTTCAGTTTTTGACAGGTTCAGTTTCAGATAGAGGGAGGACATGATGTTTGAGACAGCGGTAAGACAATCACTGGTGTTTTCTAAAAAGGTTGGCGTGATAACAGGAGGAGAAGTGTATAATTGGGTGTTGTCAGCATAGAGATGGTACTGGAAACCAAATCTACTGATTGTTTGTCCAATAGGGGCAGTATACAAGGAGAAGAGGAGGGGGCCTAGGACTGATCCTTGAGGAACCCAAACAGTAAGGGGAAGGTGAGAGGAGGAGGAACCAGCAAAACATACAGTGAAGGATCGATTAGAGAGATAGGAGGAGAACCAGGAGAGAACGATGTCCTTGAGGCCGATGGAGCGGAGCATAG
Organism: Ranitomeya variabilis; assembly: GCF_051348905.1. Classification (NCBI taxonomy): domain Eukaryota; kingdom Metazoa; phylum Chordata; class Amphibia; order Anura; family Dendrobatidae; genus Ranitomeya; species Ranitomeya variabilis. The sequence continues at coordinate 558,861,098 of NC_135236.1, read as the reverse complement.
TGAGGAGGAGCTGATGATCCACAGTATCGAATGCTGCAGAGAGATCCAAGAGAATTAGCATGGAGTAGTGACCATTAGATTTAGCTGTTAGTAGGTCATTAGAGACTTTAGTGAGGGCAGTTTCAGTAGAGTGTAAGGAGCGGAAGCCAGATTGAAGAGGGTCAAGAAGAGAGTTATCTGAGAGATAGCGGGTAAGACGGAAGAGGACCAGGCGTTGGAGGAGTTTAGAGATGAAGGGAAGATTAGAGACAGGTCTGTAATTAGCGGCACAGTTTTGGTCGAGGGATGTTTTTTTAAGTAATGAATGTATGATGGCATGCTTAAATGAGGAGGGAAAAATACCGGAAGTGAAAGAAAGGTTGAATATTTTTGTTAGGTGAGAGGTGTGTTGTGAATTTGCTTTTTGCTCCCTCTAGTGGTTACTAGTTTTTTGACTCTGGTTTTTTCTGTCATTCCTTTTATCCGCACCTGGGTCGTTAGTTAGGGGTGTTGCTATATAAGCTCCCTGGACCTTCAGTTCTATGCCTGGCAACGTAGTTATCAGAGCTAGTCTGCTGTGCTCTTGTCTACTGATCCTGGTTCCAGTTATATCAGCTAAGTCTGCCTTTTGCTTTTTGCTATTTGTTTTGGTTTTGTATTTTTGTCCAGCTTGTTCCAAATCTGTATCCTGACCTTTGCTGGAAGCTCTAGGGGGCTGGTGTTCTCCCCCCGGACCGTTAGACGGTTCGGGGGTTCTTGAATTTCCAGTGTGGATTTTGATAGGGTTTTTGTTGACCATATAAGTTACCTTTCTTTATTCTGCTATCAGTAAGCGGGCCTCTCTGTGCTAAACCTGGTTCATTTCTGTGTTTGTCATTTCCTCTTACCTCACCGTTATTATTTGTGGGGGGCTTCTATCCAGCTTTGGGGTCCCCTTCTCTGGAGGCAAGAAAGGTCTTTTGTCTTCCTCTACTAGGGGTAGCTAGATTCTCCGGCTGGAGCGTGTCATCTAGAATCAACGTAGGAATGATCCCCGGCTACTTCTAGTGTTGGCGTTAGGAGTAGATATATGGTCAAACCAGTTACCACTGCCCTATGAGCTGGATTTTTGTATTCTGCAGACTTCCACGTACCTCTGAGACCCTCACAATTGGGGTCATAACAGTTTGCCAGGCCCGTATTAAATGTTTAATGCATTGCAGAAGAGGGATTATAAGAAAGAAGATTCTGAGTTTTTTTTGTTTTTTTTTTTCTTCTTCCCCTTTACCTCAGAGTGGCTATGCTTGCTGCAGACATGAATGTCCAGACCTTGATTACAAGTGTGGACCAGCTGGCTACTCGTGTGCAGGGCATACAAGACTATGTTATCAGAAATCCTAGGTCAGAACCTAAAATACCGATTCCTGAACTGTTTTCCGGAGACAGGTTTAAGTTTAGGAATTTCATGAATAATTGTAAATTGTTTTTGTCCCTGAGACCCTGTTCATCTGGAGACTCTGCTCAGCAAGTAAAAATTGTTATTTCGTTCTTACGGGGCGACCCTCAGGATTGGGCTTTTTCGCTGGCGCCAGGAGATCCGGCATTGGCTGATATTGATGCGTTTTTTCTGGCGCTCGGTTTACTTTATGAGGAACCCAATCTTGAGATTCAGGCAGAAAAGGCCTTGCTGGCTATGTCTCAGGGGCAGGACGAGGCTGAAGTGTATTGCCAAAAATTTCGGAAATGGTCCGTGCTGACACATTGGAACGAGTGTGCACTGGCCGCTAATTTTAGAAATGGCCTTTCTGAAGCCATTAAGAATGTTATGGTGGGTTTTCCCATTCCCACAGGTCTGAATGATACTATGGCACTGGCTATTCAAATTGACCGGCGGTTGCGGGAGCGCAAAACCGCAAATTCCCTCATGGTGTTGTCTGAACAGACACCTGATTTAATGCAATGTGATAGAATCCTGACTAGAAATGAGCGGAAAATTCATAGACGCCGGAATGGCTTGTGCTACTACTGTGGTGATTCTACACATGTTATCTCAGCATGCTCTAAACGTATAGCTAAGGTTGTTAGTCCTGTCACCGTTGGTAATTTGCAACCTAAATTTATTCTGTCTGTAACTTTGATTTGCTCACTGTCGTCTTATCCTGTCATGGCGTTTGTAGATTCAGGTGCTGCCCTGAGTCTTATGGATCTGTCATTTGCTAAGCACTGTGGTTTTACTCTTGAACCATTAGAAAATCCTATTCCTCTTAGGGGTATTGATGCTACGCCATTGGCAGCAAATAAACCGCAGTATTGGACACAGGTTACCATGTGCATGACTCCTGAACACCGCGAGGTGATACGTTTCCTGGTTTTACATAAAATGCATGATTTGGTTGTTTTAGGGCTGCCATGGTTACAGACCCATAATCCAGTCCTGGACTGGAAGGCTATGTCAGTCTCAAGTTGGGGCTGTCGGGGTATTCATGGGGATTCCCTGCCTGTGTCTATTGCTTCTTCTACGCCTTCGGAAGTTCCGGAGTATTTGTCTGATTATCAGGATGTCTTCAGTGAGTCTGAGTCCAGTGCACTGCCTCCTCATAGGGACTGTGACTGTGCTATAGATTTGATCCCAGGCAGTAAATTTCCTAAGGGAAGACTGTTTAATCTGTCGGTACCTGAACATACCGCTATGCGTTCATATATCAAGGAGTCTCTGGAGAAAGGACATATTCGTCCGTCTTCTTCCCCTCTTGGTGCGGGATTCTTTTTTGTGGCAAAAAAGGACGGATCTTTGAGACCTTGTATTGATTATCGGCTTTTAAATAAGATCACTGTCAAATTTCAGTATCCTTTACCGCTGTTGTCTGACTTGTTTGCCCGGATTAAAGGTGCCAAGTGGTTCACCAAGATAGACCTTCGTGGTGCGTACAACCTTGTGCGCATTAAGCAAGGTGATGAATGGAAAACCGCATTCAATACGCCCGAAGGTCATTTTGAGTACTTGGTGATGCCTTTTGGGCTCTCCAATGCGCCTTCAGTTTTTCAGTCCTTTATGCATGACATTTTCCGGAAGTATCTGGATAAATTTTTGATTGTTTATCTGGATGATATTTTGTTTTTTTCTGATAATTGGGATTCGCATGTGGAGCAGGTCAGGTTGGTCTTTAAAATTTTGCGTGAAAATTCTTTGTTTGTCAAGGGCTCAAAGTGTCTCTTTGGTGTACAGAAGGTTCCCTTTTTGGGGTTCATTTTTTCCCCTTCTGCTGTGGAGATGGACCCAGTCAAGGTCCGAGCTATTCTTGATTGGACTCAGCCCTCGTCAGTTAAGAGTCTTCAGAAGTTCTTGGGTTTCGCTAACTTCTACCGTCGTTTTATCGCTAATTTTTCTAGCATTGTGAAACCTTTGACGGATATGACCAAGAAGGGCTCCGATGTAGCTAACTGGGCTCCTGCTGCCGTGGAGGCTTTCCAGGAGTTGAAACGCCGGTTTACTTCGGCGCCTGTTTTGTGCCAGCCCGATGTCTCACTTCCCTTTCAGGTTGAGGTGGATGCTTCAGAGATTGGAGCAGGGGCCGTTTTGTCGCAGAGAGGCCCTGGTTGCTCTGTTATGAAACCTTGTGCCTTTTTCTCTAGGAAGTTTTCGCCTGCCGAGCGAAATTATGATGTGGGCAATCGGGAGTTGTTGGCCATGAAATGGGCATTTGAGGAGTGGCGTCATTGGCTCGAGGGTGCTAAGCATCGTGTGGTGGTCTTGACTGATCACAAAAATCTGATGTATCTCGAGTCTGCTAAACGCCTTAATCCGAGACAGGCCCGCTGGTCATTGTTTTTCTCCCGCTTTGATTTTGTTGTCTCGTATTTACCAGGTTCAAAGAATGTGAAGGCCGATGCTCTTTCTAGGAGCTTTGTGCCTGATGCTCCTGGAGTCGCTGATCCTGTTGGTATTCTTAAAGATGGAGTTATCTTGTCAGCTATTTCTCCGGATCTGCGACGTGTGTTGCAGAGATTTCAGGCTGATAGGCCTGAGTCTTGTCCACCTGACAGACTGTTTGTCCCGGATAAGTGGACCAGCAGAGTCATTTCCGAGGTTCATTCCTCGGTGTTGGCAGGTCACCCGGGAATTTTTGGCACCAGAGATCTGGTGGCCAGGTCCTTTTGGTGGCCTTCCTTGTCAAGGGATGTGCGGTCATTTGTGCAGTCCTGTGGGACTTGTGCTCGAGCTAAGCCTTGCTGTTCTCGTGCCAGCGGTTTGCTCTTGCCCTTGCCTGTCCCGAAGAGACCTTGGACACATATCTCCATGGATTTCATTTCTGATCTTCCGCTATCTCAGGGCATGTCCGTTATCTGGGTGATATGTGATCGCTTCTCAAAGATGGTCTATTTGGTTCCTTTGCCTAAGCTGCCTTCCTCTTCCGATCTGGTTCCTGTGTTTTTCCAGAACGTGGTTCGTTTGCACGGCATCCCTGAGAATATTGTGTCAGACAGAGGATCCCAGTTCGTTTCCAGGTTCTGGCGATCCTTTTGTAGTAGGATGGGCATTGATTTGTCGTTTTCGTCTGCTTTCCATCCTCAGACTAATGGACAGACGGAGCGAACCAATCAGACTTTGGAGGCTTATTTGAGGTGTTTTGTCTCTGCTGATCAGGACGATTGGGTGACATTCTTGCCGTTGGCTGAGTTTGCCCTTAATAATCGGGCTAGTTCCGCCACCTTGGTTTCGCCTTTTTTCTGCAACTCTGGTTTCCATCCTCGCTTTTCTTCGGGTCATGTGGAGCCTTCTGACTGTCCTGGGGTGGATTCTGTGGTAGATAGGTTGCAGCGGATCTGGAATCATGTGGTGGACAACTTGAAGTTGTCACAGGAGAGGGCTCAGCGCTTTGCCAACCGCCGCCGCGGTGTGGGTCCCCGACTACGCGTTGGGGATTTGGTATGGCTTTCTTCCCGCTTTGTTCCTATGAAGGTCTCCTCTCCCAAATTTAAACCTCGTTTTATTGGGCCTTACAAGATATTGGAAATCCTTAATCCTGTATCTTTTCGTCTGGATCTTCCTGTGTCGTTTGCTATTCACAATGTATTTCATAGGTCCTTGTTGCGGCGGTACATTGTGCCTGTAGTTCCTTCTGCTGAGCCTCCTGCTCCGGTGTTGGTTGAGGGCGAGTTGGAGTACGTGGTGGAGAAGATCTTGGATTCTCGCCTCTCCAGGCGGAGGCTTCAGTACCTGGTCAAGTGGAAGGGCTATGGTCAGGAGGATAATTCCTGGGTGGTCGCCTCTGATGTTCATGCGGCCGATTTAGTTCGTGCCTTTCATGCCGCTCATCCTGATCGCCCTGGTGGTCGTGGTGAGGGTTCGGTGACCCCTCACTAAGGGGGGGGTACTGTTGTGAATTTGCTTTTTGCTCCCTCTAGTGGTTACTAGTTTTTTGACTCTGGTTTTTTCTGTCATTCCTTTTATCCGCACCTGGGTCGTTAGTTAGGGGTGTTGCTATATAAGCTCCCTGGACCTTCAGTTCTATGCCTGGCAACGTAGTTATCAGAGCTAGTCTGCTGTGCTCTTGTCTACTGATCCTGGTTCCAGTTATATCAGCTAAGTCTGCCTTTTGCTTTTTGCTATTTGTTTTGGTTTTGTATTTTTGTCCAGCTTGTTCCAAATCTGTATCCTGACCTTTGCTGGAAGCTCTAGGGGGCTGGTGTTCTCCCCCCGGACCGTTAGACGGTTCGGGGGTTCTTGAATTTCCAGTGTGGATTTTGATAGGGTTTTTGTTGACCATATAAGTTACCTTTCTTTATTCTGCTATCAGTAAGCGGGCCTCTCTGTGCTAAACCTGGTTCATTTCTGTGTTTGTCATTTCCTCTTACCTCACCGTTATTATTTGTGGGGGGCTTCTATCCAGCTTTGGGGTCCCCTTCTCTGGAGGCAAGAAAGGTCTTTTGTCTTCCTCTACTAGGGGTAGCTAGATTCTCCGGCTGGAGCGTGTCATCTAGAATCAACGTAGGAATGATCCCCGGCTACTTCTAGTGTTGGCGTTAGGAGTAGATATATGGTCAAACCAGTTACCACTGCCCTATGAGCTGGATTTTTGTATTCTGCAGACTTCCACGTACCTCTGAGACCCTCGCCATTGGGGTCATAACAGAGGTGACAGCCGGGGAAAGGGACTGGAGGAGATGTGACGGAATGGGGTCACTGGTGCAAGTGGTCAGGCGAGAAGATGCAAGGAGCCTGATTACTTCTGTAACTGGTTCAAAGTCAGAGTGAACTAGATGCAGTGGGGGAGGGAGGACAGTGCATGGTATGAAGAGACTGGGAGATGATTTCCTGTCGAATGTGGTCAATTTTTTCTTTGAAGTAATTGGCCAGATCGTCAGCACGGAGATCCTTGGTTGGGGCCTGCTCTCTTGGGTTGAGTAGGGACTGGAAAGTGTCAAAGAGACGTTTAGGGTTATTTGACAGTGAGGTGATGAGGGTGTTGAAATAGGTTTGTTTGGAGAGGTGAAGGGCAGAGTTGTATGTTTTTAGCATGAACTTATAATGGATGAAATCTTCGGGTAGATTAGATTTTCTCCACAGACGTTCGGCGCACCTGGAGCGCACCGCTGCAGGAAACGTGTTTGCAGCGTGTGCCACGGTTGTCGCCGTCTGTGCTGAGTTGTTCTAGGTATAGGAGGTGCAGCTTCATCCAGGGCACTTTGCAGGGTTTCATTGTAATTCTTCAGAGCAGAATTAGGACATGAGATGGAGAAGATTGGGGCCAATGAGGACTGCAAGTTCTTCATAAGTTTCTGGGTGTTAATGGCCTGTATGTTTCTATAAGTGTGGAAAGTGGGGGTGACCTGAGCGGGATGGCAGTTCTTGATAGAGAATGAAAGAAGGTTGTGGTCAGAGAGCGGGAGATGGGAGTTTGTGAAATTGTCCACTGAGCAAAACCGGGAGAAGACCAAGTCAAGGGAGTTTCCATCTATGGATATTTCCATAACAAAAATAGAGCACTATATACAGATAACCAATATAGTGCAAAAGGTTACAGAAAATAAGTATGCAAAAGTATCTGTAAAGTGCAAAAGGAGTGCTACATATAGTATGCTTCTACCTCTTCCCCCTGAGCATATAATGAGTGAGCCAGGCCTAATGCATCCACATAAGAAACCACATTCGAACAAGAATTAAGAAACTGTAAACATGGTAAGACTGGATCAAGCAAACCACATCACCTCGTATGTTTGCACCTAATGGGCGTGTACATACACATGGGTCAGTGGGTGCTCTAGCTCGCTTGCTCGAGTCTGCATGGACCAGGGCTCATTCCACGGAAAGCCCGCTCTCCTTTTACCATGGGCATAATACTTAGACAACACAGGGTGAGGGTAAAACTCTGGCAATATTTTATTGAATCACAAAGCAGATGATAACCTATTGAAAGTCCCAGCAAAGTACCCAAGAGCAAAGTTATGAAGTCTAACCCTTCTGCTGACTTGTTGGAGTTAAAGTATCTTCAACTTCTAGGGCTAACTATCCCCAGCTGTGGCACACACAGAGAGGAGATAACGACAAACCTAGGAAGCTGACAGTCCATTTAGGTACTTGACCAGGTGACCGGAGGGTCACAACCTGGCTTCTCCAAACGTATCAACGGGGCATAGGTGACTGGTGGGTCCAAATCCTTCCCCAAACGTATTCATGGGTTCAAAGATGGTCAATGGAGCAGATCTGTATTCTTTCAGCCAAGGTTCCTTTCACTGGCATCCTGTAGATTGTCAAATCTGTGTCCCTTGTGATGGAGCCATGATGTCCTGGCTGCTGTCTTAGGCCAAGTTCACACTTGCATATGGCTAGTCTGTGGATGGCTGTGTACATCCTCCCTTAAGCTCCGCCTACTTCCGTATGCGTTCTGCGTTGTCCTATGTAGCTATCTTTAACATTGGGTACGCAGGGACATGTGCGCAAAGTTTTGTTCCTGTGAAGTTGGTGGGCACGTCAAAACGCCGCATCCACATACAACGCATGTTCCTGTGTACCCAATGTTAAAGATAGGTACGCAGGACGCATGTGGAAGTAGGCAGAGCTTAAGGGAAGACGTACGCAGCCATCCGCAGACCAGCCATACGCAAGTGTGAACCCGGCCAAATAGTGCTCCTGGCTGCGATTTTGTAAAGAGTCTCTGGTTCTCGCAGAAGGATAGAAAATCCTTTTTTATACCCACTTCTGTGGCTCATGTCATCATCCGCATGTCAAGGTATGTTTTGAAAAATATCACTTTTTAATATGGTTGTAAATGCACATGATTGTTAAATATGCCTATAAAAGCACACCTGTTTGTAACACTCACTGCTTGAGAAAGGCTCAGTGTGAGCCGAAACATCGCCCAGACATGTGGGTCTGAATAAAGTCTACCACTTTTTTCGCCACAAGGAATTTGGAGTGCTGCCTTCATTTTTATCCTCTGTCTAAATTTGAGCAAGTATTGGATTTTTTCCCTGGGAGGCCTGGCACCTACTAGTGAGCATTGTGCTGTTCCAATTTTTTGTGTGTATATTTATATATATGTATGTTTAATCAGAGTGCTGCTTACTTTCTTTATACAGCCAGTGAAATAAATATTGAACAGGCCAACAATTTTCTAAGTAAATATATTTCTAAAGGTGCTATTTTCACCAGAAAATCAGAAATCAAGCCATAGATGTCCATGAATTATGTGTAAGAATGAGAAATGACATAGGGAAAAAACATATTGAACACATGAGGAAAGAGAGATGCAAGAGCCATGGAAAGTCATGACACTAGCTGAAATCTGTCAGTAGAAAGCAATCCTGCCATTCAGTGTAAAATATTAGCTGGCTCAGCTAATGACCTATAAAAAGTTGTCATTACCCAAGTTGCCACACAAGAAACATCTCGTGATGAGTAAAACCAGTGAACCGTCTCAAGACCTTCGCAACCTTATTGATGTAAAACACATTGCTGAGGTTACAGAAGTATTTCTTAATTAGGGAAGTTTCCAGTGAGCACTGTTGGGGTCATAATCCGGAACTGGAAAGAACATAAATTCATTTTAAAGCTTCAATAACTAAAATTTCTGACAGGAGTGAAAAAAATTATTTAACGCATAGTCCATGAGCCTACCACCACCTGTAAAGAGTTACATAAAGACCAGGTACAATTGTTTAAAAAAATAAATATAAGTAATGCATTCAACCTCCATGGCACCATTGCTGAACAATGCACCTGTTGAAGTGCATTTAAAGTTTGCTCAACAACATTTAGACAAGCCTATGAAATACTGGGAGGATATAGCCTGGTCAGATGAGACCAAAATTGAACTGTTTGAATGCCATAATACACTCCATACAAATGGAGGGAAAAAAACCACATCCAAGCTAGTGTGAACAAGCGCCAACCAAAAAAAAAGCATATAAGTTTAAAAAAATGATAAAGGTTGCACCATGATTTACCAAGAATGATTATTCTGGAACATTGAAAATGCATTACTGCCATAGAAAATGGGGGAAAAAAGAGCTATATGATGTACACATGAAATATTTATCTTCAAAAATTGCTATAATAAAAGGAAGGTACTTTGCACATATATTGGCCAATATATGTGAGCCCAATTGCCACGTCAAAGGAAGTACGCTTCCTTTTTTCATAGCAATTTTTGCAGATAAATATTTCATGTGTACATCATATAGCGATTTTTTTTCCTTTTTTCCCATTTTCTATTGCAGTAATGCAAGGGTGATTTGCACGTTAATGACCCGGCCAATTTTTACAATTCTGCCCACTGTCCCTTTATGAGGTTATAACTCTGGAATGCTTCCATGGTTCCCGGTGATTCTGACATTGTTTTGTCATGACATATTGTACTTCATGTTAGTGGTAAAATTTCTTTGACATTACTTGAGTTTATTTGTGAAAAAAAATGGAAATTTTGGCAAAAATTTTGGAAATTTCACAATTTTCCAACTTTGAATTTTCATGCCCTTAAATCACAGTGACATGTCACACAAAATGCTTAATAAGTAACATTTCCCACATGTCTACTTTACATCCGCACAATTTTGGAACAACATTTTTTGTTTGTTAGGGAGTTATAAGGGTTAAAAGTTCAGCAATTTCTCATTTTTGCAACACCATTTTTTTTTTAGGGACAACATCACATTTGAAGTCACTTTGAGGGGTCTATATGATAGAAAATACCCGAGTGTGATACCATTCTAAAAACTGCACCCCTCAAGGTGCTCAAAACCACCATTGTTAAAAAAAATGAACATTTAACTTTTTTTCACAAAACAATTTACTTCAGATCCAATTTGTTTTATTTTACCAAGGGTAACAGGAGAAATTGGACCCCAAAAGTTGTTGTGCAATTTGTTCTGAGTACGGTGATACCCCATATGTGGGGGTAAACCACTGTTTGGGCACATGGCAGAGCTCAGAAGGGAAGGAGCGCCATTTCACTTTTCAATGCAAAATTGGCTGGAATTGAGATAGGACGCCATGTCTTGTTTGGAGAGCCCCTGAAGTGCCTAAACAGTGGAAACCCCCCAAAAGTGACACCATTTTTGAAAGTAGACCCCTGAGGAACTTATCTAGATGTGCGGTGAGCACTTTGAACCCCCGAGTGCTTCACAGAATGTAGAGCCGTGAAAATTAAAAAATCATTTTTTTTTCCACAAAAATGATCTTTTAGCCCCCAATTTTGTATTTTCCCAAGGGTATATGGAGAAATTGGACCTCAAAAGTTGTGCAATTTGTCCTGAGTAGGCTGATACCCCATATGTTGGAGAAAACTAATGTTTGGGCGCATGGCAGGGCTCAGAAGGGAAGAAGTGGTGTTTTGGAATGCAGACTTTGATGCAATGGTCTGCTGGCGTAACGTTGCGTTTGCAGAGCCCCTTATGTACCTAAACAGTAGAAACCCCCCACAAGTGACCCCATATTGGAATCTAGACCCCCCAAGGAACTTATCTCGATGTGTCATGAGAACTTTGAACCGCAAAGTGTTTCACTAAAATTTATAACGCAGAGCCGTGAAAATAAAAACAATTTTTTTCCCACAAGAATGATTTTTTTAGCCTGCAGTTTTGTATTTTCCCAAGGGTAACAGGAGAAATTGGGCCCAAAAGTTGTCCAATTTGTCCTGAGTACGCTGATATCCCATATGTGGGGGTAAACCACTGTTTAGGCGCATGGCAGAGCTCGGAAGGGAAGGAGCACTGTTTTACTTTTTCAACGCAGAATTGTATGGATTGAGATCGGATGTCATGTTGCGTTTGTAGAGCCCCTGGTGTGCCTAAACAGTGGAAACCTCCCAATTCTAAGCCCCAACCCTAATCCCAACCCCAACACACTCCTAACCCTAATCCCAACCCTAACCATACCCCTAACCCTGACACACCCCTAACCCAAGCGTAAACGTAATCCTAGCCCCAACCCTAACTTTAGCCCCAAACCTAACTTTAGCCCCAACCCTATCCCTAACTTTAGCCCTAACCCTAATGGGAAAATGGAAATAAATACATTTTATTATTTTTCCCTATCTAAAGGGGGGTTTGATTTTCTGTTTTATAGTGGGTTTTTATAGCGGGTTTTTATGTTTGGCAGCTGTCACACACTAAAAGACGCTTTTTATTGCAAAAAATAGTTTTTGCGTTACCACATTCTGAGAGCTATAATTTTTCTATATTTTGGTCCACAGTCATGTGAGGTCTTGATTTTTGCGGGATGAGTTGACGTTTTTATTGGTACCATTTTTGGGCACATGACATTTTTGATCGTTTTTTATTCTGATTTTTGTTAGGCAGAATGAACAAAAACCAGCAATTCTTGAATTTCTTTTGGGGGGGGCGTTTATACCATTCCGCGTTTGGTAAAATTGATAAAGCAGTTTTATTCTTCGGGTCAGTATGATTACAGCGATACCTCATTTATATCTTTTATTATGTTTTGGCGCTTTTATACAATAAAAACCTATTTTATAGAAAAAATATTTTTGCATCGCTTTATTCTGAGGGCTATAACTTTATTTTTTTGCTGATGACGCTGTATGGTGGCTCATTTTTTGCTGGACGAGATGACGCTTTTGACGGTACCATGTTTATTTATATCCGTCTTTTTGATCACGTGTTATTCCACTTTTTGTTCAGCAGTATGATAATAAAGCATTGGGGTTTTTTTTGCATCGTTTTTTTTTTTTTACGGTGTTCACTGAAGGGGTTAACTAGTGGGACACTTTTATAGGTCTGGTCGTTACAGAAGCGGCGATACTAAATATGTGTACTTTTATTTTATTTTTTTTATTTACATAAAGAAATGTATTTATTGGAACAATATGTATATATATATATATATTTTTTTTTTAAATTTTACTTAGGATATTTTTTTACACATGTAAATATATATTTTTTAACTTTTTTTACTTTGTCCCAGGGTGGGCATCATGCTATAGTGTCAGATCGCTGATCTGACACTTTGCAGAGCACTGTGTCAGATCAGCGATCTGACAGGCAGTGCAGGAGGCTTGCCGGCGCCTGTTCTCAGGCGCTTGCAAGCCACCTCCCTGCAGGGCCCGGAAGGAGCCTCGCGGCCATTTTGGATCAGGGGCCTGCAGGGAGGAGACACTCGGAACAACGCAATCACATCGCGTGGTTCCGAGGGTCTTAGGGAAGCACGCAGGGAGCCCCCTCCCTGCGTGATGCTTCCCTATGCCGCCGGAATGCTGTGATCATGTATGATCGCAGTGTTCCGGGGGTTAATGTGCCAGGAGCGGTCCGTGACCAATCCTGGCACATAGTTCCGGATGTCAGCTGTAATAATCAGCTGACACCCGCCGGCGATCGGCCGTACTCCCCCCGTGAGCGCGGTTGATCGCCTATGACGTACTATCCCATCTGTGGTCATAGGGGCCCAGATAACCTCCATGGGATAGTACCTCTAATGTCAGAAAGGGGTTATCTTGTAAAACACAGCATCTTTGGAGACTGAAAGGTAAAATAAAAAACAATTTGGTACCGTGTTAGCCAGTTGAAAAAAAGATTGCTCTGTGGGAAAAACAAGATAATCTTGTAGTTATGAGACCTTTTAATGGCTAACAAAAAATAAAATAAACGATGTTATAAAGCAAGCTTTTGAGACTTCTAAGGGTATGTGTCCACGTTCAGGATTTGGTCAAGATTTTTCATCAGTATTTGTAAGCCAAAACCAGAACTGGAACAATTAGAGGAAAAGTATAACAGAAACATATGCACCACTTCTGCATTTATCACCCACTCCTGGTTTTGGCTTACAAATACTGATGAAAAATCCTGACCAAATCCTGATGCAATCCTGAACGTGGACACATACCCTTATAGATCTCTTCCTCAGGCATGGTATAACAAAGTTTCTGAAGAAACACAAATATGTGCACAAAAAAAAACCAAAGCAGAGGCTTGGCATAATAAATGGAAATTTAAGTAAGCAAACTGAGCTCAGACAATGAATCCTTAATTGGATTACATTAGTAGTGTGAATGTTGTAGGGTATGGGCACACATTGCGGAAAGGTGTGCAGATTTTTCTGCACTGATTTTGGTAAATCCGCACTGCAGATACTGCAAAATTACCGCTTTTTTTGCGGTGTTTGTGCAGATTCCACTTGCGGTTTTACACCTGCGGATTCCTATTATGGAGCAGGTGTAAACCGCTGTGGAATCCGCACAAAGAATTGACATGCTGCGGAATAAACAACGCATCGTTTCCGCGCATTTTTTTCCGCAGCATGTGCACTGCGGATTTTGTTTTCCATAAGTTTACATGGTACTGTAAACTCATGGAAAGCTGCTGTGAATCCGCAGCGGCCGATCCGCTACAGATCCGCAGTAAAATCTGCAACATATGCACATACCCTTATAGTCCCAATACCCCAGTAAGATCAGAGGTCTGATACTCTCACTGCCCCTGGAGCAGATTCCTCTAATTCTGTAGTAAGTCATAAATCCTGACAGATTTAGTGATGTGTGGATGGAATCAAAGACTGTAATAAGTATTTTGTATTCACAAACCCTTCAATGTTTTGTGTTTTAAAGTTGTCTTTTAATATGACACCTTTCATTTTATTTATGTTGTGTTCTGGATAACAGAAATGTTTGGCCACTGGTAAATGTTTTTTTTATGTATCTGTAATAGTGTGGCAACGAGACCTCATCTTTGATCTCCGTTTCTGTCCTGTTTCTCCCACATAGAGACCCCCAATAGGGCATATAGTGCACAGAATTAAGTGCACCACATTGGAAGAGGAACGTGAAAGTCTTGGGAATCTTATACTCCTGCTGTGTGTTAGGGATCTGTACCCTGTCTTTGGTCTCTACATGATTGCAGGTTTTGCAGCTCTTCACATTGCAAGGATAAGTTCCTTTTGGTGTATCCGAGAGCATTGAACTTCGGATCATAATGTTTCCTAAAATTGGTCTCAGAGAAAGAAAATAAAGCTGTTAGAATACCCCAGCCAATCACCTGACCTGAATCCAATAGAACATTCTTGGAAGTAACTAAAGGACCGAGTTCATAGGAGGAGCCCACGGAGCCTTCAGGATTTTAAGAGTTTTTTGTGTGGGCCAAAAATCACACCTGAGCAATGCATGCAACTAGTTTCTCCATACAGGAGTCATCTTGAAGCTGTCATCACTAGCAAAGGCATGAAGTATTAATTAAATTTCAGTAAGCGTGTTAAAGGGAACCTGTCACCCCCTTCCCAGGGTGTTTTTAAGTAAATGAGCCACCTTCAGCACTAAGGCTGCATTCTGTGAAGGTGGCTATTATGTTTCTTATCCCTAGGAACGCAGAAATACAGACTTTTATAAATTGCCCGCTATACCTCTATTGTGTCCCGGAGGAATGTTTTCTTCCCCGGTGTCACCCACCTCAGTGCTGTCAAAAATCTCCATCTTGCGTCTGTGCGCCGCCTCCTGTGTTCCTGTTACATGCCCGTCGTCTGCGCTCTGCCAACATTTCTCGGGCATGCGCTGCCCGGGAACTTACATCAGGTGATGATGTAATGCTCTCGCGCCTGCGTGGAGTGGAGGCCACAGATCCCACCCCACAGTGTGTTATGTATTCACACTGCGGCGCTGGGAATCTGGCGCCTGCGCAGTGAGCATCTATCTCTGCCTGTCCCCATCTCCCTCCTCTGCTGCTGAAGGTGGCTCTTTTACTTTAAAATGCCCAGTGGGGGTGACAGGCTCCCTTGAAATACTTTTTTCCTGTGGCATTTCTCATCATTACACAGACCTTAACTTATGGAAATCTATGGTTTGATTTATTTGCCTGTGTAGATTGGAAGGGTTATGACCAACATCTGGTGAGAATTTCACATCAATAGCACCTTTACAAATATATTTACTGAGAAAATTGCTGACGTGTTCAATATTTATTTCACTAGCTGTGTATACTAGAGCAGATACTGAGAATTATACCACGAATAGAAGACAGGAGAAATATGTACAGCATATTTATAGATGCTGTATATACATTTTATAGGAGACACTGCCACTGCTGTACATACATTACATAAGGGATGGGTGTACATAGAAATTATTGAACCCCACTAACACCCACAAAACTGAAAATATTTGTAAGAGCAGTTGGGGTCACCACGCATACGTGCAGTCACAGAAGGATATACCTCATAACTTTTAACAACATGGAAAAGGACATGTGTTATATGTGTATGTATATGTGTGTGTGTGTATATATATCTGTATATTAGTGCAGCGGGGTTGGTGCAGTGTGACAGACCAGGCAGTGACCCAGGAAAGTACAAAACAAAGTCTCTTTTAATGACCAGTGTTCTCACAACCAGAATGTAAATAAGATCCTCCACATCGCAGCCAGGAAACAAAGACAGTCCGTGACCTACACCTGTTGCCATGAGCGACTGCACCGCAATGTATGCTGAGGGTGCCAGGCCTCTTGGTTCCGCTTTGGCTCTGTGTTGTTTCACACAGGTGGAGCTCTACAGAGCATTCTGCACTGTACACTTGCAAAACCAAACTGACACACACAACCCTTTGCTGCAGGGGTTAGGGGGACCCTTAGGCCACATGGAAAACCCGGCCGGGAAGTAAACGGACTGCCCCACTAACATCCTGTAGTTCGTTTAAAAACTAAAAGCCCATGGCAGGTTTTCTTAATCTTCCTTGGACAAATAGCTTGCCGAAGACCAACTTACTTTTATTCATTTGTGAACCATTCCATTGTAGATTTTGCTTTGTTTGGGATCATTGTCTTGTTGGAAGGCAAATCTCCATCCCAGTCTCATTTCTTTTGCAGACTCCAACAGGTTTTCTTCAAGAATGGTCCTGTATTTGGCTCCATCCATCTTCCCAACAATTTTAACCATCTTCCCTGCCCATGCTGAAGAAAAGCAGGCCCAAACCATGATGCTGCCACCACCATGTTTGACAGTGGGGATGGTGTGTTCAGGGTGATGAGCTGTGTTGCCTTTACACCAAACATATCTTTTGGCATTGTTGCCAAAAAGTTCGATTTTTGGTTTCATCTGACCAGATCACCTTCTTCCACATGTTTGGTGTGTCTCCCAGGTGGCTTGTTGCAAACTTTGAACAACATTTTTTGTGGAAATCTTTGAGAAATGGCTTTCTTCTTGCCATTCTTCCATAAAGGCCAGATTTGTGCAGTGTATGACTGATTGTTGTCCTATGGACAGACTGCCCCACCTTAGCTGTAGATCTCTGCAGTTCATCCAGAGTGATCATGGGCCTCTTAGATGCATCTCTGATCAGTCTTCTTCTTGTTTGAGATGAAAGTTTAGAGGGACGGCAGGGTCTTGGTAGATTTGCAGTGGTATGATACTCCTTTCATTTCAATATGATCGCTTGAACAGTGCTCCTTGGGATGTTTAAAGTTTTGGAAATCATTTTGTATCCAAATCCGGCTTTAAACTTCTCCACAACACTATCATGGACCTGCCTGTTGTGTTCATTGGTCTTCATGATGCTGTCTATGCTTCGAACAGAACCCTGAGACTATCACAGGGCAGGTGCATTTATACGGAGACTTGATTACACACAGGTGGATTATATTTATCATCATTAGGCATTTAGGACAACATTGGATCATTCAGAGATCCACAATTAACTTCTGAAGTGAGTTTGCTGCACTGAAAGTAAAGGGGCCGAATAATATTGCACGCCCCACTTTTCAGTTTTTGATTTTCCACAAAAATTTAAAATAACCAATAAATTGTGTTTAACTTCACAATTGTTTCACTTGTTGTTGATTCTTCACCAAAAATTTACATTTAGTATCTTTGTTTGAAGCATGATTATGTGGGAAAAGGTTGAAAAGTTCCAGGGAGCCCAATACTTTCGCAAGGCACTGTATGTATGTATGTACAGTATGTACAGTCCTTCTCAAAAAATTAGCATATAGTGTTAAATTTCATTATTTACCATAATGTAATGATTACAATTAAACTTTCATATATTATAGATTCATTATCCACCAACTGAAATTTGTCAGGTCTTTTATTGTTTTAAAACTGATGATTTTGGCAAACTCCTGATAACCCAAAAAACCTGTCTCAATAAATTAGCATATTTCACCCGGCCAATCAAATAAAAGTGTTTTTTAATAACAAACAAAAAAACCATCAAATAATAATGTTCAGTTATGCACTCAATACTTGGTCGGGAATCCTTTGGCAGAAATGACTGCTTCAATGCGGCGTGTCATGGAGGCAACAAGCCTGTGACACTGCTGAGATGTTATGGAGGCCCAGGATGCTTCAATAGCGGCCTTAAGCTCATCCAGAGTGTTGGGTCTTGCGTCTCTCAACTTTCTCTTCACAATATCCCACAGATTCTCTATGGGGTTCAGGTCAGGAGAGTTGGCAGGCCAATTGAGCACAGTAATACCATGGTCAGTAAACCATTTACCAGTGGTTTTGGCACTGTGAACAGGTGCCAGGTCGTGCTGAAAAATGAAATCTTCATCTCCATAAAGCATTTCAGCCGATGGAAGCATGAAGTGCTCCAAAATCTCCTGATAGCTAGCTGCATTGACGCTGCCCTTGATGAAACACCAGCAGCTGACATGGCACCCCACACCATCACTGACTGTGGGTACTTGACACTGGACTTCAGGCATTTTGGCATTTCCTTCTCCCCAGTCTTCCTCCAGACTCTGGCACCTTGATTTCCGAATGACATGCAAAATTTGCTTTCATCAGAAAAAAGTACTTGGGACCACTTAGCAACAGTCCAGTGCTGCTTCTCTGTAGCCCAGGTCAGGTGCTTCTGCCGCTGTTTATGGTTCAAAAGTGGCTTTACCTGGGGAATGCGGCACCTGTAGCCCATTTCCTGCACACGCCTGTGCACGGTGGCTCTGGATGTTTCCACACCAGACTCAGTCCACTGCTTCCTCAGGTTCCCCAAGGTCTGGAATCGGTCCTTCTCCACAATCTTCCTCAGGGTCCGGTCACCTCTTCTCGTTGTACAGCGTTTTCTGCCACATTGTTTCCTTCCAACAGACTTACCATTGAGGTGCCTTGATACAGCACTCTGGGAACAGCCTATTTGTTGAGAAATTTCTTTCTGGGTCTTACCCTCTTGCTTGAGGGTGTCAATGATGGCCTTCTTGACATCTGTCAGGTCGCTAGTCTTACCCATGATGGGGGTTTTGAGTAATGAACCAGGCAGGGAGTTTTTAAAAGCCTCAGGTATCTTTTGCGTGTGTTTAGAGTTAATTAGTTGATTCATAAGATTAGGGTAATAGGTCGTTTAGAGAACCTTTTCTTGATATGCTAATTTATTGAGACAGGTTTTTTGGGTTATCAGGAGTTGTATGCCAAAATCATCAGTATTAAAACAATAAAAGACCTGACAAATTTCAGTTGGTGGATAATGAATCTATAATATATGAAAGTTTAATTGTAATCATTACATTATGGTAAATAATGAAATTTAACACTATATGCTAATTTTTTGAGAAGGACCTGTATATATATATCTATAATATAACGCTGGGAGCGTCACTCTGTCCGAAGCCTTTATAGACTGCGCAAGCGCCGGCGCAGTCTGGACCCCACAGAGTGACGCTCCCAGGAGAAGGAGATCGCGGTATGCATAAGCAGTGAACGCACACCGCGATCTCCAACGGAGAAGCAGGGACGAGCCAGGTGGGTGAGTATGTGATATTTACCTGTCCCCATTCCAGTGATGCACGCTGCTCCATCCTCCGCCTGCGACTGTTCAGTCAGAGGGCGGCACGCATTAACGCGTCATCGCGCCCTCTGAACTGAACGGTTCAGAGGGCGCGATGACGCGCTTAATGCGCGCCGCCCTCTGACTGAACAGGCAGAGGACCCGGAAGATGGAGCGCCGCGTAGCAGTGGAACGTTGGACAGGTAAATATAGCAAGTGCCGGGGGCCTGAGCTAGCGGCGACTCCGGCACCTGACCCCCCCAGCGCGCCGGTGTCCCCGCCTGCTCAGGCCGCCAGCACTCGGTGCCCAGCACAGCCACGCACAGCCGCCCACACTCATCAGAGCCACGCACAGCCGCCCGCACTCACCAGAGCCACGCACAGCCGCCCGCACTCACCAGAGCCACGCACAGCCGCCCGCACTCACCAGAGCCACGCACAGCCGCCCGCACTCACCACCGCCACGCACAGCCGCCCGCATTCACCACCGCCACGCTCAGCCGCCCGCACTCAGCACTGCCACGCGCAGCCGCCCGCACTCAGCACCGCCACGCGCAGCCGCCCGCACTCAGCACCGCCACGCGCAGCCGCCCGCACTCAGCACCGCCACGCGCAGCCGCCCGCACTCAGCACCGCCACGCGCAGCCGCCCGCACTCAGCACCGCCACGCGCAGCCACCCGCACTCAGCATCGCCACGCGCAGCCGCCCGCACTCAGCATCGCCACGCGCAGCCGCCCGCACTCAGCATCGCCACGCGCAGCCGCCCGCACTCAGCATCGCCACGCGCAGCCGCCCGCACTCACCACCGCCACGCGCAGCCGCCCACACTCACCACAGCCGCCCGCACTCGCCACCGCCACGCACAGCCGCCCGCACTCGCCACCGCCACGCACAGCCGCCCGCACTCGCCACCGCCACGCACAGCCGACCACACTCGCCACCGCCACGCACAGGCGCCCACACTCGCCACCGCCACGCACAGCCGCCCACACTCACCAAAGCCACGCACAGCCGCCCACACTCACCACAGCCGCCCGCACTCAGCACCGCCACGCGCAGCCGCCCGCACTCAGCACTGCCACGCGCAGCCGCCCGCACTCACCACCGCCACACACAGCCGCCCGCACTCACCACAGCCGCCCGCACTCAGCACCGCCACGCGCAGCCGCCCGCACTCAGCACTGCCACGCGCAGCCGCCCGCACTCACCACCGCCACACACAGCCGCCCACACTCACCACAGCCGCCCGCACTCAGCACCGCCACGCGCAGCCGCCCGCACTCACCACCGCCACACACAGCCGCCCGCACTCACCACAGCCGCCCGCACTCAGCACCGCCACGCGCAGCCGCCCGCACTCACCACTGCCACACACAGCTGCCCGCACTCACCACAGCCGCCCGCACTCAGCACCGCCACGCGCAGCCGCCCGCACTCACCACCGCCACGCGCAGCCGCCCGCACTCACCTCCGCCACGCGCAGCCGCCCGCACTCACCTCCGCCACGCGCAGCCGCCCGCACTCACCTCCGCCACGCGCAGCCGCCTGCACTCAGCACAGCCGCCCGCTCTCAGCACAGCCGCCCGCACTCAGCACAGCCGCCCGCACTCAGCACAGCCGCCCGCACTCAGCACAGCCGCCCGCACTCAGCACCGCCACGTGCAGCCGCCCGCACTCTGCACAGCCGCCCGCACTCTGCACAGCCGCCCGCGAGCAGCACATGACAGGATGGGGACGCAGGATGGAGCACCACATGACAGGATGGGGACGCAGGATGGAGCACCACATGACAGGATGGGGGCGCAGGATGGGAGCACATGACAGGATGGGGACGCAGGATGGGAGCACATGACAGGATGGGGATGCAGGATGGAGCAGCACATGAAAGGATGGGGGCGCAGGATGGAGCAGCACATGACAGGATGGGAGAGCAAGATGGGAGCAGCACATACCAGGATGGAGACCATATACCAATATAAATGCTCGCCACCCGGGCGTAGAACGGGTTCAATAGCTAGTATACACTATGTTCCAAATTATTATGCAAATTACATTTTTCTCAGATTTTCCTAAAAGGTCGGGGCAAATGACAGCCAGTCTAATAAAAGTCATCACCCGTTAGATTATACATTGAATTTTATTGAGAAACCTCCCAATGATAACAGTATAATCTCCAAAATGAATAAAAACTCAAAATGCACTGTTCCAAATTATTATGCACAGTAGAATTTCTAAACATTTGATATGTTTTAAATAACTGAAAATGCTCAATTGTGGAATTTGCAGCATTAGGACGTCACATTCACTGAACAAAAAAGTTATTTAACTCCAAAACATCCCAACAGGCCAAGTTACATGTTAACATAGGAACCCTTCTTTGATATCACCTTTACAATTCTTGGATCCATTAAACTTGTGAATTTTTAGAGAGTTTCTGCTTGTATTTCTTTGCATGAAGTCATAATTGCCTCCCAGAGCTGCTGTTTTGGTGTGAACTGCCTCCCACCCTCATAGATCTTTTGCTTGATGATACTCCAAAGGTTCTCTATAGGGTTGAGGTCAGGGGAAGATGGTGGCCACACCATGAGTTTATCTCCTTTTATGCCCATAGCAGCCAATGACTCAGAGGTTTTCTTTGCAGCTTCAGATGGTGCGTTGTCATGCATGAAGAAGATTTGCTCCTGAAGGCACGTTTCTCCTTTTTATACCATGGAAGAAAGTTGTCAGTCAGAAACTTTATGTACTTTGCAGAGGTCAATTTCACACCTTTAGGAACCTTAAAGGGCCCTACCAGCTGTTTCCCCATGATTCCGGCCCAAAACATGACTCCTCCACTCCTTGCTGATGTCGCAGCCTTGTTGGGACATGGTGGCCATCCACTACTCCATCCATCTGGACCATCCACAGTTGCTCGACACTCATCAGTAAACAAGACTGTTGGAAAATTAGTCTTCATGTATGTCTGGGCCCACTACAACCGTTTCTGCTTGTGAAAACTGTTTAGCGGTGGCCGAATAGTAGGTTTATGCACCACAGCAAGCCTTTGAAGGATCCTACACCTTGAAGTTCAAGGGACTCCAGAGGCACCAGCAGCTTCAAATATCTGTTTGCTGGTTTGTAATGGCTTTTTAACAGCTGCTCTCTTAATCTGATCAACTTGACTGGCAAAAACCTTCCTCATTCTGCCTTTATCAGCACGAACATGTCTGTGCTCAGATTCAGCCACAAATCTCTTCACAGTATGATGATCACGCTTAAGTTTTCGGGAAATATCTATTGTTTTCATCCCTTGACCAAGGCATTGCACTATTTGATGCTTTTCAGGAAGAGAGAGATCCTTTTTATTTCCGATATTGCTTGAAACCTGTGACCTGCTTAATAATGTGGAACATCATTTTTAAGTAGTTTTCCTTTAATTAGAATCACCTGGAAAACTAATTATCACATGTGTTTCAGATTGATTTCAGTGATCCATTGAGCCCTGAGACACAATACCTTCCACGAGTTTATTTGAAAAACAAAACAATTAAATCTTTACGACACTGAAATCCAATTTGCATAATAATTTGGAACACAGTGTATATATACTGCTTAGAATAGTAAAGGGAAGACTAAAATACCACATCCTAGATATCACTGAATCACTGAATAAAATATTCCAGTTGTAAATCTTTATTCACTAAACAGTGGAAAGCGTTGAGAACAATAAAACATAAAAATTATCAATGAAAATCAAAATTAATATCTCACAGAGGTCTGGATTTGGAACGATACTCAAAATCAAAGTGGAAAATCAAATTACAGGCTGATCCAACTTCAGTGGAAATGCCTCAAAACAAGGAAATGATGCTCAGTAGTGTGTGTGTGGCCTCCACGTGCCTGTATGACCTCCATGCAATGCCTGGGCATGCTCCTGATGTGGTGGATGGTCTCCTGAGGGATTTCCTCCCAGACAAGGACTAAAGCATCTGCCAACTCCTGGACAGTCTGTGGTGTAACGTGATGTTGGTGGATGGTGTAAGACATGATGTCCCAGATGTGTTCAATCGGATTCAGGTCTGAGGAATGGGCGGGCCAGTCCATAGCTTCAATGCCTTTATCTTGCAGGAACTGCTGACACACTGCAGCCACATGAGGTCTCGCATTGTCCTGTATTAGGAGGAACCCAGGGCCAACCGCACCAGCATATGGTCTCACAAGGGGTCTGAGGATCTCATCTTGGTACCTAATAGCAGTCAGGCTACCTCTGGCGAGCACAAGGAGGGCTGTGCGGCCCTCCAAAGAAATGCCACCCCACACCATTACTGACCCACTGCCAAATCGGTCATACTGAAGGATGTTGCAGTCAGCAGATAGCTCTCCACGGCATCTCAAGACTCTGTCATGTCTGTCACATGTGCTCAGTGTGAACCTGCTTTCATCTGTGAGAGCACAGGGTGCCAGTGGCAAATTTGCCAATGCTGGTGTTCTGTGGCAAATGCCAAGCATCCTGCATGGTGTTGGGCTGTGAGCACAACCCCCATCTGTGAACGTTGGGCGCTCAGACCATCCTCATGGAGTCAGTTTCTAACGGTTTGTGCAGACACATGCACATTTGTGGCCTGCTGGAGGTAATTTTGCAGGGCTCTGGC
Organism: Ranitomeya variabilis; assembly: GCF_051348905.1. Classification (NCBI taxonomy): domain Eukaryota; kingdom Metazoa; phylum Chordata; class Amphibia; order Anura; family Dendrobatidae; genus Ranitomeya; species Ranitomeya variabilis. Next base: position 558,837,312 of record NC_135236.1, on the reverse strand, counting down.
AGTGCTCCTCCTGTTCCTCCTTGCACAAAGGCTGAGGTAGCGGTCCTGCTACTGGGTTGTTGCCCTCCTATGGCCCCCTCCACGTCTCCTGGTGTACTGGCCTGTCTCCTGGTAGCGCCTGCAGTCTCTGGACACTACGCTGACAGACACAGCAAACCTTCTTGCCAATGCTCGCATTGATGTGCCATCCTGGATGAGCTGCACTACCTGAGCCACTTGTGTGGGTTGTAAAGTCCGTCTCATGCTACTACGAGTGTGAAAGCACAACCAACATTCAAAAGTGACCAAAACATCAGCCAGAAAGCATTGGTACTGAGATGTGGTCTGGGGTCCCCACCTGCAGAACCACTCCTTTATTGAGTGTGTCTTGTCCAATAATTTTCATCTGTTGTCTATTCCATTTGCACAACAGCATGTGAAATTGATTGTCAAACAGTGTTACTTCCTAAGTGGACAGTTTGATTTCACAGAGGTTTGATTTATTTTGGGTTATATTTTGTTGTTTAAGTGTTCCCTTTACTTTTTTGTGCAGTGTATATACACACACATCCATATATCTGTGTGTTTCTAAATGACATCTCTGGGAAGGGAATGTATGAGCTAGCTATAAAATCTTGATAGGCACAGGACGCTGTTTGTGTTTCTGGGCCCTGCATCAAGTCCTACAGAGAAGCATAGGGATGGTTGTGCCCTCACTGACCAATAGCAAGACACATTGGCTCTATCCTCAAGATTCTAGTTTTTCATGGCAGTTTGGAAGTGTAAAGGAAACATCTGGGAATCTTGACAGTGGAGTTATGGTGTCCTGGCATGGGTCACATTAAGCACAAATAGAGCTGTCTGTTATGACCCCAATGGCGAGGGTCTCAGAGGTACGTGGAAGTCTGCAGAATACAAAAATCCAGCTCATAGGGCAGTGGTAACTGGGTTGACCATATATCTACTCCTAACGCCAACACTAGAAGTAGCCGGGGATCATTCCTACGTTGATTCTAGATGACACGCTCCAGCCGGAGAATCTAGCTACCCCTAGTAGAGGAAAACAAAAGACCTTTCTTGCCTCCAGAGAAGGGGACCCCAAAGCTGGATAGAAGCCCCCCACAAATAATAACGGTGAGGTAAGAGGAAATGACAAACACAGAAATGAACCAGGTTTAGCACAGAGAGGCCCGCTTACTGATAGCAGAATAAAGAAAGGTAACTTATATGGTCAACAAAAACCCTATCAAAATCCACACTGGAAATTCAAGAACCCCCGAACCGTCTAACGGTCCGGGGGGAGAACACCAGCCCCCTAGAGCTTCCAGCAAAGGTCAGGATACAGATTTGGAACAAGCTGGACAAAAATACAAAACCAAAACAAATAGCAAAAAGCAAAAGGCAGACTTAGCTGATATAACTGGAACCAGGATCAGTAGACAAGAGCACAGCAGACTAGCTCTGATAACTACGTTGCCAGGCATTGAACTGAAGGTCCAGGGAGCTTATATAGCAACACCCCTAACTAACGACCCAGGTGCGGATAAAAGGAATGACAGAAAAAACCAGAGTCAAAAAACTAGTAACCACTAGAGGGAGCAAAAAGCAAATTCACAACAGCTGTCCCTCTCTTCAGGAGGTGAGGGAGAGAGTCACCAGCCCAAGCAGCTACTGTGCTTATCATTATTTACAGCTGACAAATAGAGGCCAAGATTAGGACCTAACCATATCCTCAGTGAGCCAGCTGTTGTGCTGATAATATGGGAGATACAGTCAGTGAGTACACCAGCCGCCCCTCCTGCCATCCATCAAGACTCTTCACTAACAAACATATCCTGAAATTCACTTGTTAAGTTTTATGAGGACCTTAGCACTGAGCTACTTCTGCTGCTTGTAGATGACTGGTAATGAAAGGTCTAAAAAAAAAACAGCTCCCAAGCCCAAGGCATCAAAAGCAAGGAATCCAAGGGACCAAGGGATATCCAAGGGATATGATGAGCAAAAAAAGATAAAATCCAGTTTCATAAAACTCCAATTTTTATTCAAAAAGATGTTCTATCATAAAACATCAATCTGTGGTATATAGCAACGCATTTCAAATGCACTATGCGTCTTTTGTCAGAGTTAAACATACAATGGCTGAAATGTATCTAAATAACCCATCACTAGTGTTGAGCGATACCTTCCGATTAGTGTTGAGCGATACCGTCCGATACTTGAAAGTATCGGTATCGGAAAGTATCGGCCGATACCGGCAAAATATCGGATCCAATCCGATACCGATACCCGATACCAATACAAGTCAATGGGACTCATGTATCGGACGGTATTCCTGATGGTTCCCAGGGTCTGAAGGAGAGGAAACTCTCCTTCAGGCCCTGGGAACCATATAAATGTGTAAAAGAAAGAATTAAAATAAAAAATATCGCTATACTCACCTGTCCGACGCAGCCGGGACTTCAGCGAGGGAACCGGCAGCGTTGTTTGTTTAAAATTCGCGCTATTACTTGGTTACGTGAATTCCCGGCTTGTGATTGGTCAGGTCGGCCATGTTGCCGGGACGCGGACCAATCACAGCAAGCCGTGACGAAATTACGTCACGGCTTGCTGTGATTGGTCCGCGTCCCGGCAATATGGCCGCCCTGACCAATCACAAGCCGTGACGTCACGGGAGGCTGGACACGCGCTCATTTTAAAATGGGCGCGTGTCCAGCCTCCCGTGACGTCACGGCTTGTGATTGGTTGCGCCGCGGTCAACCAATCACAAGCCGGGAGGCTGGACGCGCTCATTTTAAAATGGGCGCGTGTCCAGCCTCCCGTGACGTCACGGCTTATGATTGGTTGCGCCGCGGTCAACCAATCACAAGCAGGGAGGCTGGACGCGCTCATTTTAAAATGGGCGCGTGTCCAGCCTCCCGTGACGTCACGGCTTGTGATTGGTCAGGGCGGCCATATTGCCGGGACGCGGACCAATCACAGCAAGCCGTGACGTAATTTCGTCACGGCTTGCTGTGATTGGTCCGCGTCCCGGCAACATGGCCGACCTGACCAATCACAAGCCGGGAATTCACGTAACCAAGTAATAGCGCGAATTTTAAACAAACAACGCTGCCGGTTCCCTCGCTGAAGTCCCGGCTGCGTCGGACAGGTGAGTATAGCGATATTTTTTATTTTAATTCTCTCTTTTACACATTTTAACATTAATGTTGTTGCGATACCCGATATCCGATACCACAAGAGTATCGGAATCCCGGTATCGGAATTCCGATACAGCAAGTATCGGCCGATACCCGATACTTGCAGCATCGGAATGCTCAACACTACTTCCGATACTTGAAAGTATCGGTATTGGATAGTATCGGCCGAAACCCGAAAAATATCAGATATCGCCGATACCGATACCCGATACCAATACAAGTCAATGGGACTCAAGTATCGGAAGGTATCCTGGATGGTTCCCAGGGTCTGAATGAGAGGAAACTCTCCTTCAGGCCCTGGGATCCATATTCATGTAAAAAATAAAGAATTAAAATAAAAAATATGGATATACTCACCCGTCCGGTGGCCCCTGGACCTTACCGATTGTAACCGGCAGCCTCCGTTCCTAAGAATGAGCAGTTTAGGTCCTTCGATGACGTCGCGGCTTGTGATTGGTCGCGTGCCGCTCATGTGACCGCTCACGCGACCAATCACAGGCTGCGACGTCATCGCAGGCCCTAAACTCCTCAATGAGGAAGGAATGGAAGGATGCATTCAGGTGCAAGAACTCGGGCGCATAGCTCTGTACCTAACCCCACAGGCGCTGCCGCCCCGAAGCCACAGGTGTATTAGAGGTGGCAGCATCAGAGGGGTGGGGTACAGGAAAAGCTATATCCTCACCAGCAGATTCATGCAACGCAGGTGGCCAGGATACTCCAGCTCTGGTGGATGGGACTGAGGGATCAGATGTGAGGGAAAGCTGGGAAGGTGCAGAGGGGCCGGGACTGTCGAAGTGTCCCGTGGTGGCGGACTCCTGAGGAATCGCCCCAGAAGAGTTCAACTCTGCTGCAGGCTCAAATTATGAAAAAAAAATGAGATGCTTACATGAAGACAGCCGCCCGCACTCTCACGCCGACGACCCTGGGAGCCGCTCTGAGGACCTCTGGATCGAGCACCAGAATCAGAAGACTATAAGAAAAAAAAATTATGTGCTTCTATATTGGCTTTTTATGTGCTGTGTGCACTGTGATGACTATAATCATCATTTTGGATGTGTCGTATGTTGTGTGATGTCAGTACTGATCAGTTTGTATGTGTTGTGTGCAGTGTTATTTCTGTAATTAACTTTGGTTTTTATGTGTTGGGTGTAGTGTGAGGTTGTGGTTCTGCGATGCATGCAAGAAACATACCAATTGTGATCCCATTCCAGGTCTCTCTCCACCCCTTCGGTCTTCTTCTGGAAGCACCTCTTCTGCTGCAGCTTCCTGTTATTGTCACGGGGAGACTAGGTGGGCAAGAGCTAATAACCCGGGCCCCTGCAATTTCCCTCAGACTAGGGAAATCCTGACTGACCCTCTACCTGGAGTTTACACTGATGGTGTGCATGTCCAGGCCTCAAACCTCACCCTGTCTCCTGTTTCAACCCTAGGCTGAAACCTCCGCTCACAACCCAGTGAAGAGGTCATACACCAATACCCACAGTTAGCACAGACAAGGATAACAGAAAATATACACCACGCCGCAGTCACTCAGGAATACACTATAAATGTGCAGGGCAAAATAAATACAAATATAGGAAGGAGTAAATAAGACAAGGAAAAATACACCACCAGCAACGAATCTCCAACAACCAGCTCTCCACTCCGGACCGAGATAACGCACAAGACAGAAGCTATAATCGGCGACGCCCAATGTTCAGGAGAACTATTTAAAGGCAATGGGCATGGCCCAGCTTCCAATCCGAGCATCAGGTAAATTAACCCTGGAACAGCTAGATAAAATCTAGCCGACGCCAATGAGCACATAGTGGTCAAAAGCGGAATTACCGCTGTCTGTCGAACGACCTGGTCTGAACAGCGTCCGACATGACAGTTATACAAAAATGCTAAATGCATTAATTAATAAAATATCTATATAAATTGATAGATATGGGATAGATAGATAGACAGACAGACAGATATGGGACACATAGATAGATAGGGCAAAAAAAAATTCCATAAAAACAAAATATTTACCTCAATGTGCTGCCGGCTGGTAGAGTCTGTGGCTGGCTTGCAGAGTCTTTGGCTGGCTAATAGGCTCTGTGGCTGGCAGACTCTGTGGTTGGCTGGCAGAGTCTGTGGCTGGCTGGCTGGCAGAGTCTGTGGCTGGCTAGCAGAGTCTTTGGCTGGCAGGCAGGCTCTGTGGCTTGCTGGGAGAGTCGTTGGCTGCCTGGCAGAGTCTGTAGCTGGCAGGATGGCAGAGTCTGTGGCTGGCTGGCAGAGTCTTTGGCTGGCAGGCAGGCTCTGTGGCTTGATGGGAGAGTCGTTGGCTGCCTGGTAGAGTCTGTGGCTGGCTGGCTCTGTGGCTTGCTGGTAGGCTCTGTGGCTGGCTGGCAGAGTCTTTGGCTGGCAGGCAGGCTCTGTGGCTTGATGGGAGAGTCGTTGGCTGCCTGGTAGAGTCTGTGGCTGGCTGGCTCTGTGGCTTGCTGGCAGGCTCTGTGGCTGGCTGGCAGTCTGTGGCTGACAGGCAGGCTCTCTTGCTGGCAAGCAAACTCTCTTGCTGGCTGGTAATGAGAGAGGGCCTCACTGGCATTGTTTACAGTATATATGTGTCTTGGGGGCCGGTCAATTGGTTCTGAGCATGCTCAGATTAAAAAACCGGATCAGGTCACCGGATCCGTCTTTTTCCGGCGCCCATAGACCTGCACTGTAGCAATAAGCTGGAAGTGCCGGATCCGGTGTTTTCCGGTTTTTCGCCGCAGACAAAAAACGTTAGTGTAGACTTTTTTCCAGACGCTGGAATGGAAATTTTCACTGGATCCGGAAAACACAGGAAGGAACGGTGGGCCATGCGGCGCAATCCGACGCTAATACAAGTCAATGGGGAAAAACAGGATCCGTTTTTTTTTTCCGCCGGTTCCGGTTTTTCTAAAAAGAGCAGTAATGGGCTGGAATAAAAAAAACTGATGTGTAAAAGTATCCTTAGGGGAATTGAGAGAATGACAATCCTAGCCTGGTGCGGTCCCATGACCACCCACCCATTCCAGGAATCAAGACAGTGTGCCCATTCCACCTTTATTACAAGCCCTGTGATAACAGTTCTGTACGATATTTATATATTAGGGCACACCAATTTTTAAGTCCCCAAAGTTTTAAATACATATTTCATGTGTTGTTCAGTAATGTTTCCATATTCCGTCTCATGAGATGCTATTAGAAATCTTATGTATTTTGTAATGTACCCATCCTTCTGGGAAAACTCAAGAGCATAAATGGTTAGATGTTCAAAGATCAATCCCCCCTCCATATCGGAAGACACTTAGAGCTCTGCGGTGTAAGATAGCACTTCCCTTTTTAATAGGTCAAATCAGTTTTGCCCTTTAGTAAATGTGTATCCATGAAGCACACTTTCCACATTAGAGCTGCAGTAACACATCATTTCACATTCCAAGAATCCCCATCATTTATTTTACACTGTTTTGTTATTATTTGAAGACTGTTCATTAACCAGACAGAAAACCGATTTCAGCGTCCTTGAAAAGGACATCTTTATAAGTTGTTAGAGCACTGGAAGCAAGTGGCATGGCGGCACCTGCCTGCCGAATTCATCATAGATTTCACCACTCAAGAGGCAAAATCTTACCCCAGAAATGATGCTCCAGTCCCTAATTGGAGTAGCATTTCTGGCATTCTTGAATTCTTACTATGCTCATTCACTAAACCTGTTGTGTATAACCTCAGTCTTAATGAACGCTGCAAAAATGCTGAAAAAACACTGAAAGGAGTGTCATGCTGCTTCTTTCAAAAACGCAGCACTTTTTCCATTCAGTCAGTAAACAATGTGTGTGCATGTTTTTTTTGAAATTTCATAGCTTTTGCTGGTACTGTGAAACGCATCAGGTTTTCTATGTTATCTGAGAGCAGCACGATGTAGGGGCAGATACGCTGACTCCAGCATATATCACTTACTGGGCCACTTGCTGTATTTTTGATAAAATATATAATTTTTCTCACCTGGAGATGTAGCGTTTCTCTGAATGCTGAGCTTTCACCACTGATATCAGCTTTCTGTGTGCACTGTACATTGGCAGTAAGCTGCTAATCAGTCGTAGATGCGGAGTTACACAGAGCAGGAGAACTACATGGCACAAGACATCTAGTCATCTAGTCCTCTAGTGATAATCTACTGATGATAAACCACTGAATTTTTTGAAAGAACAACACACAGCCCAGTAAGTGACAAGTCACTGGAATTAGGCCATCTGCCCCTACATCTTGCTGTTCTCAGATTACATAGTGAAACCTTGCTGACAGATTCCCTTTAAAGCTAAACTTGGCAAGGACTTCAGGGTAAGATCGAAATGCAGGATAAAGGCAAAATAATGGCATAGTGATGGTTTGGGACGCCTAATGCACGTGAAAGTCCTGCTGCAAATGCAGTAATCATGTTCCAGTTGGGCATTATTGATTTCCTCCAGAAAACTATCCACATTGAGTTTGGACATAAAGCTAAATCAGGTATGGACTTTAGAATAGCAGAAAAGCAGCAGCAGCGTGTCACGCTCACGCCCTGACTGGTAGGCGTGAGCTCGGGGGGTTTGTGGCTCCTCTGTGCCACAAACCAGACTACCCTGGAAGGGGTGTGACTATGACAGCTGCCTGGGTTTTCACTGGAGCCCCTGATGGTGAGGTCAGGCTTGTGCAGCAGGCAGCTGCCAGGTGCTACTCCAGGGTGGTGTCTGGCTGTGGCTGCTGATCCCACTTGGGAGACAGGAACACCAGGATTGGTGCGGGCATCAGGCAGGACTGGCAGAAGAGCACGGCTGAAACTCAGACGAGTAGGCTGGCATGGCTGAGACACAGGGCTGGCAGAGAACACAGGGCTGGCAGAGAACACAGGGCTGGCAGAGAACACAGGGCTGGCAGGAATGGCAGGAAACACAGGACTGGCTAGGACGGCAGGAACACAGGACTGGAAGGCACAGCAGGAACGGCAGGAACACTGGATTGGAAGGCACGGCAGAGAACACAGGACTGGTTGATGTGGTTTATGAAGGAACAGGTAGGGACCTGTTCACACTGGAGGTGCAGGTATGGATATGCAGTGTGGAGGAACAGGTAGGGACCTGTTCACACAGGAGGTGCAGGAAAGGAAACAAGCAGAAAGGAATGAGGTATGAAGGAACAGGTTGGGACCTGTTCACACAGGAGATGTAGGTACGGAAACAAGCCAGAAGGAAAGGAGAATGAAGGAACAGGTTGGGACCTGTTCACACAGGAAGAGAACCGCAAGGCTGTGGATAGGAATGGTAGAGCAGCAAGAGAGTGTAGCAACAGAAGCTAAGCAGAGCGGAACCGCAAGGAATACGGAGAGTAGCTGCAGCGAGAGGTTTTTGCAGCAAAGCAGAGCGGAGCCACAAGGAATGTGGAGAGGAGCTGCAGCAAGGGATAACTGCAGCAGAAGATAAGCAGAGTAGAAAGGAGCAGAACCGCAGGAGTGCGGAGCAGAGGTAAAGCCACAAAGGTAAAGAGCAGGCAGAGCCGCAAGAGTGCGGAGTGTAAGCAGACTGAGAACACGAGGAAAGACACAGCAGGGAAGGAAGCCACAGACAAGGAGACCGAGATAAGACTAAGTTCAGACAAGGAAATGGAACAAGACAAGAAACAAAGACAAAGATACAGGGACCAGGATATTCTGCCTCCTGGAGGGCAGACAACAAGACCAAGGCAATAGCACAGAGAAAAGCCTCCAGAGAGGGAGTAACTCAGAGCAAGGCCTGGCAAACTCAGCAGCTAAACACAAAATGAGCTAACACAATGCACAGGCCCAGACCACTGGGTGGAGCTGCACTAAATACTGGAGGCCTCCTGGCAATTGGTCAGGAACAGATTAGACAGATGCACCTGATTCCTATAAGAACCAGAGAGTTCAGGCGCCGCCCCCCTATACACACAGCCATGAAGCATGCAGAGAGCAGAGACACATAACATGGAGCTGGTATGAAACAGAAACCACATCATGGCCTGGAGCAGTGGGTAAGAGTGTGAGAGATAGGAGGCCATGCCGTGATGCTAGCAGAGTTGTTACACAGCGTCTATTGTGTGACATAAAGGGTGATTCACAGAATCAAATTATTTTTTACACAGCACAGTAAATGCATATTTATTGCTATTATACAGATTAAGCCCAGCATAACGTTTCTTTCTTGTACCTTTGTGTCTTGTTTCATCTCTATCTGCCTGTCCTGGAGACCTAGGTAGGAAAGAGCTAATAACCCGGGCCCCTGCGATTTCCCTCAGACTAGGGAAACCCTGATTGACCCTCTCCCAGAGTTTACACTGATGGTGTGCATGTCTGGGCCTCCACCCTCGCCCTATCTCCTGTTTCAACCCTAGGCTGAAACCATCACCCACCACCCAGTGAAGAGACCACACTCCAATACCCACAGTTAGCACAGACAAGGATAACGGAAAAATAAGCACCACGCCGCAGTCACTCAGGAATACACTATAAGTGCAAAGGGCAAAACAAATACAAATATGGGAAGGGGAAAATAAGACAAAGGGAAATACACCACCAGCAACGATACTCCAACTACTAGCTCACCACTCCAGACCGAGATAACCACGCACAAGACAGAAGCTATAATCGGCGATGCCCAATGTTCAGGAGAACTATTTAAAGGCAGTGGGCATGGCCCAGCTTCCAATCCGAGCACCAGGTAAATTAACCCCGGACCAGCTAGATAAAATCTAGCCGACGCCAATGAGCGCATAGTGGACAAAAGCGGAATTACCGCTGTCTGTCGAACGACCTGTTCTGAACAGCGTCCGACATGACACTGCCTCTTTGGGCACTAAGGTTCACAGTTTTAGAATTCACCGAATAGCACCAATTAAAACAGAACTTTTAATGTAATAATATAAAAAATATCCGATACCAATATATATAGTATGATCTGGGTCTGTATATAAAAAAAAAAATTAATACAGTAGAAGGGAAGGAAAAAGATCACCCTATTAAATCACTATAGATTCCCTTCCTACCAGTGGAGGTTGGCTCCCTTCAACCTGCGCAATGGTGCCCCCGCTCACCGACGACTCTCCCTCCCTGTCCCTAATGAACCCTATCAAAGACAGAGTGCAAAAAGACAACAATATTGTACCATATGTGTTAATGCAAGCCCAATAATCTGCCTCTGATATACCATATAGCACGTGCAATATATCAGGGAGGGAGGCTAAAATATAGACACCAAGATCATGAATATAGAAAACAAGCAGATATAAATATTGCACATATACCCAGATAAAAAGATATATCAAAGTGAGGCAAAAAGGTGCAGAATTCTTTGTATGCAGATTTCAAAATAGGTATATCTTATATCATCACCAAATAATATATATCATGGTGTCTCATCATATACACCATGTATCATCACTTAATTTAAATGAATTAGATATTCATATTGCATATTGCCCCAATAAAGATCCAGGTATATACGTAGCAAACAAGGTCCCATAATATCAAAAGAATGATGTTAACAGATCATACCTAATACCCAAGGTAGCAGACAAAAACTTTGCTATTATAAACTGCACAATCAAATCAGAGCCAATGCTCTTCATTTAGGAGATCAAATACCCCATAGTAGAATTCACTTCCAAAAAGCCAGCATGTATATTTCTCGACGCGTTTCCCCAATTAGTTGGTTCTTCAGGAGAACATACTGGTGCATAGCCCAAAAATAATTAATTAGACCTACGATAACCTGTTCCTGGGCTGGTGGGAGCAAACCATTGTGTTTGGGGAAGAAGGATCCTCTTGGTGGAACCAGAATCTATTATTCTGGGGAAGATATCTGGATAAAGTGCTCATGTTGTGTTCAGGGGGTCCGGAATTATTCTCTAGTTTTGTGGACGAATTGAATATTAATTCTGTAGGCCTAAAACTGACATGTGAAATTAATTATGAATCTATTAATTTCTTGAATCTTTAAATTGGTAGGGATGAGACCGGACGGATCACAAATGAGATCTGCCGTAAGCCCACTGCCACAAATAACCTTCTATACTGGAATAGCCATCAACCTCCCAGCTTGAGGAGGAGGATCCCTAAAAGCCAATATTTGCGGGTAAGGCTACTTTCACACTAGCGTCGGCGTCGGCCCGTCGCAGTGCGTCGGGCCGACGTACTGACGCATACTGTGAAATAGAAGCACAACAGGGGCAGCGGATGCAGTTTTTCAACGCATCCGTTGCCCCATTGTAATGTCCGGGGAGGAGGGGGCGGAGTTCCGGCCGCACATGCGTGGTCGGAAATGGCGGACACGACGCACAAAAAAAGTTACATGTAACTTTTTTGTGCCGACGGTCCTCCAAAACACGATGCATCTGTCGCACGACGGATGCGACGTGTGGCAATGCGTCGCTAATGCAAGCCTATGGAGAAAAAACGCATCCTGCGGGCAACTTTGCAGGATGCGTTTTTTCTCCAAAATGACGCATTGCGTCATGCGTCGTATGACGCTAGTGTGAAAGTAGCCTAAGACAAAACTGTTCCTCAAAATTAAAATTTTGCCAGCAGGCCCGAGACTTGAGGGACAGATTTATTGATCGGGGATACCCGTTGGGTATATTGAATGAGGCCTTTAAGGGGGCCAGTGAAAAAGATAGGACTTCGCTGCTTGGGAGTAAGGAGCAAAAAAATTTGGATCTTCAAGTGAGAATAATCGGCACTTATGATGATGATGATCAGGGGCGTAACTACCGCGGTCGCAGCGGTCGCCAGTGCGACCGGGCCCGGCAGGTCAGGGGCCCGGCAGGTCAGAGGCACCCAACACCATGTTGCAGTGCAGGAGATTTGCTATCTAATTATACTCCCCTACTGCTGGCGCGGTCCCAGCGCATCCCTGCTTCTTCCAGCGCTGCATATTCTTCCTGTACTGAGCGGTCACATGGTCCCGCTCATTACCAAAATGAATATGCGGCTCCACCTCCCATAGAGGTGGAGCCGCATATTCATTTCGGTAATGAGCGGTAACGGTGACCACTCAATACAGGAAGAAGATGCAGCGCTGGAAGAAGCAGGGACGCGCAGGGAACGCACCAGCAGTAGGTGAGTATACAGCGCTGCGCGATATTTACCGCTCCTCGTTCCGGCGTGGCTCCTTCATCAGCGTGACGCTCAGGTCAGAGGGCGCGGTGACGTAGTCAGTGCGCGCCCTCTGTTGATCGTCAGTGCTGGAGACGGAGCCGCACGAGGAGCAGGTAAAGCGCCGGCGTCCTGAGCGAAGAGAGGTGAGTATGTGATTTTTTTTTTTATTGCAGCAGCAGCATTATATATTGCACAGCTTTATATGGAGTATCTATGGGGCAATAATCAACGGTGCAGAGCATTGTATATGGCACAGCTTTCTATGGGGCAATAATCAACGGTGCTGAGCATTTTAAATGGCACAGCTTTCTATGGAGCATCTATGGGGCCATAATGAACAATGCAGAGCATTATATATGGCACAGCTTTATATGGAGCATCTATGGGGCAATAATCAACAGTATGGAGCATTATATGTGGCACTGCTTTCTATGGAGCATCTATGTTACCCCCCTATGTTATCCATCTATGTTATCCCCCCTATGTTACCTTTGTGCCTGTCTCCCCTAGCCCCCTTGTGCCCTCGTCACCATTTGCTTGTGTCTTTCTCACTGCCCCTGTATGGAGGGGCTGCATTACACTATGAGGGGGGCTGCGTTGTATTCTATGGGGGTTACATTGAGTTGTATGGCAGGGCTGCAGGGGGGGGGGGGGCATTTGGAAGTTCGCACTGGGGCCCATAACTTTGTAGTTACGCCACTGATGATGATTATTATTATTATTATTATTTATTTATATAGCACCATTAATTCCAGGGTGCTATACATGAGAAAGGGGTTACATACGGGTTATAGATCTCGTTTACAGTAAACAGGTTTACAGTGACAGACTGGTACAGAGGGTGATAGAGATGATAAGTCTGGGGCGGTTAAACAGGCCATCAGTGAATATTGGAGTGTATTGAAAATGGATCCAGAGATAGGTTGCCTCATTCCTGACTTCCCCTCTATAACTTATCAAACGGGGAGATCTATACGGGATCAATTGGTACACAGTACCTACTCACCCATACTTAAATCACCAACATGGTTCGAAAATAGAGAGAAAGGGAATTTTAATTGCGGAAAATGTAAATTCTGTAAACATATTCGGAAAACTAACACCTTTTCAAGTACAACGACAGGAAGGAACTATCAATGTAGACATTTTTCTAATTGCAAGACTGCGGATGTGATATACTTGTTTCAATGTACGTGCCCTATGGATTATATAGTGTGAGACAGCGCTTACTGCATGTGTTGGGTGACACTCGCTTAGCAACGGGGTTCAGTCACACAGGCACAATTTTCTCTATTAAACCGTCCATGCAGTTTATTATGCAGTCATAAACCGGGTCATGCACAGTTCATTATATACTTCATGGAACACAATAGGCACCAACAGATAACATTAAATTGCATCTTTAACTTAGATACTTCATATACGGCTTTGGAACGCAGTCAGTAAACACGCCGGACCTCTTTGTCCAGTTACTGTGGCCGACCGCACGCCGAACAGTTCATTAATGTCCATGGAGCACAAAAGACACTAACACGACATTAGGTTACAGTCTCTAAACACGCCGGACCTCACTCCGTCCAGTTACCGTGGGAGTCCACACAGTTTATTACTGACCCTCGTCAGTGCACACAGTTCCCCAACTCTGGGTTACCTTCCTGGAGCTCTTGTTCCACACGCTGACTCCTCATCAGTGCTTGTTCCCAGGGAAGCTGCCTAATTGGGATCACCGTCCCGGATGGTGCCTTGCTCACCAGGCCACCTGACAGTCTCAGACCCACAGAAGGATGGTAACTTCTCCAGCACAGTAGCTGTCACCCCATGGTCTTCAGGACACCGGTACAACACAGAGGCCACCCAGGTCCATGGCCTCTCAGTCTGCTATTCAGGGATTCGGTCCATGCACAGGACCTCCCAACACACAGGCCTTCGGGTCCACAGCCTCTCAGTGTGCTATTCAGGGATCCGATCCTACTCCCAGGATCTACCAACACACAAGCCTTCCAGGACCTATACACTCTCTATCATGTGACCACCATGGTCACATTATATATCTGTAAACCCTCCCCTGGGTGGGAGGTGTGTGTGGTTAGTCAGACCAGCCCAGCTCTCCAACTAACCCTGAAAGCCTCCCTTTTCAAACTATACAAATATGTGGTGGGGCAGGATTATATGTGGTAATGTGGTGGGGGGTGGGATTATGTGTGGTGATGTGTTGGGGCGCGGTATTATGTGTGGTGATGTGGTGGGGGGCGGGATTATGTGTGGTGATGTGGTGGGCGGGCGGGATTATGTGTGGTAATGTGGTGGTGGGGCTGGATTATGTGTGGTAATGTGGTGGGGGGGCAGGATTATCTGTAGTAATGTGGTGGGGGGCGGGATTATGTGTGGTAATGTGGTGGGGGGTGGGATTATGTGTGGTAATGTGGTGGGGGGTGGGATTATGTGTGGCAATGTGGTGGGGGCGGGATTATATGTGGTGGGGGCGGGATTATGTGTAGTAATGTGATGGGGGTGGGATTATGTGTGGTAATGTGGTGGGGGCGGGATTATGTGTGGTAATGTGGTGGGGGTGGGATTATCTGTGGAAATGTGGTGGGGGCGGGATTATGTGTGGTGATGTGGTGGGGTCGGGATTATCTGTAGTAATGTGGTGGGGGGCGGGATTATGTGTGGTAATGTGGTGGGGGGTGGAATTATGTGTGGTAATGTGGTGGGGGGCAGGATTGTGTGTGGTAATGTGGGGGGTGGGATTATGTGTGGTAATGTGGTGGGGGGCGGGATTATCTGTGGTAATGTGGTGGGGGGTGGGATTATGTGTAGTAATGTGGTGGGGTGGCGGAGTTATGTGTGGTGATGTGGTGGGGGGGCGGGATTATGTGTGTTAATGGGGTGGGTGGGTGGGATTATGTGTGGTGATGTTTTGGGGGGCGGGATTGTGTGGTGATGTGTTGGGGAGTGGGATTATGTGTGGTGATGTGTTGAAGGGGCGGGATTATGTGTGGTGATGTGGTGGGGGGCGGGATTATGTGTGGTAATGTGGGGGGGTGGAATTTGTGGGGGGCGGGATTGTGTGTGGTGATGTGGTGGGGGGCGGAGCTACTGTGCAGGGGGCAGGATTAGCGAGTAATCACGATGCCTCTTATATATATAGATAGGCATTTAGAATTTATAGTGCAGGGTTTCCTGTCAGGAAGGTCAATCCTGAATATAAATACACTAGCAGTCGGATCCTCCAAAAGGGAGATAACAGAGCTCTGTAAGTTTGTTACCATTATGCATCATTACCCAGTATTACATTAGGTGCCAGAGAGGAACATTTGGAATTTGTGTCCAGAAGTTGCCCGTAAGAAAGATAAGTTCTATATTCTGAATAGGCTATAAATCCAATCCTCCGAAAGAAAGACAGGAGAACTGCACACGACTATTGCCGTTACATGTTGTTATTTGTAGTAACATTTTGCGCCCCCCCCCAAAAAAAAAAAGGCATGTGTAATCTATGTCACAGAAAATCCTGTCAGTAAAGCTGGTTCCCAAACATAGATAAGCTGTAAATAAGGTTTTTTAATTGAGAGATATCGAAGCTTCATAAAGGTACCTTCACACTAAACAACTTTCCAACGAGAATGACAACGATCCGTGACGTTGCAGCGTCCTGGATAGCGATCTCATTGAGGTTGACACGCAGCAGCGATCTGGATCCCGCTGCTATATCGCTGGTCGGAGCTAGAAGTCTGGAACTTTATTTGGTTGCTAGATCGGCGTGTATCGTCATGTTTGACAGCAAAAGCAACGATGTCAGCAATGTGTTTACATGGAGCGTGAACGATAAGTGAGTCGCCGTTACGTCACTGGATCGCTCCTGCATCGATCTGGAGTTGCTGTGTTTGACGCCTCTACAGCGACCTAACAGCGACGCTCCAGCGATCTAGTTTAGGTCGGATCGTTGTCTATATCGCTGGAGCGTCGCTTAGTGTAACGGTACCTTAAGTCTATTGCTGTTATGTGTAATTATCCAATAAATGGATGTTTATAATAAAAAAGAGTTATTGCATAATGAGAGAGCCATTTAAAATAAAGGCCTCTATATAGGTGACTTGAATATGTCAATAACAACAGAAAAATCAAAACAAAACAATATTAATAGAAAAGCATGATGTCCCTTCTCTTATTTAGACCATGCGGTATTCTGGTACCGAGTTTAAATATCCACCAGGTTTCTCTATTTCTCAGTGTTACCTCAGTGTCCCTTCCTCTAAATGGTTTGTGCATTTTTTCTATTGCGCAGACTTTGAGTGATTCAAGGTTACCTTAGTGTTGATTAATGAAATGTTTTGTGATTTGTGATGTATTTCTATTAATATTAGCATTTTCTACATCGTAGATGTGTTCTCGAATTCTTATTTTTAGTTGGCGTATGGTACTGCCAACGTATTTGAGATGACAAGCTGTACATTCCATAATATAGACCACATTATTTGTATTACAATTTAAGAAAGTTTTTATTGTGTATATATTCTGATTACTAACATCCGTGAAATTAAGGCATTTTTGTGAGAATTTGCAGGTTTTGCAAGCTGCAGCACCGCATTTATGGAAACCCTTTGTGCTGAGCCAATTGGATGACTGAGCACGAGGGGTATTTAAAAAACTTTGCAAAAGACTGCAACCTAGGGAGGGTGCTTTTCTAGACACAATTCTGCATCTGTTTTTTATGATTTTTGCAATGCCTGGGTCTTCTCTCAAGATAGATTTTGTAGAACAATTTTTATTATTGTTTTGTTTTGGTTTGAAACGTGGTCTTTGTTCGACTATTTTTTCGGCTCTTTGTAAGTGCCATTTACTATAGCCTCTCTGTGTGAGCGGTTCCTTGATGTCATTAACCTCTTTGATGTAGTCATCATGTGTGCTGCAGTTAGGTTTTGCTCTTACCATTTCACCCACAGGTATACTTCTAATTGTGTGTTTGGGGTGATGGCTATTAGCACGTAGTATCGTGTTTCCAGCTGTAGTTTTTCTGAAAGTTGATGTAATAACAGGGGTATTGGGTAAACCCTTGAGTTTCAAATCAAGAAATTCTATGCATGTAGATTCCTGGCGAGCCGTAAAACTATGAGTAAAGGGGTTACAATTAAAGTAACTGACTAAGTCTTGTACGGCAGATACATCAGAATTCCAAATAATAATGATATCGTCGATGTATCTGCCATACCAATGTATGCAATCTTTGAATGGATTCTCAGTGCTGTAAATATATTATTCCTCCCACCAACTCATCACAAGATTAGCGAGAGACGGGGAGTATTTCGCTCCCATAGAAACACCGCTAATTTGCATATAATAAATCTGATTAAAGCAAAAAAAATTTGTGGTCATGAGAAGAAAGGTTACTTCTATCACAAAAGATTGGAGATCTAAAGTAAAATCGTTGTATTTTTCCATATGAAATTTAAGTGCATATAACGCTATTTCATGCGGTATAGACGTGTACAAAGAGACAACGTCTGACGTAATCCAAGAAAAATTGGACTGCCAAGAAAAATCCTTCATGACATTTAAGACATCTGTACTGTCCTTAAGGTAACCTGGTGTTCTCTGGATGAGAAGCTGGAGGAGCAGATCCAGCCACTCTCCCAGCCTCTCGCCAAGAGATCCAATACCTGACACTATTGGTCTCCTAGGTGGAGGATATTGGCATTTATGGGTCTTGGGTAGAGCGACAATATTGGAGTCACTGGATTAGTAACTTTAAGGTAATCACTTTCTTTTTCATTGAAAAAACCTAAACTAAAAAACTCATCCACGAGTTTGAAAATTCGATATTTTATCGATGAAGTAGGATTAGTAGACAGGCGCTTATACACAGCAGAATCAAATAGCATGTCATCAACCCATGAAATATAATCATCCTTATTCATTATAACAATGGATCCACCTTTGTCTGAATTTTTGATGACAAGGTCTTCATTGTTTTTCAGTTCTCGTAATGCTTTCTGCACTATAAATTCTAAATGCCTATATATAACATATAATGCATTCTATATTTTAAAATATTCTTCCCAGTTCCCAGTTGTGGTTTTCTGCCAGTATAAAATATGTGCATGGTATCCCTTCCTTTTTCTAAAACCGATATAAAAGTTAGATCGCTACATCAGACCTGCCACTAATCATACTAATTCCTCAGTACTCACTCATAGTGCAAAACAACCATATGTAACAAAATTAATTGTTGTCAAAATCATTTCATTGGATCTTGACTTAAAAATTGACTGTTAGTATTAGATCTGCTCCTACACTGGATGTGCCAACAATTATGGTGAATTTTTTCGTGTTCATAAAATAATGACATTAAATGAAATTCCATATATTTCAGATATTTTTTCTGGTATATTTATGTAACAGGATCTATAATCCAAAAACTACTTAATATTGTGAATAACACATTGTCTATATTGTATTTCTATCCAGCCAAAGTACTCGTTTTTAATTTTTAATTTGTATTCACTTTCTTGTGCTTTCACCTTGCTCAGCAATTGTGTTAATTAATTATTGTACCGGTGTGTTCACCGGATGTCAGTATAAAAATGCAAGACAAGCCACACATTGGATATCATGACTAAGGGTGCTTGATCACCAGAAACGCGTTGATATCGCATTTTATTCTCTGTAATTGCTGATGTTTTTATCCTCCACTGAACACTTTTACCAAGTGAATAAAGAAAAGGTTTTTTTCACTATCTCGTTGATCTGGATTCCTCATCATTTTCTTTATCACAAACATCAACACACATTCACACTCCAGGCCACTAGGGGGAGCTTCTGCTCCTATTTATTAGGTCACTATATATATGAAACTGGTAGTCTGTAGGGAACGTCAGTCAGTTCCAGACAGGAGTTAGTTCCTGACAGAGCTCCAGACAGGAATTCTGTAGGAGTCAGTTCCAGACAGTAGTCTGAGGAGGACAGCTGCAGCTCCCAGAAAGAGACATTGAAAGGCAGAAATGTATTGCAGCGAGCATGAAGGAAATCGAAACAAAGGAGAGGATACCAGAAGGGGACCAGCCCAGCTCAGGCTGCCTCCTTTTGAGGCACAAAATCCCGGTAGCCGGAACACCGAAGGAGTAAGGACCTCTACGCCTTATTTCAGAGACCAGCAGGACAGCTAATTACAGGTTACCTGTCCGCACCTATACCTAGGAGGCACGGTGACACCTACAGAGCAGGGTTATTTATAGACCCTATAAACAGGCTCAAGTCACCAGTCATACAGGTATTGTCCTGTCCTATATGAGGGACAGAGAGAATGAAACACCACATCTGTGAGAACCTTATGTGAAGCCATAATCAGTAAGGGACTACACCACTGCAGCGCAAGGGAAGGCTACTGATTTCCACCTGGACAACGGAACTCTGGACTTGCCTCCAAACTGGCCGGACTCTGTCTAACCTGTGATCTGGTGCCTTGGACTGTGGATGCTGAAGAATTCAGTAAAGGTATAAAGAGACTGCAACCTTGTGTCCTCGTTCTTCTCTGCGCCTCTCACCATACCACCATCTACACACCAGGAAGCCCTGGGGACATACTTCACCTGTGGGAAGGTATACCATCTAGCTGCCATAACATCACCCCAGCGGACCCCTAAGCAGCGTCGGTCACCCTGACCAAATACCACAGGTGGCATCACGAACATAAACTCTATCCCTTTAAAGACCTTTCCCTTTTAATACGGATGTCCCTAGGGCCACGGACCGGGTAAGCCACTGTGACATCCCCCTTGAGAACTGAAGGACCCGGTACCGAGTACCCCTAGCCCTACACGGGGGCGATACACATGCACTTGGGTAGAAGTAATAAGATGTATAACTATGTGAAGGTATACCATCTAGCTGCCATAACATCACCCCAGGGGACCTCTCGAAGCAGCGTTGGTCACCCTGAACGAATACCACAGGTGACGTCACGAACATAAACTTTATCCCTTTAAAGACATTTCCCTTTTACACAGACGTCCCAGGGCCACAGACCAGGTCAGCCACTGTGACATCCCCCTGTGAACTGCACGACCCAGTACCGAGTACCCCACGGCCCTCGGGGGCGATTCAACTTGGCGTCATGAACAGGATATACTGAACCCCGTAAATCAGGTCATGTGCGCCTAGAGACTGTGCCAGAACTGTACTTTATTGAAAGACTGTGTATCGCAAAAGACTGACAAAATTGCCGCCATTACAGCGCCACGAGGAGTGCTTGAGAAGGGTGTGCCATTGTGGGCGGGAACTAACTGAGAAGCGCAAAAAATAATGGCCGCCCAGTCCAAGTATCTCTGTACCCTGAGGACGTGTCTGTCAGCAACAGAGATCCGCCTTCTGATCCTAAATGGTGGGAGGAGACCTAGAAGAAGGAACCGCCCCTGAAGGAGAGAGCAGGAAGGAGGCCTGGATGCAGAGAGCCATGTGGAAGACGCCATGGCCAGCAGCCTGGAACCAGAGCGTGGGGTGGAAGTGGAGGACTCCCCCAGAGACCTGGAAAGGAACCGCAGCAAGCCATCACCAGTCGACCCTGCACTCCTGCAGACCGGAGTGGAAGCTCTGATCGACCAGCTCCTGCAGATGCAGTTAGATGCCGGGACCATCTGCAAGCCAGCACCCGCGGAAGACATGCAGGAGCCGTGTCCCATCCAGCAGCCTTTGACACCGGAGGAGCCTGGCACCGGAGATGCTGCGGGAGGTAGGAACGACAACCCTGCCCTGGTAGCCAAAAACCTCCTAGTGGGCCCTATAGCTGCACCACCCTGCTATGGGTCCACCCGACTCCAGATCCTAGGGGAGTGGGACCAGGCCACGGGGATGGAACAGTTCCTGAAGACCCCAATCCAACCCGCCAGCCTACCTGGAGAGGTATATGCAGAGAAAACCATCTACCGCTGGGTGAATCCCAGGTCAAATCTCATAGGGTTCCCTGGGACAACCAAACAGGAGGGAGAAACCCTGGAGGTCCTGAGGATGAGTACCAGCAGCAACTCATCCGCAGATGGGAGGAAAGGGAGGAGGAACACCAGGCCCGGTGCAGAGCCTTTGACAAAAGGGATCTGCAAGCCAAGGCCCAGGCCCGCAAGGACTGCCATGTAAACCAGGTCCCGCTTAAGCAGGGCACCATGATAACCTTTAAACTGAAAGGAGGCTGGGGTTTCATAAAGGAGCAGGGGTTGTACGCTGAAGTGTTCGTTAATCGGAGGAATCCCATCTCTGGGAAGGACATCCAGATAGGGATCTGTACCCAGCAGACCATGTCACATACACTAGGCACTTTGGCGAAAAGGGGTGGTACGCCTTAAATGTACACAAGACTAAAGACTCTACGTGCAAGCCGCCCAGCTCCAAGACACCAGCCATACCACCATCTACACACCGGGAAGCCCTGGGGACATACAGTTATATGAAAAAGTTTGGGCACCCCTATTAATCTTAAGCTTAAAAGGACTCTGTCACCTGAATTTGGAGGGAAGAATTTTCAGTCATATGGGCGGGGTTTTCGGTCCCTTTAATGTTTTATAAAAAAAATTTTTTTGCAACAGCTATTTCAGTTTTCATATATCTAATAACTGTTGGACACAGTAATGTTTCTGCCTTGAAATGAGGTTTATTGTACTAACAGAAAATGTGCAATCTGCATGCAAACTAAATTTGACAGGTGCATAAGTATGGGCACCTCACCAGAAAAGTGACATTAATATTTAGTAGATCCTCCTTTTGCAAAAATAACAGCCTCTAGTCGCTTCCTGTAGCTTTTAATGAGTTCCTGGATCTTGGATGAAGGTATTTTTGACCATTCTGCTTTACAAAACAATTCCAGTTCAGTTAAGTTTGATGGTCGCCGAGCATGGACAGCCCTCTTCAAATGATCCCACAGATGTTCAATGATATTCAGGTCTGGGGACTGGGATGGCCATTCCAGAACAGTGTAATTGTTCCTCTGCATGAATGCCTGAGTAGATTTGGAGCGGTGTTTTAGATCTTTGTCTTGCTGAAAGATCCATTCCCTGCGTAACCTCAACTTTGTCACTGATTCATAAACATTATTGTCAAGAATCTGCTGATACTGAGAGGAATCCATGCGTCCCTCAACTTTAACAAGATTCCCGGTGCCGGCATTGGTCACACAGCCCCAAAGCATGATGGAACCTCCACCAAATTTTACTGTGGGTAGCAAGTGTTTTTCTTGGAATGCCGTGTTTTTTTTGCCGCCATGCATAACGCCTTTTTGTATGACCAAACAACTCAATCTTGGTTTCATCAGTCCACAGGACCTTCTTCCAAAAAGAAATTGGCTTCTCCAAATGTGCTTTTGCATACCTCAGCCGACTCTGTTTGTGGCATGCTTGCAGAAATGGCTTCTTTCGCATCACTCTCTCATACAGCTTCTCCTTGTGCAAAGTGCGTTGTATAGTTGACCCATGCACAGTGACACCATCTTGCAGCAAGTTGATGCTGCAGCTCTCTGGAGGTGGTCTGAGGATTGTCCTTGACTGATCTCACCATTCTTCTTCTCTGCCTTTCTGATGTTTTTCTTGGCCTGCCACTTCTGACCTTAACAAGAACTGTACCTGTGTTCTTCCATTTTCTTACTATGTTCCTCACAGTGGAAATTGACAGGTTAAATCTCTGAGACAACTTTTTGTATCCTTCCCCTGAACAACTATGTTGAATAATCTTTGTTTTCAGATCATTTGACAGTTGTTTTGAGGAGCCCATGATGCCACTCTTCAGAGGAGATTCAAACAGGAGAACAACTTGCAAGTGGCCACTTTAAGTAGCTTTTCTCATGATTGCCTACACCTGGCTATGAAGTTCAAAGCTCAATGAGGATGCAAAACCAAAAAATGTGCTTTAGTAAGTCAGTAAAAAGTAGGTAGGAGTATTTAAAACAAGAAAATGATAAGGGTGCCCATACTTATGCACCTGTCAAATTTTGTTTGAATGCAGATTGCACATTTTCTTTTAGTACAATAAACCTCATTTCAAGGCAGAAACATTACTGTGTCCAACAGTTATTAGATATATGAAACTGAAATAGCTGTTGCAAAAAAACCCCCAATTTTTATAAAACATTAAGCTTAAGATTAATAGGGGTGCCCAAACTTTTTCATATAACTACTTCACCTGTGGGAAGGTATACCATCTAGCTGCCATAACATCACCCCAGCGGACCCCTCGAAGCAGCGTTGGTCACCCTGACTGAATACCACAGGTGGCATCACGAACATAAACTTTATCCCTTTAAAGACCTTTTCCTTTTACACGGACGTCCCAGAGCCATGGACCGGGTCAGCCACCATGACATCCCCCTGTGAACTGAAAGGAGCACTTTAAGCCTTTGGTTTTCAATTTTTAAGCCTATATCTGAAAGATCAGCAGCTGTTTATTTTGTTACTTGGTACCCTGTGCTACATAAGGTAAACAGATTCAATCTGCACCACATTTCCTGAATAGATACCGTAACTCTAATCCTCTCATTTTACAAATATTAATAAAAACAGACTTCTATGTGATGACATTTTCTTAAATATTGAATAGAATTTAAAGTAGATCCATATGTAATAAAGAGAATACATGAACTATATTTTTTGTGGGTGGTAGGACCACGTGGCAGCAATGGTGGCGTTCAGTAGATTATTGCAAACAGCCAGTCCCTTATACAACTGTAAATAACAAGAAAGCCTTCAATAACAAACTCTGTAAAGGGAAGTTTTCAACCGATTCATGCTGCTCACACCAGGGGTCAGCGTGAATTACTGCATGATTCCATGATTACAGCCAGATATATTTTTCTCTGACAAAATATTTTGAAGAGTGGTGCAGGGAGAAGTTGGCCGGGGGTTGCCCGGACTAGTTCTGTCTCTCCCTATAATACCCAGTCATATTCTTCCATATACAGTGGGGCAAAAAAGTATTTAGTCAGTCAGCAATAATGCAAGTTCCACCACTTAAAAAGATGAGAGGCGTCTGTAATTTACATCATAGGTAGACCTCAACTATGGGAGACAAACTGAGAAAAAAAAATATAGAAAATCACATTGTCTGTTTTTTTATCATTTTTTTTGCATTTTATGGTGGAAAATAAGTATTTGGTCAGAAACAAACAATCAAGATTTCTGGCTCTCACAGACCTGTAACTTCTTCTTTAAGAGTCTCCTCTTTCCTCCACTCATTACCTGTAGTAATGGCACCTGTTTAAACTTGTTATCAGTATAAAAAGACACCTGTGCACACCCTCAAACAGTCTGACTCCAAACTCCACTATGGTGAAGACCAAAGAGCTGCAAAGGACACCAGAAACAAAATTGTAGCCCTGCACCAGGCTGGGAAGACTGAATCTGCAATAGCCAACCAGCTTGGAGTGAAGAAATCAACAGTGGGAGCAATAATTAGAAAATGGAAGACATACAAGACCACTGATAATCTCCCTCGATCTGGGGCTCCACGCAAAATCCCACCCCGTGGGGTCAGAATGATCACAAGAACGGTGAGCAAAAATCCCAGAACCACGCGGGGGGACCTAGTGAATGAACTACAGAGAGCTGGGACCAATGTAACAAGGCCTACCATAAGTAACACACTATGCCACCATGGACTCAGATCCTGCAGTGCCAGACATGTCCCACTGCTTAAGCCAGTACATGTCCGGGCCCGTCTGAAGTTTGCTAGAGAGCATTTGGATGATCCAGAGGAGTTTTGGGAGAATGTCCTATGGTCTGATGAAACCAAACTGGAACTGTTTGGTAGAAACACAACTTGTCGTGTTTGGAGGAAAAAGAATACTGAGTTGCATCCATCAAACACCATACCTACTGTAAAGCATGGTGGTGGAAACATCATGCTTTGGGGCTGTTTCTCTGCAAAGGGGCCAGGACGACTGATCCGGGTACATGAAAGAATGAATGGGGCCATGTATCGTGAGATTTTGAGTGCAAACCTCCTTCCATCAGCAAGGGCATTGAAGATGAAACGTGGCTGGGTCTTTCAACATGACAATGATCCAAAGCACACTGCCAGGGCAACGAAGGAGTGGCTTCGTAAGAAGCATTTCAAGGTCCTGGAGTGGCCTAGCCAGTCTCCAGATCTCAACCCTATAGAAAACCTTTGGAGGGAGTTGAAAGTCCGTGTTGCCAAGCGAAAAGCCAAAAACATCACTGCTCTAGAGGAGATCTGCATGGAGGAATGGGCCAACATACCAACAACAGTGTGTGGCAACCTTGTGAAGACTTACAGAAAACGTTTGACCTCTGTCATTGCCAACAAAGGATATATTACAAAGTATTGAGATGAAATTTTGTTTCTGACCAAATACTTATTTTCCACCATAAAATGCAAAAAAAAATGATAAAAAAACAGACAATGTGATTTTCTGGATTTTTTTTTCTCAGTTTGTCTCCCATAGTTGAGGTCTACCTATGATGTAAATTACAGACGCCTCTCATCTTTTTAAGTGGTGGAACTTGCACTATTGCTGACTGACTAAATACTTTTTTGCCCCACTGTATGTAGGCCTGTCAATCTGCTGGAGACGGCGGTGATAAGCTGGCTTGGTGCATCATCAAACTAGTCAGGTCTTTCCCTGACTGCTCTTCAAACTGTATTTTCTTTGAAATGCCAGAGTGTTTTACTTGCAATTGTACAACCAGGTTTGATTCATGCTACCTGTGATTTAGGCAGCATGAATCAAATGACAGACTCCCTTTCCCTTCCCTTCTATTGAGAGTCACCAGAAATGCTACTACTTATTCAATGCTACTAGTAACATTTTTGGGTGAAAAATGTCAACATTTTTGCAGAATTTGACAGGCGGCCTTAGCCACAGCCTGTCATGCCCCAGCTCCTTCCCCGCTATGCCCATTTTGGCACATGTGCATACAAATGGCATACAAATTCAAAAAGTTCCACAAATTTTTGGCAACTTTTAAAAGCTTTTTACACAAATTTCTGGCATAAAAACTTTGCTGAATCCACACCTAAGTCTGTTTTTCAATATTTAAGCCTATATCAGATAGATCAGTAGCTGCTTACTTTGTTACGCTGTACCCTGTACTACATTGGGTAAAGAGATTCAATTTGAACCACATTTCCTGAATAGATAACTCTAATCATCGAGCAAGGTCCACTTGAAGGGGGATCTAGGGCCGGTTTTCTGAGGGCCGGAACTGAGTTCTAGTTGGCCTGAAACCACTCTTCAAAGCAAAAGTCTGGATGGAGTGTGTGGTATGATAGAGTACGTTCCTTACTCACTTTTACTTCGAAAGTCCTTGTTATCCAGTGGACGTAGTGTATATGGACTTTTCCAAAAGGTTGATACATAAAATGAGAATGATGGGGATAGGGGAAAATATGTGTAAGTGGGTTAAGAGCTGGCTCAGGGATAGGAAACAAAGGGTGGTTATTACTGGAGCACACTCAGACTGGGACGCGGTTAGCAGTGGGGTACCACAGGGGTCAGTATTGGACCCTCTTCTTTTTAATATATTTATTAATGACCTTGTAGGGGCATACAGAGCAGAATTTCAATATTTGCAGATGACACTAAACTCTGCAGAGTAATCAATACAAAGAAGGACAATTTTATATTACAGGATGATTTATGTAAACTAGAAGCTTGGGCTGATAAATGGCAAATGAGCTTTAATGGGGACAAATGTAAAGTCATGTGCAGCGCCCCAGGGTCCTGGTCGTTGCAGTAATAGTATTCTCCTCTAGGGGGGAGTGATGTTACGTTTGGAGGCAATAAAGGAGATCTCTTTACCAGGTATCACAAACATGCAACACATTTCATACTCCAGTCCACCAGGGGCAGCTATGATCCTATTTATTAGGGCACTCTTCACACTTAGGTAAAACTGGTGGTCTGGATAGGAAGTTAGGCAGATGCTGGCTGAGCTTCACTCAGGCAGCTGCTAGCTGAGCTCTGCTCAGTTAGTTAGTCCCAGACAGGGGTGTGATCCTGTCAGAGGACTAGATGGAAGGATGCGGTGCTGCACCTCCCCACGTGCGGCAGCCCCTAAGAAAGGACACCAACAGAGAACTGTATTGTAGAGGGTGAGAAACGAAGTCATAGCAAAAGGAGTGGAAACCAGAAGGAGTTCTGCCCTGCACAGGCTGCCTCCTTCTGAGGCGCAGGATCCGGTAGCCGGAACACCGAGGGAGCAACATTCCTTTATGCCTTGCTCCAGAGACTGGCAGGACAGCTAATTTCCGTTACTGATCCACCCCATACCCAGGTGGCACGGTGGCACCCCTCAGAGGCCGGGGCATGCTTGAGTCCCTGTAAAAAGCCTCAGGCCACCAGTCATACGGGTTGTTCTATCCATCAGGGGGACAGAGAAAGAGACATAACATCTAGATCATCTACAACAGTTGTGAGGACCTTATGAGAGGCTCAGCAATAAGGTACTACAACACCCAGGTGCTAGAGGAAGGCTACTGATTTCCACCTGAATAAGGGGACTCTGGATTTGCCTTCAAACCGGCCAGACTCTGCCTGTCCTATGATCTGTGCTCTGGACTGCGGATGCTGAAGCCTTCAGCAAAAAGGTAAAGAGACTGAAACCTTGTGTCCTCGTTCTTCACTGCGCCTCTCACCATCCACCATCTACACACTGGGAAGCCCTGGGGATACACTTCTCCTGTGGGAAGGTATACCATCTAGCTGCCATGACATCACCCCAGTGGACCCCTAAGCAGCGTCGGTCACCCTGACCAAATACCACAGGTGACGTCATGAACATAAACTCTATCCCTTTAAAGACCTTTCCCTTTTAATACGGATGTTCCTAGGGCCACAGACTGGGTCAGCCACTGTGACATCCCCCTTGAGAACCGAAGGACCTGGTACTGAGTACTCCTAGCCCTACACGGGGGCGATCCAACTTTGGCATCACGAACAAGATCTACTTAAGCTTGAAAATCGTGTCATGTGCACCTAGAGACTGTGCCAGAACTGTGATTTGCTAAAGGACTGTGTATTGCAAAAGACCGCCAAAATTCCCGCCATTACAGCACCACGAGGAGTGCAGGAGAAGAAGAAGGGCGTGCCGTCGTGGGCGTGAACAAACTGAGGAGCGCAAAAAATAATGGCCGGCCAGTCTAAATATCTCTGTACCTGGAAGACATGCCCAGCACCCAAGGAGGTCCGCCCCCTTATTTGCAAAGGCGGGAACGAGGAGAAGAAGGAGCTCCGCCCCCAGAAAATAGAGGAGCAGCGTGCATGTGCGGCCACAGATCTAGGAGCAGAGATGGCGACCAGTGGGTACCTGAATGGCGACGAAGTGACCCAGGACCATCCCAGGCGATCGGAGACGAACCCGAACTAACCGCTGCTGGAGGATCCGGACTTCCTGGAGTCACAGGTGGAGGAGCCGAGCCACCAACTCCCGGACGCAGAGCTGGCAGCAGTGAAGAAATGGAAGTCGGAGCTGTGCAGGAAGATCACACTGGAAGAGTCGCAGTCCAGGCAGCCGCAGACTCCAGCATCCTCATCAGCGGAGCGGACCGGCACCAGAGGAACCACATCAGACGCAGGTACAGAAAACGCCCCTGCCCCACCGACCGATCCTGCTCTAGCGACCGCTCTTCCCCCAGCTACTGATTACGCTTCAGTGACCGCTCCTCGCACAGATTGTGAACAAACACCAGCCGCCGCTCCAGTTCCAGCGACTCCCCACACCACTGACGAGACACCATTCCCACGCCTAGCAACTGAGGGCATACCGCTGGACGTAACCCTGAAGGGGTGATCTTCCGCTGGGACGCCCCGAGAGATAGGTTGAACGGGTCCTCTATTGCAATCCTCACCTGGGAGGAGTATAAACAATGCTTGCTTTCACACTGGAAAGACCGGAAGGAGAAGGAGCAGAACGCCCCATGTAAAACACCGACTAATAGGGCCAAACACCGTAAACCGCGTCCAGCAATGCGGGGGACAGTAATAGCCTTTCACCCGAAAAGGGGTTGGGGCTTCATACAGGAGCTGGGACTGCAAACAGAAGTCTTTGTTACCAGCTATAACGTGGAGACCCTTTTCCAGGATGGTCACCCTACCTGGAATTTGTGCAGAGGGGATAATGTGACCTATAACCGCCACTGGAGTGAGCAAGGTTGGTACGCCAAGAACATTAAAACATTAAAATATGTGAACCTGCGGTAGTGGCACCTGCTACCGAAACTAAGATTAGCAGCACTACTCCTCTAGCCTCTGAACTAGCAGCTCCTCAAACCAACACTACTACTACTGTGTGCATAATTACCATTACTGGACCTGCTGCTGCGGCCCATGCTAAAGCTGATATTCGTACTCAGGCTACCCAAACTTTGGTAGCAGCTAATGACTTGACAATAAAAAGCAAACCCATGACGTCTACTTGGAACCAGAGGAGGATCCGGTCACCCACCTTCCCAAGCCAGGAAGTGTTTGATGCCGGCTGGAGCCTTGGAAATTACTATAATACAATACCGCAAATAGTAAAACTGATTGTATATAGTTCTCAAACTTTCTTTTGTTTCCCAAGTTCTAAACCCGTCCAGGGTTATTTCTTAAAGGGGTCCTCAGCTCCAGGAGGATTCCAGGAGTTTGCATCAGTTTTGCACAATTTCATCATTGCCTTAAGAACTGCAGAATCATGAACTGCGTATGATCAAAAACTGTCTTGGAAATAGTTTGCACCTTCTTAAAGGTGCTTCCTATTGGTTTTACAACAGGAGGCTTTTACAGAGACTACCTCCAACAGAAACTGCTGATAATCTTGTAGTGAGGATTGTCTTGTTTTGCAGACCTGAAGAAAAACCTGCTGGTGTGGCAGAATTCCGGGTCAGGATACACGTCTTGTAGCCCACCCAAGACCAAAGTTGGGGGTTCGTAACGGGTCCCTCACATCACGTCACTTTTGTTGCTAAATTGACTTGAATGTTGATGTGATTGATAGTTTGCACTACCTCAGAAAAGACTTGAGTTCGCCTTTAAAGGGAATGTTTACTTGTTGCACTTTGCCAGGTAGTTAATATATTATAGAGTTAATATAGCAGATAGTGAGTTAATGTATGAAAGAGAATTGCTAAAAGAGGAGCTTGTCATGGAACATCAGCTAAGGCGGAGTTGGTACGATGGGAGAACAGCTGAGTAGACGTGGGAGTCTGTAGCTCCTGGTAGAAAGACGGAACTGAGATTCAATTTGAATTTAGATTTAGAATTATGTTTTTATAGCCGATAGTATGTAGCCAATGTTATGGAGTTGCAATTAGGTAGCCTGATATGATGTACTTTCAATAAATTAAGGAAAATGCAGTGAGCCCGTGGGGGTTGATAGACTGTCCTGCATTTAAATAAAGTAAACCCGAGGGGGTTGGTTAAAAATTTTGCACTTTGGAGTTCTACGTTAGTATACACTTAGAAGGTACTTGCACTAAATAGATAGTATACCTGTACGGGTAATAGTGTTTCATAACTAGTTAGTATACTGTTTACTAAATTGTTCCATTCTGCAATGTAAATATGTTTTTGTTTGCAACGTTCAAGTGTCCTCACCTCCCATAAAGGGAAGCTTAGTATATATTAAGTTGTTTTATAGCATTTTAAAAATTGCACGTCTTTTTGCTAATGTATTGTTGTTTTCCTTCCCCAGTCCCGGGGGACTGGATTTAACGGGAGGGGAGGGGGAAGGAAGTGCAGCGCCCCAGGGTCCTGGTCGTTGCAGTAATATTATTCTCCTCTAGGGGGGAGTGATGTTACGTTTGGAGGCAATAAAGGAGATCTCTTTACCAGGTATCACAAACATGCAACACAGATCTCTTTACCAGGTATCACAAACATGCAACACATTTCATACTCCAGTCCACCAGGGGGAGCTATACTCCTATTTATTAGGGCACTCTTCACACTTAGGTAAAACTGGTGGTCTGGATAGGAAGTTAGGCAGATGCTGGCTGAGCTTCACTCAGGCAGCTGCTAGCTGAGCTCCGCTCAGTTAGTTAGTCCCAGACAGGGGTGTGATCCTGTCAGAGGACTAGACGGAAGGACGCGGTCCTGCGCCTCCCCACGTGCGGCAGCCCCTAAGAAAGGACACGAACAGAGAACTGTATTGTAGAGGGTGAGAAATGAAGTCATAGCAAAAGGAGTGGAAACCAGAAGCAGTTCTGCCCTGCACAGGCTGCCTCCTTCTGAGACGCAGGATCCGGTAGCCGGAACACCGAGGGAGCAACAGTCCTTTATGCCTTGCTCCAGAGACCGGCAGGACAGCGAATTTCACGTTACTGATCCGCCCCATACCCAGAAGGCATGGTGGCACCCCTCAGAGGCCGGGGCGTGCTAGAGTCCCTGTAAAAAGCCTTAGGCCACCAGTCATATGGGCTGTCCTATCCATCAGGGGGACAGAGAAAGAGACGTAACATCTTGAACATCTACAACAGTTGTGAGGACCTTATGAGAGGCTCAGCAATAAGCTACTACAACACCCAGTCGCTAGAGGAAGGCTACTGATTTCCACCTGAATAAGGGGACTCTGGATTTGCCTCCAAACCGGCCAGACTCTGCCTGCCCTGTGATCTGTGCTCTGGATTGCGGATGCTGAAGTCTTCAGTAAAAAGGTAAAGAGACTGAAACCTTGTGTCCTCGTTCTTCACTGCGCCTCTCATCATCCACCATCTATACACTGGGAAGCCCTGGGGATACACTTCTCCTGTGGGAAGGTATACCATCTGGCTGCCATAACATCACTCCAGTGGACCCCTAAGCATCGTCGGTTACCCTGACCGAATACCACAGGTGGCATCACGAACATAAACTCTATCCCTTTAAAGACCTTTCCCTTTTAATACGGACGTCCCTAGGGCCACGGACCGGGTCAGCCACCGTGACATCCCCCTTGAGAACCGAAGGACTCGGTACCGAGTACCCCTAGCCCTACACGGGGGCGATCCAAATGCATTTGGGTAGAAGTAATAAGATGTATAACTATGTGCTTAATTCTAAAACTCTGGGCAAAACCGTCAATGAAAAAGACCTGGGTGAATGGGTGGATGATAAACTCACATTTTGTGGCCAGTGTCAGGCAGCTGCTACAAAGGCAAATAAAATAATGGGATGCATTAAAAGAGGCATAGATGATCATGAGGAGAACATAATTTTACCTCTATACAAGATACTAGTACAAGTTCTAGTGTTGAGCGATACGTTCCGATATTCAAAAGTATCGGTATCGGATTGGATCGGCCGATATTCAAAAAATATCGGATATCGCGGATACCGATACCCGATACCAATGCAAGTCAATGGGACCAAAATATCGGAATTAAAATAAACCCTTTCTTTCCTTGTAGGTTCATTCTACATGAAGGAAAACAACTAAGAATAATGTAGCATGTATTGGGGGAGGTGGAAGAGACATTAAAGGCATAGAGGTTTAGCCCAAACAAATGGAATAGCAGGAATTATTATTTTTTTTTTTAAGACGTTCGGAGTTACAAAGATATTGACTATGTTAAGATTTTTTATATTTTGTCAGATATTGATGTTTCACTAATTCCATGCTCTTCACCTTCTTTTTTACTTCTCCAACACTTTCTTCTTCATCATCCTCAGCAGCAGCATCTTTTATATCAACTTCTAATTCACCTTATTCATCTTCTTCTTCACCTTCTTCCTATTATTATTTTTTGTTACATTCTTCATATTATTTTTATTAATTTATTATTCTTCTTCATATTCTACTTCTTCATCATATTCTTATTTGTGACAGGCATTCCTGTAGTTGTTATCTATAAAATGTTGAAGATTACACCTTCCGTTCTGCCTGTCACAAAAGAGTTACAACAGGATTTGTCCACGTTCAGTTTGGCCTGCAGCAGCAGGCTTTTTCCAGGGGCACCACGAGGAGGAACGGACTCACCCCCATACACTGCTTAGTCTGCTTCTGCTTATAATTTAGATAATATCTTTTGCTCTGATTTTTAGTCTTATGCTTAATGTTCTTCTGCTCTTTGTTCTGCAGCTTCTTGTTCTTCTGCTTCTCTGTCTTCAGGGTCGTCGTCTCCAGGGTCGTCCTCTCCGGGGTAATCGTCGTCGTCTTCGGGGTGGTCTTCAGGGTCGTCGTCTCCAGGGTCGTCGTCTCAGGGGTCATCGTCTCTGGGGTCGTCGTCGTCTTAGGGGTGGTCTTCAGGGTTGTCATCTTTAGGGTCTTGAATGTTTAAATGTAGCAGAAGGTACAAGAAGGCTGAGAAAATACCAAGAACCAGCTGATGGTACTGGAACCCGGATGGCTACCCGAAGGTCCAAGAGCCAATGGAACTACCAAGGACCAGCTGATGGTACTGGAATCCGGTTACTAAGCAGGAGGTACCTGTGCCAGAAAGCACTACCAAGGACCACCTGACATTGGTGGAACTTGGATACCCAGTAGGAGGCACCTAAGCAAAAGGCTCTGCCCGGAATCAGCTGACGGTACTGGAACCATAATGGGGAGCAGAAGGTACAAGAGCCAAAGACACTGCCGAGAACCAGCTGATGGTACTGGAACCCGGATGGGTAGCCGAAGGTACAAGAGCCAATGGAACTACCAAGGACCAGCTGACGTTACTGGAACCCGGTTACTAAGCAGGAAGTACCTGTGCCAGAAAGCACTACCAAGGACCACCTGACGTTGGTGAAACTCGGATACCCAGAAGGAGGCACCTAAGCCAAAGGCTCTGCCCGGAACCAGCTGACTGTACTGGAACCGGGATGGGGAGCAGAAGGTACAAGAGCAAAAGACACTGCCGAGAACCAGCTGACGGTACTGGAACCTGGATGGGTAGCAGAAAGTACAAGAGCCAATGGAACTACCGAGGACCAGCTGACGTTACTGGAACCCGGTTACTAAGCAGGAGGTACCCGTGCCAGAAAGCACTACCAAGGACCACCTGACATTGGTGGAACTCGGATACACAGAAGGAGGCACCTAAGCCAAAGGCTCTGCCTGGAACCAGCTGATGGTACTGGAGCCAGGGGGACCTATTTAAGATTGTCTTCCTAAGAGCCAGCTAATGGTGCTGGAACTCACATAGGCAGCAGAAGGTCCACAGGAAAAACAAAAGTTGCTAGGTCGCTAGCCGGCCGTTGTTACCGAAAATCCACATTCCTACAGGGGGAGCATGTCCTATTGGCACTACGGAACCAGCCTTGATTGCCAGTTCCCGCAGCCCACTTAGGAAGCACCTAAACTGCATGCATCATAGAGTCGGCTAACCCAACCGCAATGCGACACGACAACGTATTGGAGGCAAAGTGACCTTGACACTACCCGGAAACAGCTGGCGTGCTGGAACCAGGCTGGGCAGGAGGGAGTACCCGTGCCAAAGACAGATCAGAGCAGCAACTGCCGGTGTTGGAACCCAGGGATTACATGACAAACAGAGTGTAGGCTGAGGCCTAATTGGAGCAAGTTGAAAGGGAACCTTTAACCCCCAGGCGTTAGCAACTAGAAGAGCCACCTTGTGCAGTAATGCTGCACAAGGAAAAGGTGGCTCTTTTAATTATGCTCCTTGCACACACTGAACGAAACACTTATAAAATTTGGCCCCTCATACCGTGAAACCGTCCCGGAGGCGGGACGTTCCTTCTTAATGAAAGGCAGCACAGCTGTCATTCATACCACCTTGGCACCGGGCGCAGCCTCCTGAGCGTTGTTTGTTTGTGTACCGGAGTCTGCACTGTTATATTATCCCTTGGCCATGCACACTTAGCGCTGCCCGTCTTCTGACATCATTTGATGTCAGCCTCACTGCGCCTGTGTGGTGGCGCTGCCCGAGATCACGCCACACAGTGTCGGGCCTGGGATTCATGGCCTTGCGCAGTGCATATCTTCGCCTCTCACTCATCTCCTTCCGCCTTCTTCAGACTGTGTGGCGTCAACTGATCCCTAATCACATGCCATGGCCGTGACGCCGCACAGTCTGAAGAAGGTGGAAGGAGATGAGTGAGAGGCGAAGATATGCACTGTGCATGCCCATGAATCCCAGCCCCGCAGTGTCTTCTGATTTATTCACACTGCGGGGCTGGGATTCATGGCCTTGCGCAGTGCATATCTTCGCCTCTCACTCATCTCCTTCCGCCTTCTGCAGACTGTGTGGCGTCAGCTGATCCCTAATCACATGCCATGGCCGTGACGCCGCACAGTCTGAAGAAGGTGGAAGGAGGTGAGTGAGAGGCGAAGATATGCACTGTGCATGCCCATGAATCCCAGCCCCGCAGTGTCTTCTGATTTATTCACACTGCGGGGCTGGGATTCATGGCCTTGCGCAGTGCATATCTTCGCCTCTCATCTCCTTCCGCCTTCTTCAGACTCTGCGGCGTCAGCTGATCCCTAAACATATGCCACGGCCGTGACGCTGCACAGTCTGAAGAAGGCGGAAGGAGATGAGTGAGAGGCGAAGATATGCACTGCGCATGCCCATGAATCCCAGCCCCACAGTGTGAATAAATCAGACACTGCGGGGCCTGATCTTGGGCAGGGCGGCCGCACAGGCGCATCCAGCCTGACAACAAATGATGTCAGAAGACGGGCAGCGCTAACTGCGCATGGCGAACAGATAACATAACAGCGCAGGCTCCGGGACAGATTCAAACAATGCTGTGGAGGCGGTGCCTGGTTCTAAGGGGGTAGGAATGATGGCTATGCTGCGTCTCATTAAGAAGGGAAGTCCCACCTCCGGGACGGTTTGAAGGTACGAGGGGACACATTTTATAAGTGTTAACTTCAGCGTGTGCAAGGAGAATAACTAAAAGAGCCACCTTGTCCAAATGCAGCATTAGAGCTGCACAAGGTAGCTCTTTTAGTTACAAATGCCTGGGGGGGACAGGTTCCCTTTAATTTATGTTGTTGTGTCAGCGTGGAGGTCACAGGACGCATTGCCGGATAAACAGCAGGGGAGCAGCTGACGTTACTAAACCCCAATAACACAGCAGGAAATGTTGCCTGTGCAAACGGCACTTCCGGGCAGCAACTGGCGGTGTTGGAGCCCAGGGATTACATGAGAAACACAGTGTAGGCCGAGGCCTAATTTGAGCAAGTTTCAAATCTGTAGTAGTGTGAACGTGGAGGGAGCAGGCGAAATTGCCGCACACACAGCAGGGGAGGAGCTGGCGTTACTGAAC
Source organism: Ranitomeya variabilis (assembly GCF_051348905.1). Taxonomy (NCBI): domain Eukaryota; kingdom Metazoa; phylum Chordata; class Amphibia; order Anura; family Dendrobatidae; genus Ranitomeya; species Ranitomeya variabilis. The sequence continues at coordinate 558,800,831 of NC_135236.1, read as the reverse complement.
CCCAATAACAGAGGAGCAACTGTTGACTGTGCAAACAGCACTTCCGAGTAGCAACTGGCGGTGTTGGAGCCCAGGGACAGCAGGATGAGAAGACTTGAGTTATTGCTGGATACACAGCTGGGGATCATCTGACATTACTGAAACCCAATAACACGGCAGCAAGTGTTGACTATGCAAACGGCACTTCGAGCAGCAACTGGCGGTGTTGGAGCTCAGGGACAGCAGGAGGAGCAGACTTGAGTTATTGCCGCACACACAGCAGGGGAGCAGCTGACGTTACTGAACCCCAATAACATGGAAGCAAGTGTTGACTGTGCAGACAGAACTTCCGAGCAGCAACTGGTGTTGTTGGAGCCCAGGGAATGCAGGAGAAGCAGAGTGTAGGCTGAGGCCTAATTGGAGCAAGTTGAAAGGGAACCTTTAACCCTCCCCCAGGAGTTTGTAACTGAAAGAGCCACCTTGTGCAGAACTAATGCCGCACAAGGAAATGGTGGCTCATTTAAATATGCTCCTTGCAAATGCAGAACTAAACTCTTAGAAAATGTGTCCCCTGATACCGTTAAACTGCCCCGGAGGTGGGACTTTCTTTTGCAATGAGACGCAGCACAGCCGTCATTCCTACCCCCTTGGCGCAGGGCGCTGCCTCCTCAGCGTTGTTTGAATCTGTCCCATAGCCTGTGCTGTTATGTTAAACCTTGGGCATGCGCAGTTAGCGCTGCCCGTCTTCTGACATCATTTGGTGTCAGGCTGACTGCGCCTGTGCGGCCGTGCTGACCGAGATCCCACCTCGCAGTATCTTCTGATTTATTCACACTGCGGGGCTGGGATTCCTGGGCATGCGCAGTGCATATCTTCACCTCTCACTCATCTCCTTCCACCTTCTTCAGGCTGTGCGGTGTCACGGCCATGGTATGCGATTAGGGATCAGCTGACGGCACACAGTTTGAAGAAGGTGGAGGGAGATGAGTGAGAGTCTGAGGTGAAGATATGCACTGCGCATGCCCATGAATCCCAGCCCCACAGTGTGAATAAATCAGAAGATACTGTGAGGCGGGATGTCGGTCAGCAAGGCCGCACAGGCATAGTCATCCTGGCACCAAATGATGTCAGAAGATGGGCAGCGCTAACTGCGCATGCCCAAGGTTTAACATAACAGTGCAGGCTCCGGGACAGATTCAAACAACGCTGAGGAGGCGGCGCCCGGCGCCAAGGGGGTAGGAATGACAGCTGTGTTGTGTCTCATTATGAAGGAAAGTCCCACCTCCGGGATGGTTTAACGGTATGAGGGGACACATTTTATAAGTGTTAAGTTCAAGGAGCATAACTAAAAGAGCCACCTTTTCCTTGTGCAGCATTACTGCTGCACAAGGTGGCTCTTTCAGTAACAAACGCCTGGGGGGGGACAGGTTCCCTTAAATTTCTGTTGTAGTGTCAGCATGGAGGTAGCAGGACACATTGCCGGATACACAGCTGGGGATCAGCTGACGTTACTGAAACCAATAACACTGGGTCATGTGTTGACTGTGCAGATGGCACTTCTGAGCAGCAACTGGCAGTGTTGGAGCCCAGGGATTACAGTTCAGGTGGTAGAAACATGAACACAACAGGAGACCTGGATACTGTTGCCAACCAATTATTTAATCTGGAAGAGGACTGGCAAATTCCTGCGAGATCCAGACCTTGTTCATTTTCAGAAAAGTAAGCCAGTCAACGTTATCGGAGGATAGTCGCATGCGACGGTCTGTTAGTACACCACCTGCGGCACTAAAGACACGTTCCGATAATACACTAGCAGCAGGGCAAGCCAGCACCTCCAATGCATACTGGCTAAGCTCTGACCATGTATCCAGCTTAGAGACCCAAAACTTGAAGGGGGAAGAGCCGTCTGGGAGTACACTGAGAGGGCAAGACATGTAGTCTGTCACCATCTGACAGAAACGTTGCCTCCTGCTGACTGGAGCCGTCTGTGAAGGTGTAGACATTTGTGGCAGGCACACAAAACTTTGCCACAGTTGGGCCATACAGGCCTTGCCTTGTGCTGAGGCACAGCTTCTGCTCCCTCTTTGTGCAGAGCTTCCTCCACTGCCTCGAAGCACTGAGCTGCTTTGTAAAGCACTAGCAGCACTGCTCTCGATTGGACTGGAGAAGATGATGGACTGCACCAGTGTGTCTTGGTACTCCCGCATTTTACACTCCCGGTTCAACGGTGTAATGAGGCTTTGAAAGTTGTCACGGTAGCGAGGATCTAGGAGGGTGTACACCCAATAATCAGCCGTGTTGAGAATGTGGGCGATGCGGCGGTCGTTTCTCAGGCACTGCAGCATGAAATCAACCATGTGCTGCAGATTGCCAACTGGCCAAGAAACGCGTTCCCCTGCTTGAGGCATGATCTCTGCCTGCTCTGCATCACCCCACCCTTACTCTACTCACTGACTACTGGAGAATTGTGTAACTCCCTCCTCAGAACAGATGTCTTCCTCCTCCATTGACTCCTCCTCATCCTCCTCACAAAGGGTCCACTGCCTAGGCCTTTGTGAGGAACCACGTTGTGCTGACTGTCCAGAAGCAGATGGAATTGGTGACTCCTCATCCTCCACCTCTTCCACAATATCATCCCTTAGTGCTTGCAGTGTTCTTTCAAGCAGGCAGATAAGGAGGACAGTCATGCTGACTAGTGCATCATCTGCACTCGCCATCCACATGGAATCATCGAAGGCATGCAAAACCTGGCAGACGTCCTTCATAGTGGCCCACTCAGTGGTTGTGAAGTCTGAATGGCGCGCAGTGCAACTTCTTTGCGCCTAATGCAGCTGGTACTCCAATACTCCTGGCTGCTGCTCACACAACCGCTCCAACATATGTAACGTGGAATTCCACCTGGTGGGTAGGTCACATATGATGCAATGTTCCAGAAGGTGGAATCGGCGCTGCAGAGCTGCAATGCGCGATCTTGCCATGCTGGAACGCCGCAAGTGACCACACTCTAGGCGGACCTTGTGCAGATCCAGATAGTCCCTCAAAAAACTCTGCACAACCAAGTTGAGCACATGTGCCAGACATGAGATGTGAGTGAAGTTGCCTAGGCCCATAGCTGCCACCAGATTTCGGCCATTGTCAAACACTACCATGTCTGGCTGGAGATTTGCTCGCACAAACCACACGTCGCTCTCCTGCTTGATGGCATTCCAGAGCTCCTGCACTGTTTGGCTTCGATTCCCCAAAGACATTAATTTCAATATGGCCTGTTGATGTTTGGCCATGGCTGTGCTCATATCGGTCGTAACAGGTAAACGTTCACGGGTCCATGTGAAGGTGGACTGTGATGGCTCCTGCAGTGCTGATTCAGAGGAACTTGAGTATGAGGAGGAGTAAATGTGTACAGACTGGATTCCTGCCATCCTTGGAGTTGGCAGAACACGTCCTGCACCACTCGCACGATCTGTACCTGGCTCCATAACATGTACCCAATGGGCAGTGAGGGAAAGGTATCGCCCCTGTCCATGGTGACTGGTCCACGCATCAGTGGTGAGGCGGACCTTGCTACTGACGGTGTTCAGTAGCGCGTGTTTAGTGTTTCCCTCCACATGCTTTTGCATGGCAGGGACGGCTTGCCTGCTGAAATAAAAGAGGTTGGGCACATTGTATTGTTGGACTGATGCCAATGCCATCAAGTTACGGAAGGTGTCAGTCTCCACCAGCCTGAATGACAGCATTTCAAGGGACAGTAGTTTTGCAATGCCAGCATTCAGAGCCTGTGCTCGGGGGTGGTTTGCCGAGAATGGCCACCTTTTCTTCCATGCCTGTGCTACCGATGGTTGTAAACTGGGCTGGGAGTGTGAGGATGACTGGGAACATGGTGCTGTGGGTGGAATTACACTGGGTCTCTGGACAACAGTTCCAGAGGTTCTTCCATGGCGGTCCTGTGAGGAAGCCGAACCAGCTGTGTGTGAGCTGGAGGAAGAGGCAACAACACGAGCTGAAGAGGTGGTAGGTGCCGCTGTAGGTTGGCCTAGGACTTCAGTGTGTTTTTGTAACTCCACCACGTGCTTGGTCAGCACATGTTTCCACATATTTGCGGTATTGAGGTTGCTGACAATTTTCCCTCTTTTGACTTTCTGATGACACACCTTGCATTTGACAAAGCAAATGTCATCTGCAACTATGTCAAAAAAGGACCAGGCACTGCAAGTCTTGGGAGCGCCCATTTTGGCTTTTGGAAGAGGCATGCTCCTAATGGGTGCCGAAGTGGAGGCTACAGGCACCGAAGTCTTCCCCCTCCCTCTCCCTCTTTGGGCCGTTTGGGGAATCTCTTCCTCAGAGCTGCTCCCACCACCTTCCTGTACCTCACGCCATGATGGGTCAAGGACCTCATCATCTACACTACCCTCTTCCACCAACTGCTTCTCCTGGGTAGTCTCGGCAGCACAGTACGCACCGGAAAGTGGCACCTGAGTCTCATCATCAGATGCGTACTGAGGTGTGCTGACCGGAGGCACTGGCTCAACCGTCTCTTCAGAGTCAGAGAGACAAAGCTGTTGGGCATCACTGCATACTGCCTCTTCTTCCATTTCTCCAATGCTGCTTGGCTGGCCCCCTCTTTCCAAGCCAAGAGATTCAGAGAACAGAAGTAGAGATGGCTCCTTTCCTGGGCTCTCTGACTGCCTGGGCAATTTGGCAGGTGGTGGAGAGACAGATGGGTGCTCTTCAGTGCTCTGTGCCTGAGAGGATGTGGCACTAATTGAAGTCAATGCGTTAGCTGCCATCCATCCGACAACGGCTTCAATTTGTTCGTCCCGCAGCAGCGGGGCATGGCGAGCTCCTACAAAGCTGTGCATGAAGGACTGTTCCCTGCTAAAACTGGGGGATGATGAGTCACTGGTGCCCGCAGCAGGCACAGAATCAGAACAGGATGTGCCCACACTTCTAATGATTTCTCATTGGCTGAAATCTGTCTCTTTGGATTATGGGAACTTCCGATTCCGGTATCCGATATACTGAAAGTATCGGAACTCGGTATCGGAATTCCGATACCGCAAATATCGGCCGATACCCGATACTTGCGGTATCGGAATGCTCAACACTAAGTTCGACCACGCTTAGAATACTGTGTAAAGTTCTGGTCTCCGGTGTATAAGAAAGACATAGCTGAACTAGAGTGGGTGCAGAGAAGAGCGACCAAGGTTATTAGAGGACTGGTGGGGTCTGCAATACCAAGGTAGGTTATTACACTTGGAGCGATTTAGTTTGGAAAAACGAAGGCTAAGGGGTGATCTTATTTTAATGTATAAATATATGAGGGGACAGTACAAAGACCTTTCTGATGATCTTTTTAATCATAGACCTGAGACAGGCACAAGGCCACATGGGTTTTTTTTCCATCCGAGACTCTCTTTATCCCAATTCATTAGCCATTTTCATGTGTCCTCTCTACCCCTCAAAATCAAAACTAGTTAACTCCTCTGTGCTCTGTAGCCCGCAACTCTGCTCCTATCTCATGCCAATTCATTGTTTTGTGTACTGTCTTCATACCATACTATGCTCCCCTCCACAGTGCTCTTCCCCAAACCATGCACTTCTCAATTGTACTCTCCCCCCACCAGTGTGCCCTTTCTTCGTTGTTCTCTTTCCCTCTCTTTGTGCTCTTTCCCTCCTTGTGCTCTCCTACATAGTGCAGTTCTTCCTTTGTGCTCTCCTCCATTGAGCTGATCCTGCTGTTTCTGCTCTCCTTCATTTGCTGCTCACCTGTTTTGTGCTTTCCTCAATTGTACTCTCCCCTTTTTTGTGCTCTGAATCCTTTGTGTTCTCTCCTCTTTGAGCTCGCCTCCATTGTGCTCTCCCCTCTTGTTGTGCTCTCCCACATTGTTCTAAATTCCCATTGTATTCTTTCTTCACTGTGCTTTGCCTCTTTACTTTATGACCCCTTATTGAGATATGCCACTCACTGACATCTTACTACCACAAAAAAGAACAAAAAACCCCACTCACCTCATTATGATATCAAGTGGCGCAGCTTCCCGATCAGCATTGGTCTATTCTGCCAATGATTCCGCTAACACAGGTGATGTTATGACATCATAATGCTGCATGCATAATTGAGAAAGCACTGAGCAGGAAGCCAAAAATGCTTCTTACAGCTTCCCTGCTATTTTTGATTGTAGGAAAGTTTCCAGTAGGCACCCCCTGCTCCCAGTACTACGCTAAATAAGAGGAATTCAATTATAATTGGGGAAATCTGGCAATGGGTTCCCCCAGAGCCTTTGGTCCCAGGTGATAACCCAGATTGCCCTCATTATAGTCCATGCCTTCTTCTAACAGCAAAGAAGTGAAGTTAAAATCATGCTACTGATTACTGGAATTGTAAAGTAAAATCAGTTAGAAACTATCAAAGACAATACATCTGCATGGGATTTAATATGTGATTATTGAATTTATTTTTTATATTTTTTGCTGTCAGTTTTTTTTTTCACTCTAGGTCTTGGCAATATTGATTTAACATTCATAAATGCTGTGTATGCTCTGAAACTGCAGCAGGAGAATTACAGCATGAAATGTTTATCTCATACATAGAAGGCTAGAATGAGATAATGAATTCAGTAAAGCTAGATTTGACAAGGCTATGTTCACAGGGTGCATTTTTGATGCATTTTTATGCAAAGGTTCAACTTCATTTTACAGTACCAGCACAGGCTATGAGATTTCAGAAATCTCATGCAGACAGCTTTGTTTGTTTAGCTTTGTTTTCTTGGTCCTCAGTATTTTGTGCAACACCTTGGGTTTTGCAGAATGGAACATGTCACTACTTTCAGTGTTTTTTCAACTTTTGTCAGAGTTTTTCATCCATTGAAAGCAATGGATAGGGTAAAAGACGAATGTAATGACCAGAGGTCCGAATAAGATCCAGTGAGTCACAAACCAAGACTAAGGCAGAAATCTCCAAACGGTATTTACTCAAAGGCAAAATAATAAAGGTAATATGGAGAATATTAAAGTAGATACACCCCAAAGATACACCAGCTCAGCAGCAGCTGAAATCACTGTGCCACTCCAAGGTCTCCTGAGAACTGTATGCTACAAAAGACTAGTAAGAAATTTACCTAACAAGGAAACTAAAACAGGAACAAGTGTAAATTGATTGTAATGTTATAAAGGGAGTCCCTGGAACGGCACACTGAGTATAACTTACACAACTCTAATATTAGATACACCTCTAAAGTAACAATTAAACACTCTGCGCAGGGATACCCGGATATCTATAGCTATGGTACCGTATCCTGAGATAGATCTCCTCTCAGGTAAGAATCCGCACAGGCTGCAGCCCAGTCTATATCTTCAGCGCCAACAAGTTACAGCAAGCTCCTCTTGTCTGATCGGCGGATGCCGAGCCCAAACGCCGGGGACTTAGTTAGTGGCCTCACGATATTGTCTCTTTTTCTGTAGCTCCTAGGAATGCTTCCACGGCAACCCGTCAGTCTCTGTATCAGCAATCGGTCAGACTTGTTTCTCCAATCAATGCACAGGGAATCACAGACTCTCAAACACGTAGTGGGTCTTTAGTCAAGTCTCAGTCTTTTTAGATAATGGATTAGCTCTTCTTCAGAATACGCTGGCAACGAAGTCTCTCAAAGGTTAACAAAAGATTGGCTCTTCTCCAGGGGAACGTTAGCAAGACTAAGTCTCTCCACAGCTTCTTTTCTCTACACACTCGCAGTAAAGTCCACACACTGACTCCTTGCAATATCACCGCAGCTTCTGTCTTCTCTTCCCGCACTTTCTCTCTCACTTCCTTGTTTCATTTTTACACGGGAAGACACCAGTCCCCACCCACCAGCCCAGATTGTCTCCGGGATTCTGGCAGTATCAGAATTTGTCCCTTGCTGCAGCAGGCAGAAACCACAGGGTCCTAGTGCTCTCTCAGTGTGACTACAGTTCACCCTCTTACATGCCACCCCACTAGAGGTTGGCGTCCTCGACACACCTTCCCACTCAAATTCATCCTGAGCATATCGCTGAGGCGGTATTCCTGCCGTAGATCGTGTAGTTCTCCTGAGTCCTACATCAACAGGTGCAACCCTAGAGGGAGCTAAAGTCTCTTCCGTGATCGTGTTAGTGGGCGCAAGTGGAGTTGCCTCCTTCCGCGGCTCGATGTTCCGCGATACAGCGTCAGGACCAAGCAGTTGACCTGATGCGCTCTCCTCAACAGCATCGGCCACATTCTCAACATTCTCATCACACGAGGCAAGATTGGTCACAGGGGGCAAATAAGCAGGCGCAGGAATAAGCACACCATCAAACTCAAGATCATTCAGAGTTCCCGCCCCTTGGGACATGGCCTCTGGCTCTGGGGGAATAGGCGCCGAATCTTCAAACCAGCACCGTTGTAGCATGTTACGGTGCAAATTACGGGTTGGCCCCCCTGTCCCCACCGGTTCAACTTCGTACACTGGAATCTCAGGATTCACTTGTTTTTTTATCAGATACGGTATCGCCTCCCATCGGTCACTCAGCTTTCCTGACCGTCGCTTTGTCCTCACCAACACTCTGTTTGCACGGGTCGCGTGTCCTTATGAACCACCTGGCGAAGACAGTCGCCCACCACCTGATGCACCACCCTTAACCGTCGCCGATGTTCTCGTACCCACTCGGATGCAGTCCGGGGGGGGACGGAGGAGGGAACTGGCATGTTCAAATCATCAATGTCTCGGCCAGGTCTACCAAACATTAACATGTGTGGCGAGTAACCAGTAGTACTGTGCACCCTGTTATTGTAAGCCCACATCAATTCGGGGAGATACTCAGGCCAGCATGTCTGTTGCTGACTCTCTAAGGACCGCAACATTTGCAACAAGGTCCGATTAAAACGCTCACATGCCCCGTTACCCTGAGGGTGGTAAGGCGTTGTTCTCGACTGCTCGATACCATAGAGCTGGTGCAACTCTTTCATCAGCGTCCCCTGAAAGCAGGCCCCTTGATCTGAATGTATTCTCTGCGGACACCCGAACACTTGGAAGAAATGTCGGCACACTGCCTCAGCTGCCGACTTGGCCGTCTGATCTCTTGTCGGCACCGCTACAGCATACTTGGTAAAGTGATCTGTCATCACCAGGCAATAGGAGTACCCTGACGTAGAGTACCCTATCAACACGTAGTCAATCATGAGTAGCTCCAGCGGAGCTGAAGTTTTAATAGATTGTGTGGGAGCCCGCTGCTCAGGGCTTTTGTTGAGCCCACAAATTCGGCACTGCCGACACGCGTCGGCCACCATCCCTCCCAACTCAGGGCAGTAGAGGACTCGCTGCAACCACTGGAGTGTCTTTTCACTTCCAAAATGGGCCCCCTTCTCATGCGCCTCACGAGCGACCACTGGACCCATCCCCACAGGGATTATCAGTTGGTACCGATGCTGCAGCTCCGATGGCAGGTACACCTTACGATACAAAAGACCTTGTTCCACACACAATTTATCCCATTGTCGAAGGAGTTTCATTCCTTCCAAGGACAACTGAGCCTTGTCCTCTGCACTGGGCCAGGCCTTGTTTTGTACCCAACGGCGCACAAGTGCAACGTCCGGACACTCATCCTGGACTCTTATCCAATCTGAGGATGTTTTACCCAGGACACAGGGCATCCCGGTGGCCACCCCACTTGAGTGTACCACACTTTGGAAGATAGGTATCTGCCCCAAAACTGGAGTTTCAGTGTCCTCCAGTTGTTCATCAACATCTTCCCCTGATGACCCAAGGGGCACTCTTGACAATGCATCTGCATTGCCGTTTTCTCGACCAGAACGAAATTTAATGCGGTAATTGAACTTGGCTAGTCTGGCGACCCACCGCTGCTCCAACGCCCCAAGTTTTGCATTCTCTAAGTGAGCTAGCGGGTTGTTATCTGTCATGACTAGCACCTCCGCTCCTGTTAGATACTCGGCGAAGCGTTCTGTCATTGCCCACACCAGGGCCAGCAATTCCAGCCGGAATGAGCTGTAGTTAGCCGGATTTCGCTCGGAGTCTCTTAAAGATCTGCTACCATAAGAAATCACTCGCTCTCGGCCATCCTGCACCTGTGCTAGCACTGCCCCCAACCCATGAAGACTACCATCGGTATACAACAAAAAAGGGGTGTCAAACCGGGCGTAGGCCAGCAATGGGGCACTCGTTAGGGCGGTTTTCACTTCATCAAATGCCTTTTTCTGTAGGGGCCCCCATGGGATGGGGCGATTTCGAGGACCCAGCACTGTCCCTCTCAAAAGTTCATTCAAGGGACTCACCACTTGTGAGAATTTAGGCACAAACCGCCGATAGTATCCTGCTAGACCCAGGAAGGCCCGCACTTCTCGCAAGTCACAAGGAGGTGGCCACTCTTGTACCGCCTTGATCTTACTGTCTAAAGGTAGTACCCCGTCCGGGGTCACCAGATGCCCCAAATATTCAATCTGGTTTCGTAACAGTTGACTTTTTTTGGCTTTATTTTCAGGCCGTAGCTCTTGAGCCGCCGGAGAACTTGACGCAGCTTCTCCAGATGATCTTCAAATGAGGTTCCGAACACCACTATGTCGTCTAGATATATCAAGACTGATTCAAAATTTAGATCGCCCAAGCAATGTTCCATCAGGCGTTGGAAGGTTCCCGGGGCGGTAGCGAGGCCAAAGGGCATCCGGTTGAACTCGAAGAGCCCCATTGGCAAGACAAACGCCGTCTTGGCCCGATCTTTTTCAGCCATTGGGACCTGCCAGTACCCGCTTGCCAAATCCAACGTTGAGAAATACTTGGCCCGACCCAGGGCCGACAGGGATTCTTCAATACGGGGTAAAGGATATGCGTCCCGTATGGTGTGGGCGTTCAATTTTCGATAGTCCACACAAAATCGGAGTGTCCCATCCTTCTTGCGGACCAAGACTACAGGAGCCGCCCAGGGACTCCGGCTCTCTCGGATCACTTGGTTGTCCAGCATACTGGCCACCATGCTCTTCACCTCTTGATAAAGCGCTGGAGGAATTTGCCGATATCTTTCTCTAATGGGTGGAGTATCCCCCGTTGGAATCTCATGCTCAATCATCTGGGTACACCCGAAATCCTCTCCATGTCGGGAAAAGGTCTCTTGATGTTCCCACAAAACTCTCTCCAACTGCTCCAACTGCGCGGGAGTCAGCTTCTCCCGATCCACTCCCATCTGTTCCATGATCACATGACCATTCCATTCCTCCGTAGGAGGCTCAGCCCGGCCTACCTCGACCGCAAAGGTCCAGGATGACTGTTGGTCTGGTCGCAGTTCGAATCTGGCATTTTCCAGCACCTTTTCTGCCGGCACGAACAGTTCAGCCAGTATGATTCCAGCAGGAATTGCAACAGCTTCATCTAAAACATTGATGCATCGGACCGGCACTCGTCCATTCTTCACAATTGCCAGAGACCGGGCCACATGTACCTTGGCGAATGAGGAACCCTCTCGGACGGGCTCAAGTAGCACTTCAAGCCCATTCAATCTCTGTGCAGCTCCCACAGGCAGCATTAAGAGTTCCTCTTGTCTTGGTCCCAGCAGGATCGGGGCCCTCGATGGCACTCGGACCCGGTCCACCCGGCCGCCTGGGACCGCACTTTTCAGCAAGTCGCAACTCAGCACTAGACGGTGTAGAATTCTCTGTGTGGGTCGGTGTCTTGTCACACGGGCCCAGTACCGGGGTCCTTCACTGGCATACATCTGGTGATTCAAGTCTCGCAGCACGTTCATTCCGAGCGTCACTTCCATCCCTCTTCTAGGGGGGTGATCCACCAGTACTACCCCTTTCTGCCCCAGCTCTTGACCAAACATTTTTAGTTGCATCCACACGATTCCCTTGACTGACAGTTGACCATTATTTGCGGCGGTCAGTCGTATCACTCGGCCATCCTCTGGAATCTCTAGTCGACTGAAGTATCTCTCATATATTTCTAGTGGCATTATAGTACATTCGGATCCCGTGTCAACCAAGCACCTCATCTTCCGCCCTTCAAATTCTGCTTCTATCACTGGACTACATGCAAACAAATCTTGCTCATTCCGTCGAGGGCTTTGTGTGAGTGGGGCCGCTGCTGCTTGCCCTCTCATGGCAGCGGCCGGAAGTTTAAAGCCGGCGACGGAGTTTCTGGGGCTGCAAGCGTCCGGCAGTAACGAGAGATGTGTCCCTGGCGTCCACACTTCCAGCAGGTGATTGCTCCTCGTGGACGAGGGCTTGACTCATTCTGATAGGACGACCTGGCCGTCCGTGGGGTCACCGTTCCAGGGGGTGGGGCAGGAGGCCCCCGTGAGGGGGTAGAGGCGGGATCAACTGTCAGTTGAGACAATTTCAGCCTCAACTCCTTCACCTCAGCACGCAAAGCTTGTACCACGCTCACCAGCCCCTCTCCCCCTGACCCTGAAGACCCACCTTCTTCCAGCTGGGCACTGTTCACTGACCCCTCGGGCACATGGGCAGATTTCTCTTCCCTTTCCACTGCAGCTCGGTAAATCTGCCAGAAGGATAATTCTGGTGCAGCCCGGGCCATTTCCAACAGTTTGTCCCGGAGAAGTCTATTAGCTAAACCGGTGATGAATTGATCCCGGAGCAAGCGGTCTACCTCCCGGAATGCTCCCATGGCCCCCTGGTCTAGTCGCTGCATCTCATTCAGCTTCTCTTGCAAGATATTAGAGTACTGCATCAGGGACTCACACTCTCTCTGGGGGCGATTAAAGAATAGGGACCGAAGCTGGGCCACACGCGCTCGGCCCCCCAAACTCCCCTCTAACAGTTCCAAAATCTTTTCTAACGTATCCCTCTCTGATTCTGGGCGCACCATCACCATACGTCTAATATCGCCCTCCAGTGCATTTAATGCCAGCTCAGCGCGTAACGCTGGGGTCAAATTACACATGCGCAGAATACTCCGGATTCTCTCAGCCCAATCTTGCAACGCCATATTGCGCCCGTCGTATTTCGGCATGTGCTGAAGTAAAGCTCCTACAGGCACATACCCTCCCGAAATCGCCGCGGCTGCCAGGGGAACCCCAACCCCCGAGGAGGATGCTGGTACAGCGCGGTCATTTCTACCCTCGCCCTCGTCCATGACAAACACTGGATCCTGCCGACTACGCCAAAAATGTAATGACCAGAGGTCCGAATAAGATCCAGTGAGTCACAAACCAAGACTAAGGCAGAAATCTCCAAACGGTATTTACTCAAAGGCAAAATAATAAAGGTAATATGGAGAATATTAAAGTAGATACACCCCAAAGATACACCAGCTCAGCAGCAGCTGAAATCACTGTGCCACTCCAAGGTCTCCTGAGAACTGTATGCTACAAAAGACTAGTAAGAAATTTACCTAACAAGGAAACTAAAACAGGAACAAGTGTAAATTGATTGTAATGTTATAAAGGGAGTCCCTGGAACGGCACACTGAGTATAACTTACACAACTCTAATATTAGATACACCTCTAAAGTAACAATTAAACACTCTGCGCAGGGATACCCGGGTATCTATAGCTATGGTACCGTATCCTGAGATAGATCTCCTCTCAGGTAAGAATCCGCACAGGCTGCAGCCCAGTCTATATCTTCAGCGCCAACAAGTTACAGCAAGCTCCTCTTGTCTGATCGGCGGATGCCGAGCCCAAACGCCGGGGACTTAGTTAGTGGCCTCACGATATTGTCTCTTCTTCTGTAGCTCCTAGGAATGCTTCCACGGCAACCCGTCAGTCTCTGTATCAGCAATCGGTCAGACTTGTTTCTCCAATCAATGCACAGGGAATCACAGACTCTCAAACACGTAGTGGGTCTTTAGTCAAGTCTCAGTCTTTTTAGATAATGGATTAGCTCTTCTTCAGAATACGCTGGCAACGAAGTCTCTCAAAGGTTAACAAAAGATTGGCTCTTCTCCAGGGGAACGTTAGCAAGACTAAGTCTCTCCACAGCTTCTTTTCTCTACACACTCGCAGTAAAGTCCACACACTGACTCCTTGCAATATCACCGCAGCTTCTGTCTTCTCTTCCCGCACTTTCTCTCTCACTTCCTTGTTTCATTTTTACACAGAAGACACCAGTCCCCACCCACCAGCCCAGATTGTCTCCGGGATTCTGGCAGTATCAGAATTTGTCCCTTGCTGCAGCAGGCAGAAACCACAGGGTCCTAGTGCTCTCTCAGTGTGACTACAGTTCACCCTCTTACACGAAGAAAAAACTATGAAAAACGCATGTATCAGTTTTTGTGTGCCAAAACCTGATGAAGCAGAATCAGATTTTTTTTGCACTAAACTTTATCAGCATGCACAAGATACAAATGTACCATGAAAAAAATGCAGCAAAAAGACAGTAAAAATGCAACAAAAACTAAGCAAAGCCTACTTTTCCATTATGTCCCTCTGGACAGCACCAATAGAGGTAGTCCTTTCTTGATCTATAGCGGGACAAGATCACAGAGAAGTTAAAAGGTCCCTTCCTCCTCCATCCTCCAGTGTTTTTCCTGTCCCTGTGAGGATAGGATCAGAGAGAGAAGAGGAGAAGATTAAGCATTACCTTGAGGCGAACCCAGTGGTCGTCCTTTCCCCTTTGTCAAGTGGTTTGCAGCCGACACCACTGGGGTTACGTCAGCCTTAACCAGTCGAACACTGCTCCCGGTTTGTGAGCCGCTTCCCCTCTGTGGGGGGCTCTCGGCTCCTGTGGCTGCTTCCGGCACACTGAAGCTGCGGTCAGGAGAGAGATGCACTTCTGGCGATGTCATTAACAAGAGCCTGGCAGTGCACACTTCCGGTTTGGACCTCAGCTTGTGTTCCATGGTGGTGTAAGATGCCCAAGCGAGGTAGTCGTGGGCGAGCTCTGGTTCCCACTCGAGCTGACATCCTACAGACAATGTGTGTCTCAGTCCTAGTGTGCTGCCATGTATGTGGTGCTTCCGACTTACTTCTGGCCTGCAGTCCTCTTCTAACTCCAGGAATCGTTCTTCTGGAACCAGGGCAGCAGATAATCCAGGAGACATGTGGTTAATAAAACCAAACTTTTACTTTGAGAATGGCAGTCTGTACAGTATTTACAAGCAGGTTCAAAGGATAAGGCCCAATGGGTTGTCATCTTTCCCACAGGTACCGGATACATCTTTAGCCCTTGTTCTTGGAATAGGTGTTGCATAGTGCATCATATTGCCTCTGTGCTTCATTGTGCTTCATAGTGCCTCTGTGCTTCATAGTGCATCATAGTGCCTCTGCGCTTCATAGCGCCTCATAGTACCTCTGTGCCTCATGGTGCCTCATAGGTCCTCGGTACCTCGTGGTGCCTGATTGCAGCTCATGGCACCTGATTGCCTCATGGTGCCTAGTTGTGCCTCGGGGCGCCTAGTTGTGCCTTTTGCCTCTGGCTTTCTGATTTTGTTCATTTTGCCTCAGGCTTTCTGGATTTGTGCCTTTTGCCTCTGGCTTTCTGGCTTTATGTTGTTTGCCTCTGGCTTTGTGGCTTTGGGCCTCTGGCTTTGTGGCTTCGGGCCTCTGGCTTTAGGCCTTTTTAGCCTCAACGTTAGGCATTTTGCCTTGTGCCTTGGGACGCCGGCAGTGTGCCTCGTACCTTGTCGACGGCCTACCACTTCACATTTTGCGTGTGGTCTCAACTCCGGTTAAAGAGTCCTCGTGCTTCTGGACCCAGATTCAACTTCCTTAGCTTCATTCTTTGCAATGGGCTTAACCAAAGGAACAGCTATGCTCGGTTTGGCCTAGTATTTTAGTATTTCTTCTGTTTGGAACAGAACTCTCAAGTCAGTTACTGTCCTTAAGTACTAAAGTCATGATTCTTTTATAGCTATGGTCAAAGGGAGACATACAGTATGTTCATTGAGTTCATCCTATAACATGACATACTACTGTTTCAGGACTAGAAAATCCCATGAGGTAGATGCTACTCATGTTTGGGGGAAAGAATCCCACTTTCCTCTAGCTATAGAGGAGAGTGTTTCTGTCACTGTTGCAGTCTGGGTGTACAAATATCACTGAGAAGATAGTCTTTATTCCTTTTTCTCAGCTGAGCCCAAGTTGGATAGCTTGTCCTGACTGTAAAAAAAAAAAAAAAAAAAAAAAAAGGAAAAAGTTGATATATAATGTCTGCGCTAATGACTCGTACTCGTATAGATGCAGTTACAAATAGTCCCTCTTTTGTCAAAGGATTTTACCAGCAACCCCACCCCCCTTAGTTTCGCCAAGGTCCTGTGTTAGGGTGCAACCGTGGATATAACAAGTCAGTTAATGATTTTCTACATGTATGTATACAGTGCCTTGCGAAACTATTCGGCCCCCTTGAACTTTTCAACCTTTTCCCACATATCATGCTTCAAATATAAAGATACCAAATGTAAATTTTTGGTGAAGAATCAACAACAAGTGGAACACAATGTACATGGCACATGATCACTCTGGATGAAGTGCAGAGATCTACAGCTGAGGTGGAACAGTCTGTCCATAGGACAACAATCAGTCGTACACAAATCTGGCATTTATAGAAGAGTTGCAAGAAGAAAGCCGTTTCTCAAAGATATCCATAAAAAGTGTTGTTTAAAGTTTGCAACAAGCCACCTGGGAGACACACCAAACATGTGGAAGAAGGTGCTCTGGTCAGAAGAAACCAAAATCAAACTTTTTGGCAACAATGCCAAACGATATGTTTGGCGTAAAGGCAACACAACTCATCACCCTGAACACACCATCCGCACTGTCAAACATGGTGGTGGCAGCATCATGGTTTGGGCCTGTTTTCCTTCAGCAGGGGCAGGGAAGATGGTTAAAATTGATGGGAAGATGGATGGAGCCAAATACAGGACCATTCTTGAAGAAAACCTGTTGGAGTCTGCAAAAGACCTGAGCCTGGGACTGAGATTTGTCTTCCAACAAGACAATGATCCCAAATATAAGGCAAAATCTACAATGAAATGGTTCACAAATAAACGTACCCATGTGTTAGAATGGCGAAGTCAAAGTCAAGACCTCAATCCAATTGAGAATCTGTGGAAAAAGCTGAAAACTGCTGCTCACAAATGATCTCCATCAAACTTCACTGAGCTCGAGCTGTTTGCCAAGGAAGAATGGGCAAGAATTTCAGTCTCTCGATGTACAAAACTGATAGAGACATACCCTAAGTGACTTGCAGCTGTAATCGCAGCAAAAGGTGGCGCAACAAAGTATTAAGTTAAAAGGGCCGAATAATATTGCACGCCCCACTTTTCAGCTTTTGAATTTCCACAAAAAGTTAAAATAACCAATACATACATTCGCAAGGCACTGTATATAATGTGTTAAAGGCATGACCAAGGTTAAGGGAATTTAGTTAGGCTACTTTAATCAATTCCAGAGTCCAAACTCCCTGTGTCGTTATCATCAGCACCACAGGAGTGATTATCCACACTTCCCTATCCAGGGTTTTGGTGATGAGCCCAGCATTGGCAGGGAATGTTACCTTCCAGACTGCATATTTTCTTAGTTTAAAAAATATCCAGTCCTTACTTAAGGCCTAGAAATCTAAGAATTCAGAATAGACATCAGTTAACTGCTGGATGAGTAATGTATAGGCATAAATGCTCTGCCCATTATCCATATACTAACTGTTATTGGTTTGATCTTCCAGCAATCCAGAGTCTCTGTCCTGCAGGACTCCTTGTAGTATGGTAAGCTGGTATGTAACCAATGTTTAATCTGAGTCCTTGAGGACCGATGAAGGAACAGTCCTGTGTTATTAAGCACATGCAAGCCTATTATTGGTTTGTAACAGTCCTCATTGTCGTGTGGCAGTGGATTTCACCATTCTTTTGCTGGGCAATACGTTTTATAGGTCAATTCTGTGGCTGCGGTGTTTATAAGTATCTATCACAATAACAATCACTGCGGTTCACTATTTGTGCTGTAGTACAATGGGTGTGTTTCACTCTCTGTTTCTGCTGCATAAATTTGTTTATCACATTCATACTGAATTTTGCCATTATAGACATATATCAGACACTCATTATAGTGATATATCTTTGGAAATTTCTATAGTTTTTTATATTTCTTCTGATCTTTCAGATCTTTTCTATATCTAGCCTGGTTCTGGCCTGGGACTTTGGTCCTTGGGGCTTCTGTACCCACCCTGGGGCCTTTTCTTTGGTATTTCTCCATTGGTGCTGTCTGGAGGGACGTAATGGAAAAAGGGAATTATACCTACAGGTAATTCTGTTTCCAGAAGTCCCTCAGGACAGCACCCTTATTTGCCCTCCCTTATGTTTGTCTTTAGGCTTATGCAAGATCGATCTTCCTGCAGATCATTCATCGATCAGGTCGCTGTGGCTCGAGATCGAGCTGGAGCCATTAAAAGGTTTCTTACATGTGAGTTTATAAGGGCTCATATAAACCATTTCCAGCCATCTTGTTGTGGTACTTTGAAAAACACTGGAGGGTGGAGGTGGGAGAGGCCTTTTAACCTCTCTGTGATCCTGTCCCGTTATAGGTCAAGGAAGGACTACCTCCATTGATGATGTCCTGAGGGACTCCTGGAAACAGAATTACCGGTAGGTCTAATTCCTTTTTTTTGCAGCAAGTTTCTTATTGCCAAGAGAGCAGGTTTTACCAGCAGCACAAAAAAGTGCATCAAAAACGCAGTGTTGTGAACATAGCCTTATAGCCTTTGGCTAGTTTCACACTAGCATTCGGCAGGGCTGCGGAGGGCTGCAGAGGGCTGCAGACTTCCTCCATCAAGCCCCGCCCACTGCCGCACCTCTTCCTTCAGCTCCGCCTATGACTGCATGCGTCCTGCGTACCCTATCTTTAACATTGGATACGGAGGCCATGTGGATGTATGCATAAGTCTCCACATGCATCATTTTGAAGCTGTGTTGACAGCAACAAAATCCTAACATGTTGCGTTTGATGCAGGTTAGCGCAGCGTCAAGACGTTGCATGCGGAGGCAACCGCATACATCCGCATGGCCTGTGTACCCAATGTTAAAGATAGGGTACGCAGGACGCATGGAGCTGTAGGCGGAGCTGAATGAAGAGGCGCAGCAGTGGGTGGGGCTTCACGGTGGAAGTCCACTGCCCTGCCGAATGCTAGTGTGAAACTAACCTTAGTGTTGTTTCCTGGTTTAGATTTTATAGAGAAAGGAGGGGATGTTGCCTGCAATTCTCATTTACTTTAATTCACAATGTTTAGTTTGCCCTCATTAGACCCAAGTAAAGCTGCAGAGCTCTATGGAATATATAAAGGCAGGGCAAGACAGGCAAGAAAGCCACATTACCTTCATGTGGGACTGTACCAGAAAATAAAGCTGGCTGTGGTCAGTTTTATACCGAAGCCACTGTGTTGATGTCAAAGTTTCCCTTGAGCCAACCATCTATCTCAGAATCTGGAAATCCCATGAGCTAATTTACCCTAAATTGTCACAATACACAGTCTACAAATTACTAACACGTGATTTACTAATTCCAAGGACTGTACAAAGAACCAGGGTCTATACACATCACAAACTGGAAATTGCAACACCAGGAAAGAAAAATGATGAAATTGTGGAAATCACAGAATCAATAGACGTGTTAATGATATGCAAATGATAAAAAATGGAAACATAATTTTCAAAACATCTCGACTTAATCTGTGTTGAGTGCCAAGTCCAGAAATACATGCACTTACACACCCTGCATGCTGTCTATGAGGTTATTAATGTAGAATGTAAGTCCGCAAGGACAGGGTCCTCTCCCCTCTGTACCAGTCTGTCATTGTAAATTTGTTTACTGTAAACGATATCTATAACTCTGTATGTAACCCCTCTCTCATGTACAGCACCATGGAATTAATGGTGCTATATAAATAAATAATAATAATAATAATAATTAATGTATGTCTAAGGAATGATCAGCCATGTTAAATTCATTTGGCCAGGCAAATCATCACAGTATGCTGCGGGCATCTCCTTTGCATTTGCTGACCAATATCGTCCCAGGTGTGCTTGATGGAAGGCAAATACAGAGAAGCTGAAGCCCATGGTAGGACATTTAGATCACACAGCCTAGCTTTGTGTTGAGAAATGGCTTCTGGGACACTTACACATTTCCACATGAAGGACTCGTCATGGTGTTGCCAACGTGGTCTCCATACCAATCTTCAGCCATTATTGTGTAGATGACAAAAGTGGTACTCATCGCAGAAGAAGATAGATGCATTTTCCAGCCTACACTGATGATTTGCTGTGCCCCATGATAGCCTTTGAGAGTAGTAGCTTGAGGTCAGTGGACCACTTGTAGCTGTACATCTGTTTCATAGCCCAATGTCATAAAAACGCCTACTAATGGTTTTCTGACACTGTTTGACACATTAGGCTTGGCATGTAGCATCCAATTTCACTTGTAGTACAAAATTAATCACTTTGAACCATGCTTTTAAGATCACAAGGAAGATGCCATGAAGAGGCCTTTACAAGGAAGCACCACATGTCCTACTCCTGTGATTATGGTGTATGGTGGTATAATGTACAGAAGCTGGACCTCTCTTGTCTTCATTAAGGATATACAGCAACTCATTGTTGTCTTATTTGGTTGTGGAACCAGGGGTATAGCCATTGTTCATGTCCCAGGACTACTGGGAGAGGCCTGAGTGGCCTAGACATGCTGCTATGGCCTAAAGCATCTTCGCACTTATCTCCCATCGAGCACATCTGGGATGCCATTGGTTGTCAATTGCAAAGGGTGCTGCTAACAGTGGATGTTGATGATTCTCTTGTTCAATTGCATAACTATTGATAACCTCAGTCATAGCATGCCTAGGCATGTATTTTTGTGCTTGGTGCTTTTACTAGATAATGAATAAATCGAGATGTTTAGAAAAATATGTTTATATTTTTTATAATTTGAATATCATTAACACGTCTAATGAAACTCTGAGTTTCATAATTCCTCAAATTTCCTTCTTGATGTTGCAAATTCAATGTCGAAGAGTGTATTATATGTGGGGCAGCTAATGCAAAAAGTCAGTATAGGAAAGGAATCTTTGCAAATGGAAATTTAAATTGAAGTTAAATGGAAATGGCCCATCACAAACAGTAGTAATTGGAGATATAATGAAAGCATTAAAAAAGAAGCTAGATGCCTATCTAATCATAAATGGCATTGAGGGGTTAAATGTTTTACCAATTAGCTATTTTTAATTGATCTGAGATAGATTGAGCTTAATGGGCATGTATTCTGTGTACCTGCTAGTTGCTTTATTACTGATATGGCACATGTCCTACAGGATACATAACCTGTCCGACTACAGTTTACACATATGTAAAGTGTAACAGTGTCCTCATCTGGGCCATTATCAAGCTGTTATCTGGGTAATCCAGAAATGTGATTACTGTCTGTTGGTATTTTTGTTAATTTGATGGATTATTTGCTGTTTTCATGCTATTATTAAGTAGTGATGTGTACTACTCTATCAAATGGAAACAGAGTCCTTCGCTGATTGCAATTTTTGTTTTTATATGTTCTACTCTAGATAAGGATGACATCTGCTGTAAGAATATATACTTGGCAGAGGCGATATTCATACTCCCTTATCCTGACATCTTTACTTCTATGGTTTCCATTCCTAATTACTAGCATAATACATCTTTAGCTTCATTGGATTGACAGAGCATTGATCTGGTGGTATGGAAAATATTGATTGGAACATTGTTAATATGAAGTGCTATAAGAGCATGTTATATTACACAGACACAATACATCTCCCCATAAGCACTGAGCTTATATTCTTTTCATCATTTCCCCTGCATCATGACATTAATATCTGTCCTCAAAAGTACCCTGCAGAGGGATGTCTTCCGGAATAAAGGCGATAAACTTATCCATACCCTGCCACTGGCGAAGATAGATAGAGAGGATGCGGGTAATTATCTCTGTGTGTCGGGTACGTATATCTGCTTCTGTTTTTTCTATGATCAACATACGTAATTCATGTTTAGTTTTAAGGTAGAATCTTACTGGGGATATCAGTCATTGTGTGAAAATACATTTTAGATTTACAGTTTTAATATGAACTGGTTGAGTTTATTTCTAAGTGAGACTCTAAAGGCTGGGGGTAAAGGGACATACTTTAATCGTTGCTATACCAAATGCCCTTTATGGCTGTGAAGATCTGTTTTATAGTAAATTACAGGGTTTCTAGTATAATACATGATTTAATATTATTTTGCCTCCATGTATCCCATTGGTGCTGCTGTTCTGTGATGCTGGGCTCCAGTCCTGGACAGTATCAGTATCCTTTCCCATCTAACAGCAAATTCACATCAGTGTTTGGTCCATATAATCAGATCTTACATCATATTTTCATCAAATTTTTGCTTATTATGAGATTAATTTCTCAAACTTCTTCTAACAAACATACCTGAAAATCAGACAGCACTAGGATGCAACATTGATGAAATCCATGTTTCCCACAAAGTGCTGGCAGAGTTTTTGATGGATCTATAGATTTGCAATAAATAGTTTTATTCATGAGTAGGCTCAAAATTGGATAAGTCTTAATTTTTTTTCTTTTGCAAACCACTCAGTTCCAAAAAAAGTTTAGATATGTGAACTATAAACTATAAGGGCTATGAGATCTCTCAGTGAAAATCATAGAACTTGTATGAGAAAAACCCAACAGATTTTTGAACGTACTGACTGCAGGGAAAGTGACTGTCCACATTTGAGTTACTCAGGTTTGAAGTTAATGTATATTCCTTTCTTTTTCCTCTAATTTTCTGTGTACTCTCCTTACTGTTAATGTTTTACACCGAAATAATGCACACATGGGTTTAACTGTACATTGAATCCATTTGGTAAAACATTTTGTTGACATAAAGGTTGATAACCTAAACAAAAATGTATGTGAATACAATAGGCCACTGAAAAAAATTGTAATTAAAGGGGTGGTCCACAACTATCTTTGACGTTAATCATAAACATCTGTCTATTTAATGTAATACGGTAATCTAATAACTTTTCTAATATACTTTAATTATAAAGTCCCTCCCAATCCCTTTCTACTCTATCTAACAGCTTTCTTTTTTCACGTACTTCCTGTTTGATGACATTTTGTTGGAAAATCCCCAGGACATTCTGGGATATTGAAATGAGTCGTCATCAGGGGGCAAACTGCAATCACTGCTGTAGCCTCTGTCCCCACCCTGAAATGAAGCATCATATGTGAGGTGCATTTCAGTGGCTTGGCTAGTCTCTGCTTTACTGAACATGCATTAGTTGTCAATTCCAACACATGCTCGGTGCACGCTCAATTGTCACTGTGTGTTTAAATTTTCAAAGCACAGTGACAGTGCACTCCCTCACTGGCTCTAATGAAAGGTGATGAGTCAGCAATAGTGTTGAGCATTCCGATACTGCAAATATCGGGTATCGGACGATATTCGCTGTATCGGAATTCCGATACCGAGTTCCAATAGACAGTGAATGCAGCCTCTGCCACCTGACAATGTCTCAATTGAGATTCTCAAATTACTGCATATACAGAGCAGCTGAACAGACGCCACCTAGTGGCGAGAGCGAGGTCAGGAAAGCCAAGTCAGAGCACAAGATAGCACAACAGTATAAAAGGATTTAGACAGAATGGATAGTCAGGATGTGGCAAGGGATCAGTAAACCAGGACGGGCAAAATACGGTGCAATAGGGACAAACTGAAACGGAGTCAAAAGCCAAGCCAGGAGGTCAGAACCAGAAAGTCAAGCAGATCTACAGACAAACAAAGAAACGCTGGGAAAGGGCAGGCAGGGGTAGATAACAGACACAGGACAAGTCAGGGTTCACAGTAGGACAAATCAAGGGCTTCCAGAGTCACGTTCACACGCCGAAGGCAGAGCTATAGATGACACCACCCTCAGGATACCTGGGAGTTAAATAGCAAACCCAAGCCCAGAATGAGGCAGAGCAAACTTAACCCTTGACATGATCCACCCAGAGAAAGAGCAGACAGGACTAAACTCCGGAACGGATCATGACAGTACTCTCCTCTCAAGGGGGGCCACCGGACCCCCAGGTTTTCCAGGATAACATGCATGAAATGCCCGGACCAGTCGATTAGCATGGACAGATCGTGCCGGGACCCAAGATCGATCCTCAGGACCGTAACCCTTCAAGGACCAAGTACTGAATAGAAATACGGACCATGCGAGAATCCACAATCTGTTCCACTACATACTCGGTCTGACCATCCACAGAGACAGGAGGCGGAGGGGATGGAGGCCCACCAGAGGATGGTACAAATGACTTAAGAAGGGACTTATGGAACACATTGGGAATCCGAAGCAACGGAGGAAGTCGTAAGCGAAAGGCAACTGGATTGACCACCTCAATGATCTCGTAAGGACCAATATACCTGGGACCTAGCTTAGCCAAAGGAACCTTGAGATGAATGTTCCTGGTAGACATCCACACTTTATCTCCTACCAGGAATATAGGTCCCACAGACCGTCGCTTATCCGCAAAAAGTTTATGTTTACCCTGAGCCTCTCCGATGTTCTTCTGGACCTCCCTCCACACCTCCCCCAATCATTGCACTGCCATATCAGCCCCTGGACATCCTGAATCCAGGCTAGAAAATTCACCAAAATGAGGGTGAAAACCATAGTTACAGAGAATGGGGAGGTGCCCGTGGACTGGTTAATCCGATTGTTAAAGGAAAACTCAGCCACGGGCAACGAAGAACACCAATCATCCTGCCGAGGTGTAGCAAGACACCTCAAAATTTGTTCAAGAAACTGATTGGTCCTCTCCGTCTGTTTGTCTCAGGATGGTAAGCAGAGGAGAAGGTCAAACAAATACCCAATTTTTTACAAAAATCCCTCCAAAATTTGGACACAAATTGTACCCCTCTATCAGACACCACATTCAAAGGCACACCATGCAACCATACAACATGCTCAATAAACAGCTTAGATAATGTTTCAGCATTAGGCAATCCTGTCAGAGGTAAAAAATGCACCTGTTTACTGAATCTGTCAACCACTACCCAGATTACAGTTTTGCCATTAGAAGAAGGGAGGTCAGTGATAAAATCCATGGACATATGAGTCCAAGGTCTATCAGGAATTGGCAATGGCACCAATTCCCCGGCCGGCCGGTTATGGGAGCTCTCAGCACGAGCACAGGTATCACAAGCAGTTGCAAACACAGTGACATCAGAGGTCATGGAGGACCACCAAAACAGCCTAGCAATGGCTTTCCGGGTGGCAGAGATCCCCGGGTGTCCACTGAGAGTAGAATCGTGGAACTCCCAGAGAACCCTCAATCGGTACTAAACTGGCACAAAAAGCTTATTGTCAGGCAAAGAGGGAGGAGCAAGAGACTGAGCCTTTCGAATCTCCTGCTCCAATTCAGAGGATACCCCTGCAACAACCACCCCATGCTGAAGAACGGAGGAAGGAGGTTCGGGAGGTGATATCGAATCAAAACTGCGAGATAAGGCATCAGCCTTGACATTCTTGGAACCAGGATGAAAAGTGATAGGAAGATGAAAATGAGAGAAAAAAAAGCAACCACCTAGCCTGTCTAGGAGTTAACCATTTGGCAGTTTCAATATAAGACAAAATCTTGTGATCAGTAATCACCATGATCCGATGAACCGCCCCATCCAAAAAATGCCTCCATTCTTCAAAAGCCAATTTTATGGCCAATAACTCCCAATTCCCAACATCATAGTTCCTCTCTGCAGAAGAAAACTTCCAGGAGAAAAAGGCACATGGTCTTAAATTGGTCAAAGTAACGGGTCCCTGAGACAACACCGCCCCTACTCCCACCTCTGATGCGTCCACCTCTACAATGTATAGTTCAGATGGATCAGGCTGAACTAATACAGGAGCAGTCATAAAACACTTTTTTAATGTAATAAATGCTTCAACTGCCAAGGATGGCCAAACTTTGAGATCAGCCCCTTTGTGAGTGAGATTGGTGAGAGGCTTGACAACCTGAGAAAATCCCTTAATGAATTTCCGATAATAATTCGCAAAACCCAGAAAACGCTGCAACTCCTTCAGGTCTCTGGGTTGCACCCAATCAACAATGGCCTGTACCTTTCCAGGATCCATCCGAAACCCATTGGCAGAAAGGATGATCCCCAGAAAAGAAAGCTCCTGGACACAAAACAAACATTTCTTGGGTTTAGCGAACAGAGAATTTCCCCGTAACCTGTGAAGAACAGCACGTAAATGACCTATGTGGGATTCCTTGTCAGGTGAGAAAACAAGGATATCATCCAGGTATACAACCATAAAGCGCCCGATAAAATCAGAAAATACATCATTCATGAAGTTTTGAAACACCGCGGGCGCATTAGTGAGACCGAAGGGCATGACCAAGTTCTCAAACAGACCCTCGGAGGTGAGAAATGCCGTTTTCCACTCATGCCCCTCCTGAATATGGAAAAGCTTATATGCTCCCCTAAGATCTAGTTTGGAAAACCACTTAGCCCCAAACAATTGGCTATAGAGATCACGAATGAGTGGGAGAGGGTAGGTATTTCTCACCGTAATTTTATTTAATTTCCGGAAATCAAGGCATGGGCGTAAACCACCATCTTTCTTCTTGACAAAAAAAAATCCCGCAACCATAGGTGAGACAGAGGGACGGATATGACCTTTGCGTAGACTATCAGAGATGTAGTTTTTCATGGCAATACGTTCTGGGCCAGGAAGATTGTACAAACGGGTCTTGGGCAATTTAGCACCCGGAATAAGATTAATGGTACAATCATAAGGATGATGGGGTGGTAAGACCTCAGCCTCTTTTTTGGAGAACACGTCCCCAAACTCCTTTAGGTACTCCGGAATACCCTCCGGACTAATGGCGGATAGGGTTGAGCGAAACGGGTCGTTCATTTTCATAAGTCGCCGACTTTTGGCAAAGTCGGCGTCTCATGAAACCCGACCCGATCCCTGTGCGGGGTCGGCCATGCGGTACGCGATCATGGCGCGAAAGTCGCGTTTCGTATGACGCGATTAGCGCCATTTTTTCAGCCAATGAATGAGCGTGGGCAGAGTGATGACATAGGTGTTAGGGGAGTGAACGCCTATCGTCATGTTATCGCTTGTGCGCAGTAGGGATTTGGAATGTGCAATATGAAATTTTCTGTGCTGGGACGGAGGAGGAGGAGGAGGAGGAGGAGGAGGAGGAAAAAAAAAAAAAAAAAAATTCCTTCATTGGGTTTCGTGTTTCGGCCGAAACCCGACTTTTAACGGTGGTCGGCCGATTTCACTCGACTCGACTTTTAAGACAGTCGGGTTTCACAAAACCCGACTCGACCCTAAAAAACTAAAGGTCGCTCAACCCTAATGGCGGACACAAACACAGCAGAAAGACAACCAATGGAACAATTAGGACCCCATTTAACAATATCACAAGATCCCCAGTCTATAACAGGATTATGCCTCTGCAACCAGGGGAATCCCAACACCAGTTCCGCAGGAAGATTATTCATAACATAACATGAAATTCGTTCCTAGTGCAAGGAACCCACCTTGAGGAGGAACTCCTCAGAGACAAATTTAAGGACATTTTGAGCCAACGGTGTCTTATCAATGGCAACGATATGGATGGGAGTCTCTAGCCTAAGGCCATGTGCACAAGTTCAGTATTTTTTGCGTTTTTTTCGCTATAAAAACGTGATAAAAACGCGAAAAAAACGCTTACATATGCCTCCCATTATTTTAAGTGTACTCCGAATTTCTTGTGCAAATGTTGCATTTTTTTCCGCGAAAAAAATCGCATTGCGGAAAAAAAAGGAACATGTTCATTAAATATGCGGAATTGCGGGGATTCCGCACACCTAGGAGTGCATTGATCTGCTTACTTCCCGCACGGGGCTGTGCACACAATGCGGGAAGTAAGCGGATCATGTGCGGTTGGTACCCAGGGTGGAGGAGAGGAGACTCTCCTCCACAGACTGGGCACCATATAATTGGTCAAAAAAAAAGAATTAAATAAAAAATAGTCATATACTCACCTTCGATGGCACCGGAGTCTTCCCGCCTCTCAGCGGTGCATGCTGCCGCTTCCGTTCCTATAGATGGTGTGGTGAAAGACCTGCGATGACGTCGCTGTCTTGTGATTGGTCGTGTGACCGCTCATGTGACCGCGACGTCATCGAAGGTCCTGCACACACCATCTATAAGAACGGACGCCGCTGAGGAGATAGGCTGTCTGCAGAGGGTGAGTATAACCATTTTTTTAATTTTTTTTTATTATTTTTAACATTCTATCTTTTACTATTGATGCTGCATAAGCAGTATCTATAGTAAAAAGTTGGTCATACTTGTCAAACAGTATGTTTGACAAGTGTGACCAACCTGTCAGTCAGTTTTCCAAGCGATGCTACAGATCGCTTGGAAAACTTTAGCATTCTGCA
This sequence comes from Ranitomeya variabilis, assembly GCF_051348905.1. NCBI lineage: Eukaryota > Metazoa > Chordata > Amphibia > Anura > Dendrobatidae > Ranitomeya > Ranitomeya variabilis. Next base: position 558,772,451 of record NC_135236.1, on the reverse strand, counting down.
AGCTAATTACGCTTGCAGAATGCTAAAAAAACGCGAAAAAAACGCAAAAAAAAATGCGGATTTCTTGCAGAAAATGTCCGGTTTTCTTCAGGAAATTTCTGCAAGAAATCCTGACGTGTGCACATACCCTAACTGTCCCTAACTTTAATTTGGACACCAGACTAGAGTCAATGAAGTTCATGGAAGATCCACAGACAAACAAAGAGACACTGGGAAAGGGCAGGCAGGGGGAGATAACAGACACAGGACAAGTCAGGGTTCACAGTAGGACAAATCAAGGGCTTCCAGAGTCACATTCACACGCCGAAGGCAGAGCTACAGGTCCTTCTCAAAAAATTAGCATATAGTGTTAAATTTCATTATTTACCATAATGTAATGATTACAATTAAACTTTCATATATTCTAGATTCATTATCCACCAACTGAAATTTGTCAGGTCTTTTATTGTTTTAATACTGATGATTTTGGCCTAACAACTCCTGATAACCCAAAAAACCTGTCTCAATAAATTAGCATATTTCACCCGTCCAATCAAATAAAAGTGTTTTTTAATAACAAACAAAAAAAACATCAAATAATAATGTTCAGTTATGCACTCAATACTTGGTCGGGAATCCTTTGGCAGAAATGACTGCTTCAATGCGGCGTGGCATGGAGGCAATCAGCCTGTGACACTGCTGAGATGTTATGGAGGCCCAGGATGCTTCAATAGCGGCCTTAAGCTCATCCAGAGTGTTGGGTCTTGCGTCTCTCAACTTTCTCTTCACAATATCCCACAGATTCTCTATGGGGTTCAGGTCAGGAGAGTTGGCAGGCCAATTGAGCACAGTAATACCATGGTCAGTAAACCATTTACCAGTGGTTTTGGCACTGTGAGCAGGTGCCAGGTCGTGCTGGAAAATGAAATCTTCATCTCCATAAAGCATTTCAGCCGATGGAAGCATGAAGTGCTCCAAAATCTCCTGATAGCTAGCTGCATTGACCCTGCCCTTGATGAAACACAGTGGACCAACACCAGCAGCTGACATGGCACCCCACACCATCACTGACTGTGGGTACTTGACACTGGACTTCAGGCATTTTGGCATTTCCTTCTCCCCAGTCTTCCTCCAGACTCTGGCACCTTGATTTCCGAATGACATGCAAAATTTGCTTTCATCAGAAAAAAGTACTTGGGACCACTTAGCAACAGTCCAGTGCTGCTTCTCTGTAGCCCAGGTCAGGCGCTTCTGCCGCTGTTTATGGTTCAAAAGTGGCTTTACCTGGGGAATGCGGCACCTGTAGCCCATTTCCTGCACACGCCTGTGCACGGTGGCTCTGGATGTTTCCACACCAGACTCAGTCCACAATCTTCCTCAGGGTCCGGTCACCTCTTCTCGTTGTACAGCGTTTTCTGCCACATTGTTTCCTTCCAACAGACTTACCATTGAGGTGCCTTGATACAGCACTCTGGGAACAGCCTATTTGTTGAGAAATTTCTTTCTGGGTCTTACCCTCTTGCTTGAGGGTGTCAATGATGGCCTTCTTGACATCTGTCAGGTCGCTAGTCTTACCCATGATGGGGGTTTTGAGTAATGAACCAGGCAGGGAGTTTTTAAAAGCCTCAGGTATCTTTTGCATGTGTTTAGAGTTAATTAGTTGATTCAGAAGATTAGGGTAATAGGTCGTTTAGAGAACCTTTTCTTGATATGCTAATTTATTGAGACAGGTTTTTTGTGTTATCAGGAGTTGTATGCCAAAATCATCAGTATTAAAACAATAAAAGACCTGACAAATTTCAGTTGGTGGATAATGAATCTATAATATATGAAAGTTTAATTGTAATCATTACATTATGGTAAATAATGAAATTTAACACTATATGCTAATTTTTTGAGAAGGACCTGTATAGCTGACACCACCCTCAGGATACCTGGCAGCTAAATAGCAAACCCGAGCCCAGAATGAGGGTATGTGCACACGTTGCGGATTTCTTGCAGAAATTTCCTGAAGAAAACCGGAAATTTTCTGCAAGAAATCCGCATTTTTTTTTTTGCATTTTTTTTCCGTTTTTTTTCGCGTTTTTTTAGCATTCTGCAAGCGTAATTAGCTTGCAGAATGCTAAAGTTTTCCAAGCGATCTGTAGCATCGCTTGGAAAACTGACTGACAAGTTGGTCACACTTGTCAAACATACTGTTTGACAAGTGTGACCAACTTTTTACTATAGATGCAGCTTATGCAGCATCAATAGTAAAAGATAGAATGTTTAAAAATAATAAAAAAAATAAAAAAATGCTTATACTCACCCAGACATCTCATCAGCGGCGTCCGTTCGTCTTCCTATACAGGTCCTTCTCAAAAAATTAGCATATAGTGTTAAATTTCATTATTTACCATAATGTAATGATTACAATTAAACTTTCATATATTATAGATTCATTATCCACCAACTGAAATTTGTCAGGTCTTTTATTGTTTTAATACTGATGATTTTGGCATACAACTCCTGATAACACAAAAAACCTGTCTCAATAAATTAGCATATCAAGAAAAGGTTCTCTAAACGACCTATTACCCTAATCTTCTGAATCAACTAATTAACTCTAAACACATGCAAAAGATACCTGAGGCTTTTAAAAACTCCCTGCCTGGTTCATTACTCAAAACCCCCATCATGGGTAAGACTAGCGACCTGACAGATGTCAAGAAGGCCATCATTGACACCCTCAAGCAAGAGGGTAAGACCTAGAAAGAAATTTCTCACCAAATAGGCTGTTCCCAGAGTGCTGTATCAAGGCACCTCAATGGTAAGTCTGTTGGAAGGAAACAATGTGGCAGAAAACGCTGTACAACGAGAAGAGGTGACCGGACCCTGAGGAAGATTGTGGAGAACGACCGATTCCAGACCTTGGGGAACCTGAGGAAGCAGTGGACTGAGTCTGGTGTGGAGGAAATGGGCTACAGGTGCCGCATTCCCCAGGTAAAGCCACTTTTGGACCATAAACAGCGGCAGAAGCGCCTGACCTGGGCTACAGAGAAGCAGCACTGGACTGTTGCTAAGTGGTCCCAAGTACTTTTTTCTGATGAAAGCAAATTTTGCATGTCATTCGGAAATCAAGGTGCCAGAGTCTGGAGGAAGACTGGGGAGAAGGAAATGCCAAAATGCCTGAAGTCCAGTGTCAAGTACCCACAGTCAGTGATGGTGTGGGGTGCCATGTCAGCTGCTGGTGTTGGTCCACTGTGTTTCATCAAGGGCAGGGTCAATGCAGCTAGCTATCAGGAGATTTTGGAGCACTTCATGCTTCCATCGGCTGAAATGCTTTATGGAGATGAAGATTTCATTTTTCAGCACGACCTGGCACCTGCTCACAGTGCCAAAACCACTGGTAAATGGTTTACTGACCATGGTATTACTGTGCTCAATTGGCCTGCCAACTCTCCTGACCTGAACCCCATAGAGAATCTGTGGGATATTGTGAAGAGAAAGTTGAGAGACGCAAGACCCAACACTCTGGATGAGCTTAAGGCCGCTATTGAAGCATCCTGGGCCTCCATAACATCTCAGCAGTGTCACAGGCTGATTGCCTCCATGCCACGCCGCATTGAAGCAGTCATTTCTGCCAAAGGATTCCCGACCAAGTATTGAGTGCATAACTGAACATTATTATTTGATGTTTTTTTTGTTTGTTATTAAAAAACACTTTTATTTGATTGGACGGGTGAAATATGCTAATTTATTGAGACAGGTTTTTTGGGTTATCAGGAGTTGTTAGGCCAAAATCATCAGTATTAAAACAATAAAAGACCTGACAAATTTCAGTTGGTGGATAATGAATCTAGAATATATGAAAGTTTAATTGTAATCATTACATTATGGTAAATAATGAAATTTAACACTATATGCTAATTTTTTGAGAAGGACCTGTAGCTGGTCTGTGCGCACAGGACCTTCCGTGACGTCACGGTCACGTGAGCGGTCACATGACCGCTCACGACCAATCACAGGACAGTGACGTCATCGGCAAGGTCCTTCGCCGCACATCAGCTACAGGAACCGAAGCGACAGCGTGCAGTGGAGGCGGGAAGACATCGAGGGTGAGTATATCGCTATTTTTTATTTTAATTCTTATTTTTTGACCACTTATATGGTGCCCAGTGCGTGGAGGAGAGTCTCCTCTCCTCCACCCTGGGTACCAACCGCACATAATCTGCTTACTTCCCGCATGGTGGGCACAGCCCCGTGCGGGAAGTAAGCAGATCAATGGACCCCTAGGTGTGCGGAATCCCCTGCAATTCCGCATTTTAATGAACATGTTGCTTTTTTTTCAGCGATGCGATTTTTTCGCGGAAAAAAAGGCTACATTTGCACAAAAAATGCGGAATACACTTAAAATAATGGGAGGCATATGTAAGCGTTTTTTTCGCGTTTTTATCACGTTTTTATAGCGAAAAAACGCGAAAAATACTTAACGTGTGCACATGGCCTGAAGCAGAGCAAACTTAACCCTTGACATGATCCACCCAGAGAAAGAGCAGACAGGACTAAACTCCGGAACGGATCATGACAGTAGGTAAAAAAAAACAGATAAAGAGATGGTATATTAGAAAAGCTATTAGAATATTAAATTAAACATACAGACATTTAGGATTAAAATCAATGTTAGTTTTGGACCACCCCCTTAAATAGTATCATTTTAATAAAAATGTATTACCACTCTTATTGCAATAATGGAATTTTGGCATTACCATAAATGTTGGCATTGTTATATAATTGTATTATTTGCTAGCTGAATGAATGATTTATGTCTGACATGTCATAGTCTTCATATGACAATAGTGCTGACAAATTATTTGTAATTACAGTATCTTCTATGAATGATGTCCACATAACTTTGTTAACTGTAATGGAAGAGAAAATGCTCTTAAAATGTGAATCAAATCAGATGTGGCTTCTAAAGGATCTAAACCTTATAGATGGAATAGATCATTCGCAGGTAAATATCTTCAATGTCATACAAAGGGTCACTAGATCAATATGATAACAGAATTTCCTGTTTAGTAATTTCTCCTAGACCTAGAGGCAGATAGCCAGATTTGCTTTTTCAGTTTTGTGAACTTGCTTAATGTACTACTACTGTATATAGAAGATACGCTACACTATATCCCAAAGGTTTTCTGGCATTGATCATTCTAAAGTGTTCTTATACCCATTATGTTATAGTCCATTTTAATAATATTGTAATATATTATATATTAATATTATAATACAGTCTGTAATTATTATCATATAATATCCAACTTTTAGATGCTGAACTTAACCAAAAATATTTAGCCAAAATAAACAAAAATTTTCCAATTAGTGTTATAAGATTTAAAAGCGCCTATTCAGTATTGATAGCAATAAGCTGGTGCTCAAGACATGCATATATATCAGCAGATTATATCTATACTGTTTTCAGTGTGCACTGCAATATAAAATGTCCACAAAAAAGATACTTAGGACATATAAACAAAGCAATAAATCATGCCATTACGGTTTAAAGTGCACAATGCAATGTATTCTGTCACACAAGACCCACAAGCCTGGGGACCCCCCAGAGAGGCAATGTTCCTTATATAGGGACCCAATTATCCCGATCAACATAAGGATAATAACAAAACATTGATACTCATCTGCAGGCTTGTAGTGAACTTGTAGCACCGCTAGATAGAAGAATCACATCAGGCGCTAGACAGCAGTCTCCCCAAACAATGCCCGACGCGTTTCTCCCCCATACATGTGGTGGGGGTTATAAGATTTATCAATAGTGTTAAAATCTAATGTTTCAAATTTAGAGTTGTAACTGGGCTCTAACAAATACTCAAATCAGACAGGTTGCAAATAAGGGTTCATTCACATTATAGTTTTTCGAGTACGAGTGAGATCCATTTTCTCACAGATAGAACACGTACTTATGACCAGGATCGTAACGATTGTGGTCACAGAGGGTGTGCTTGTGATTAGGTACTGTGGGAGGGGGGCATGCTGATGCCAGCACCAGTTTTAACTGGGAGATTATTACAGTCAGGATGGGGGACACTATTTCATCGAGTGTGAACCCCATATATCTGACCAATATGCAGGTAAGGCCCACCAAATACAAATTATGCATCGGGGCCCATTGTACTCAAATGAAGCCATTGCCGATGACAGTCTATGGGGCTGTTCACATGTCATATTTTTTCCGTAGACTGAGTGGTCTGTACAAATTACAGATACATGTTCCAAATTGATTTGAGTATTGGATCAAATACGGCTTTGAAAATCTATGGGTCAGTGAAGTATAATCTTACAGCACTTGGATACCATCTATGTGCTGTTTTGTTTTTCACTGACTGATGGATAGGAGAAGGTGGAGAACCTATTTTTTTCTCATCAAAAAAAAAATGATGAAACTCTGACCAATCTCTGATGAAAATCTGATGATACTCTGATAAAAATCACTGATGAAACGTTTAGGCTAGTTTCACATTTGCGTTTAAATCTGCAGCGTTTAAAACGCATCTGCAAGTGGTAGAAAAAATGCATGTAAACGCGTACAAACACAGCGTTTTTTTGACGCATGCGTTGACGCATGCGGTTAAAAAAACGCCGCGTTTGTACGCGTTTACATGCGTTTTTTTCCTGCGTTTGCGTTTTGGTGTGCATGATGAGAAATTTCACAAGAGAAAAATCAAGATAACCAGACACCGCCAATGGGACTACAGAGGGCGTGTATTATGGGATCTCTATATATAGACCCTAGGGCTACTGAAATTTTAACAGTTTGCTACTGTATCCTGTGTCATGATGGATCTTCGCATGGAGAGCTTTTATTTCAACCTGGATTTCAGCTTCAAGCTGTTTCTTGCCTGTGCTTTCGTTTGGGAGCAAGACAGAAATCGCCAAAGATGGAGAAGGAGACAACTTAAGCATTTTTGGAGGCACCCCATTATCGAACTACGTGAGAGCCGTGGAGCCTACCACATGCTCTATGCCGAGCTTAATGCCAACCCAGAGAAATTCCAGGAATACACACGAATGTCACAAGACTCTTTCCTGGATTTGCTGTCTCGTGTCCAAGGAGCCATACGGCGACAGGACACCCAGCTCCGTAAAGCGATTCCACCCGAGAACGTCTGCTGATTACATTAAGGTACATTCCAAATCTAAACCAATGATAGTCCAAATTTACTGTTTTCTGACATGTATTTTTGGGGTATTTTCCTTTCTTTCTTTAGCATAACCACACCATAAAAAGAATAGATTGTAATGGTTTTTGTGTTTGTTTTTCTTACAGATTTCTGGCCACCGGAGAGAGTTTATCATCCCTCCACTTCCAATACCGGCTTGGAATATCCACCCTGTCCGGAATAGTTGCGGACACCTGCCGGGCTTTGTGGAATGTACTCCGGGAAGAGTTTATACCCCTACCCACCTTGGACATGTGGCTAGAAATTGCGGAACAATTCTGGAGTGTGTGTGATTTCCCCAACTGTTTAGGAGCGGTGGATGGAAAGCACATTCACATTATCAAACCAGCCAGAACAGGATCGGAGTACTTCAATTACAAAAAATATTTTTCTATTGTGCTCATGGCAATAGCTGATGCGAACTGTCGCTTCATTGCCGTGGACATTGGAGCTTTTGGCCGTGGCAACGATTCCCAGACTTTCAAGAACTCGGATATGGGCCGCCGTGTGTATGTCAAAAATTTCAATTTTCCCCCGCCACAACCTCTCCCCAACACTCAAGGTCCACCGATGCCATTTGGTATGGTTGGATATGAGGCCTTTCAGATGTGTGAAAACCTACTGAAGCCCTATTCCAGTCGGAACTTGAACCACACTAGAAGGATCTTTAACTACAGACTGACCAGGGCCCGAAGAACAGTAGAGTGTTCCTTTGGCATTCTGGTCTCTAAATGGGGCATTCTTGCATCAGCCATAAATCTAAAAGTGGAAACAGTTGACGAGGTGGTCAAAGCCTGTGTGGTTCTACACAATTATATAATTGCTAAGGAGCAACCCAACATTGAACTGGATGAACCAGTTGCACACCCACTGCCCAATTACCAGCATCACCCGCTGCGTTCAACTGCAGCAGTTGGTCACATGCGGGACCAATTTGCTGCCTTTTTTCATTCAGATATTGGACGTGTCTCATGGCAGGACAATGTAGTGTAAATGTCCTGTTGTAATTCGATATGTACCAGTTATTTTCTACAATGATAATAATATTTCTCATTAATAAACTTTATAATATTTCTCATTAATAAACTTTAGTTTTGGTTGAGTTGACCGTGTCTCCTATCTTTTTCCTCTCCAAACCCAGGCTGTCCTAAACTTCCAATATTTGATCTGTATTATATCAGTTTTTGTAATCCAAAACCAGGAGTGGGTGATAAAAGCAGATGTGCTAGTTATTATGTTAATATCATAATTTACCTCTAATTGTTCCACTCCTTGTTTTGGCTTAGAAATACTGTTATACAACACTGGCCACATACTGCTAGTAATGGCAGCCATGTTGCTTTATTAGTAAGCTTGTTGACATCATTGCATCATGATTCTCTTCTCCTGTATCCTTTGGACACAAGCTGAAGAGACAACCACTGTCACACAATCTATACTCATCAAGTCAGGTGTCAGAAATAATGAATTCATGATAAACATATACAGGCTCATGAATTCACTATTTCTGACACCTGTACAGGTGAGCATAGATATGTAGTGTGTGACCACCATTGTAACTCAAGTTGTGTGTAATATAAGAAGAGAAAATGGTGGTTATACAAGGCAGTTCTCTACTCAACAGGTCAGGTGTCATAACTAATGAGGTTTTTGACACCTGACCTATTCAGTAGAGGTCTGTACTGTATTTCCACCATTTTCTCTTCAGACTGACACACTAAGCACAGACCAAAAGAGATTATGGAGATACATGTAATATTTTTTGGGCCACCTCATATCTGTATACTAAAGACTAGTGTTGAGCATTCCGATACTGCAAGTATCGGGTATCGGCCGATACTTGCTGTATCGGAATTTCCGATACCGAGATCCGATACTTTTGTGGTATCGGGTATCGGGTATCGCAACAACATTAATGTAATAATGTGTAAAAAAGAGAATTAAAATAAAAAATATCGCTATACTCACCTGTCCGACGCAGCCGGGACCTCAGCGAGGGAACCGGCAGCGTTGTTTGTTTAAATTTCGCGCTTTTACTTGGTTACGTGAAGTCCCGGCTTGTGATTGGTCAGGGCGGCCATGTTGCCGGGACGCGGACCAATCACAGCAAGCCGTGACGAAATTACGTCACGGCTTGCTGTGATTGGTCCGCGTCCCGGCAACATGGCCGCCATTAACCAATCACAAGCCGTGACGTCACGGGAGGCTGGACATGCGCGTATTTTGAAAAGCGCGCGTGTCCAGCCTCCAGTGACGTCCCGGCAACATGGCCGCCATTAACCAATCACAAGCCGGGACGTCACGGGAGGCTGGACATGCGCGTATTTTGAAAAGCGCGCGTGTCCAGCCTCCAGTGACGTCCCGGCAACATGGCCGCCATTAACCAATCACAAGCCGGGACGTCACGGGAGGCTGGACATGCGCGTATTTTGAAAAGCGCGCGTGTCCAGCCTCCAGTGACGTCCCGGCAACATGGCCGCCATTAACCAATCACAAGCCGGGACGTCACGGGAGGCTGGACATGCGCGTATTTTGAAAAGCGCGCGTGTCCAGCCTCCAGTGACGTCCCGGCAACATGGCCGCCATTAACCAATCACAAGCCGGGACGTCACTGGAGGCTGGACACGCGCGCTTTTTAAAATACGCGCGTGTCCAGCCTCCCGTGACGTCACGGCTTGTGATTGGTTAATGGCGGCCATGTTGCCGGGACGCGGACCAATCACAGCAAGCCGTGACGTAATTTCGTCACGGCTTGCTGTGATTGGTCCGCGTCCCGGCAACATGGCGCCGTGACCAATCATAAGCCGGGACGTCACTGGAGGCTGGACACGCGCGCTTTTCAAAATACGCGCATGTCCAGCCTCCCGTGACGTCACGGCTTGTGATTGGTTAATGGCGGCCATGTTGCCGGGACGCGGACCAATCACAGCAAGCCGTGACGTAATTTCGTCACGGCTTGCTGTGATTGGTCCGCGTCCTGGCAACATGGCCGCCCTGACCAATCACAAGCCGGGACTTCACGTAACCAAGTAAAAGCGCGAATTTTAAACAAACAACGCTGCCGGTTCCCTCGCCGAGGTCCCGGCTGCGTCGGAGGGTGAGTATAGCGATATTTTTTATTTTAATTCTTTCTTTTACACATTTATATGGATCCCAGGGCCTGAAGGAGAGTTTCCTCTCCTTCAGACCCTGGGAACCATCAGGAATACCGTCCGATACTTGAGTCCCATTGACTTGTATTGGTATCGGTATCGGATTGGATCCGATACTTTGCCGGTATCGGCCGATACTTTCCGATACCGATACTTTCAAGTATCGGACGGTATCGCTCAACACTACTAAAGACACATAAAGCTGCAGTCTTTTTATTTTTAACTAGAGGAGATATGATGTGGCCCAAAAAATTAGTGTGTGGTGAAGTTTCATGGCGCATGGTGTGTGTTGCCGGCGGCAGAAGACACAATAAACCAAACATAATTGTGGCAAATCAAACTTTTTTTATTTTGTTAACAACTGGAAAAAAATTATTTTTTACTGCGCCGGCTTGGGGTAGAGTGATGTAAACGGGGGGTATGAAGTACTGAGGCCTGGCTATCCGTGGACGACGCAGAGGTGGCAGGAGAAGGGGCAATGAAACTAGAAGGGTCTGGAAGTTCGGGGATGGGGCTTGGCACATGAGAGGCTTCAGACGCACTGGAAGGGTGAGACAAACCTGACATTACAGACACATTGGGAGGTGAAGGGGGAGGAATGCTAAGAGTCCTCCTTTTTTTTGTTTTTAGCAATTTTTTTTTGTTTGCCTGGTTGTGGGAGGTCTTGGTGGGCTCATATGGCGTGGCGCGGTGGCGGGTGACCTGTCAGGGTCCGGCTGCACTGTGCCAGAGTCCATAGTGCTCGTAGAGCATGCAGCCATGCCAGAGTCCATAGCGCTGGTAGAGCGTGCAGCCATGCCAGGGTCCTGCTGCATCGTGGTGTCAGTGGAGGAGGTCCAAGCAGGAGCAGCGGATGTCATGGTGGTTGGTGGCGGTGGGATGTCCAACTGCACTCGGCATGGTGGTGGTACTGTAGTGGTGTCCGGCTGTGGAAGGAATTGAGGTGGCCGTGCAGTGGGATGCAGCAGAGGTCGACATCAAGCGTGACAGTGAAGGCACAGGTGGATATGCCCCCACTGTCTGCTGAAAATACAGACTCTGCTGCATAGCCTGCACGTAAGCAGCATTGCAGGCCTGCATGACACTCAGCTGGAGATCAGGAGAAAGGTGTTCCGACATGCCCTGCTCAATTTGATTAAAAAAATGATGTGCCGGCCTCTGGAGATCGGCTTTCACTTGATCAAGGCTTTTGCTGACCTCCTGGATACGTGCATTTAAGAGGTTATGCGAAGCATCCATTCGGTCACCCAAAGCCTTGATCGCATCGTGTATAACCGAGCTCAAGTGCAAAAACTCGGGCATGAGTGACCTGTCTGAAGCCCTCTGCCGCTGCCGGGATGAGCCCAAAAAAAAGGGGGCAGTGGAAGAGAACTGCAAAAGGGGAAGACCTGATGGACCAGCTCCCTGTTAGTGTGGAAGGCCCACTTGCTGCTGCGCTGCTGGATGGCTGGGACGGGTCCATGGCTGTCGGATGAAGGACCACTCCAGAACCTGGGCCGACAGTCGTGCTGTATGTGCTGTGAAAAAAGGAAAAAGAAAATTAATATCAAAAATTTACCAGACGCAAAATCCTGTGGAATTTAAAAATACAGATTATGGCAATACAATACAACCTAATGCAATGATAAATACTTACTTTCTCTGGGCAAGGACCGGTCTTAAGAATGACAGTACTCGATGGTATTTGTAGCATCTGATCCTTGCTCCTGAACCACTGGGAACATGGCTCTCTTGACGCAGGTCCTTGTTGAAGCGGTCCTTCGTCAAACGCCAACGTGTTTTGACTTTGGATACTGTTAACAAAAAAATTGTGGTCAGAAAAAGGACTTTTGGCCATGCTCACACAACTGTGTGTGATAAGAGAAAATCCTGAGAGTTTCTTTCATCACACACAGTCGAGTGAGCACGACCAAGGTCTCTGCTGCTTCACACTGCAGTGCAATACTTACCAAATGCAGCTCGGAATCGTGTCGGGGCGTTGTCCCAGCCATCCCACATCGCTTGGGCCACCTCATTCCATAACCGCCGGATCGTGATGTTGTTCGAGTGCAGTGGATCCCGGGTGTCCCACAACGGGACTCGCTCCTGGACCAGGGTGATAAGGAGGTCATTTTCGATTAGGTCATCCTCCCGTTGTGAAACCTAAAAATTAAAGAAAGTCATTAAAGTTTGCTCAATTTACATAAGGAAAAGAAAGAAAAAAGATGCTGATAAATGGCATGAATAGGAAAGTCAACATACAAAAGGATTCCAGAAGAAAAAAGTAAAGAAATATGAGTGGAAAGAAAGGAAGATTCAAGAATAATACACTGAGGACAGTCAGCCTTGTATACGTACCCGCTACCGCCTTTTCACCGGACCTTGACTCCGCTGCTCCTGCCCTGTCTCAGCCACAGTAGAAGAGCTCTAAAAAACAGAAAAAATCAAATTGTCACATGTGTCGATGTGACAGTGAATACTTACCAATCTGACGAGGCAAGTACTCACCTCACTGAGGACATGCTTCACTTCCGACTGTCCTGGCTGAAACTCCTCACCAGATGAAGAATCCGAAGAAGACATTCTGATGCATGTAGAAAGAAAGAAATGGCAGAAATTAGGACATGTAGAGACAGAAAATAGAAAATAAAGGCATTGGCTAGGATATACTCACATTGTTCAGGGTCTTGTTTTCCTCCAAGATGTAGCCTGTCTGTGTCTCATCTGCTTCAGAGTCTGGTGAGAAGTGACCTGCAACTGTCCACACCCTCCCTTTTATCACCTTGATGGTGGGGGGTGGCTTATCAGTGTCTACACTGTGTTCCAAATTATTATGCAAATTGGATTTAGGTGTGATAAAGATTTAATTGTTTTGTTTTTCAAATAAACTCATGGATGGTATTGTGTCTCAGGGCTCAATGGATCACTGAAATCAATCTTAAACACATGGGATAATTAGTTTTCCAAGTGATTCTAATTAAAGGAAAACTACTTAAAAATGATGTTCCAAATTATTAAGCAGGTCACAGTTTTCAAGTAACATGGGAAAGAAAAAGGATCTCTCTGCTGCTGAAAAGCATCAAATAGTGCAATGCCTTGGTGAAGGGATGAAAACATTAGAAATTTCCCGAAAACGTAAGTGTGATCATTGTACTGTTAAGAGATTTGTGGCTGAGCACAGATGTGTTTGTGCTGATAAAGGCATAATGAGGAAGATTTCTGCCAGGCAAGTTCATCGGATTAAGAGAGCAGCTGCTAAAAAGCCACTACAAAGCAGCAAACAGATATTTGAAGCTGCTGGTGCCTCTGGAGTCCCTCGAACCTCAAGGTGTAGGCTCCTTCAAAGGCTTGCTGTGGTGCATAAACCTACTATTCGGCCACCCTTAAACAGTGTTCACAAGCAGAAATGGTTGCATTGGGCCCACACATACATGAAGACTAATTTTCAAACATTCTTGTTTACCGTTAAGTGTTGAGCAACCCCGGATGGTCCAGATAGATGGAGTAGTGGATGGTTGCTGGATGGCCACCATGTCCCAAAAAGGCTGCAACAACAGCAAGGAGGTGGAGGAGTCATGGTTTGGGCCGGAATCATGGAGAAACAGCTGGTATGCCCCTTTAAGGTTCCTGAAGGTGTGAAAATGACCTCTGCAAAGTATATAGAGTTTCTGACTGACAACTTAACTCCATGGTATAAAAAGCAGAAATGTGCCTTCAGGAGCAAAATCATCTTCATGCATGACAATGCACCATCTCATGCTGCAAAGAATACTTCTGAGTCATTGGCTGCTATGGGCATAAAAGGAGATAAACTCATGGTGTGGCCACCATCTTCCCCTGTCCTCAACCCTATAGAGAACCTTTTGGAGTATCATCAAGCAAAAGATCTATGAGGGTGGGAGGTAGTTCACATCAAAACAGCAGCTCTGGGAGGCTATTCTGACTTCATGCAAAGAAATGCATACAAGTTCAATGGATGCAAGAATTGTGAAGGTGATATCAGAGAAGTGTCCTATGTTAACATGTAACTTGGCCTGTTAGGATGTTTTGGAGTTAAATAGCTTTTTGTTCAGTGAATGTGACCTCCTAATGCTGCAAATTCCACAAATGAGCATTTTCAGTTCTTTAAAACATATCAAATGTTTAGAAATTCTACTGTGCTTAATAATTTGGAACAGTGCATTTTAAGTTTTTATTCATTTTGGAGATTAAACTGTTATCATTGGGAGGTTTCTTCAATAAAATTCGATGTATACTCTAACGGGTGATTACTTTTATTAGACTGACTGTCATTTGCACCAACCATTTAGGAAAATCAGAGAAAAATGTCATTTGCATAATAATTTGGAACATAGTGTAGAGATGTTTTTCTCAATTGAAACGCATGCGTTCAAAAACGCAACCAAATGCATGTGCAAAAAAGCGCATGCGTTTACATAGACAGCAATGCGTTTTTTTTGTCGCAATCCTTGCGCAATCGACTGCATGCATTTCCTGGTGGCAAATAGACGCCTTCAGAAATTACTACATGTTGCATTTCCGCGCCAAGCCGCAAACGACGAGACGACGCATGCGTCGTCAAACGCGGCAAAACGCAAACAAAAAAAACCGCATGCGTTTTTAATGTTAAATATAGGAAAACACGACGCATGCGTTTATATATGCGGTACAAACGATGCGGCAACAAACGCAAATGTGAAACCAGCCTTACACGTTGCTTTTTTGCTGCTCTTTTCTCTGCTACCAAAACCTGATCACTTGGTAGTAAAAAAAAAACACGTTTTGGTGGCTTTTTTGTGGCTTTTTTTGCTGTGTTTTTCAGGATCCCAAAGCTTAGCTTTAGTTCCACCATACACGCATGAACAATGCAAGGTGTTAGGGCACCAATGCCAGATGTATGTGAAAACGTTAAACATTTTTAGGAAAAATGCAATTTGATCAAATTATTTACTGGAAAAAGATTTTTATGTCTGAAAAAATAGTGACTATTCTGAGTAAAAAAGTGAATAGAATTATAAGCAATTTCAAATGTAAATACAGTGGGAGGAGTTCAATTGGTTGGGAATAGTCTTTCTTAGATATTGGCATAGCATTAAGTTGGTCAGGTATTGTTCAATTTCATACACTGGTTGGCCATTGAATTGATCAGGCATTGTGTACTTTCACACATGTCACTAATTTAATTGACATTTGTCAAGTCAGCAATCTTCCCCATGATTGTGGAGCCTACTGAAACAGGCTAAGGGACCTTTTTAAATGCTTAGGAAGCCTTTGCAGGTGTTTTTTTTGTTAATTATTCTAATTTAATGAGATAATGACTTTTGGGTTTTCATTGGCTGTGTGAGCTTCAGCCAGGGCCGTAGCCATGGCCCACATTGGTTTCTGCTTTAACACGCCCTGACCATCTGCATCACATATATACTGTCCCACTGTCTCACTTGCCTGATTCTCCAAGGCCTCTCCTAAACACAGAGACACTTATTCCCCGATTCTGGAGCAAAAAGAGACAGAGTCCAATTCCAACTTTAAACGAAGAACTTTACTTGTTTGCAATCACAGCACGTCCACATCAGTTACAGTTTCAACACAGAGTTCTTCACTGTTCACATTCTTCAATTTCCCATTTTCTTCAATTTCTTTGCTCTTCCCTATGACCTTCAGTTCATACCCGAGACGTCCCAAGGTACCGCAGCGTCCCTTCCTGTCTGGCTTGACTACCCTTAGGAGTTCCCTTGTCCGTTTCGCTCCAGACATGAGGGGATCTGTCCAAGTAGCAAGCTGTCACATTTTTGGGAGCGACCTGCGTTACTGTCCTGCTGTGACTCTTGCTGTAGCTCTTGCTCTCACTACCGCTGTCACTGTTTCTTTCACTGCCACTGTCACTGCTGCATTTCTGGCCTGCTGGCCCTGGACGGCTGGGTCCCTTGCTTCAACATTGCAGAGCCTTCTCCCTGTACAGGCTCTCCAGCCCTTCTGCTCAAACCCCCAAGGAACTAACTAGGTTACCCACGGTTGGCTCCTCCTATGTTTAGCTATTTACAGTGCTAAATACTACCATGTCCCCATCTAATGGACTAACTATATGCTTCACTTTCCCTATCACACAGTATATGCATATGTACATAGCAGCATAATGACATAACAATAAGTTAGATATACATAACATATGTACAAGTCATTAAAACGGGTCGTATTAGAGGACACAACAGTTACTGTAACCCCCTTACAGCTGTACGCCATAAGTTGATTTGGTCCTTTCATTTGGATATCCGGGTAAACCCGGCCCCGAGGGTCCTGGGGTCCCTCATAGAAGGGAGGGTATTTTCATGAGTGTGTCATGCCAACCTGAGAGATATAGGGTAGAAGATCACTGCGTATTGTGAATAGCAAATTTTCCATATAGCCTGTGTGCTTGGATCCCATATTAAATGAATTTGGTTTTCTTTTGTGCTGAAGAAGTTAATGACTCTTTCTATGCTGGTCAGAATCACACAGCTCCATTTCAGCTGCTTCTGATTTGGTGGTTAACTCTTCCTATAAACCTGGCCAGATCATCTCTTGCTCTTAAGGTACCTTCACACTAAGGCTACTTTCACACTAGCGTCGGGAACAACCCGTCGCTGCGCGTCGGGCCGACGTTCCCGACGCTAGTGTGGTCTCCGCCGCACAACGGGGGCAGCGGATGCATATTTCCCACGCATCCGCTGCCCCATTGTGATGTGCGGGGAAGTGCGGGGAGGTGGGGGCGGAGTTCCGACTGCGCATGCGCGGTCGGAAAAAGCGGACCGTCGGGAGCAAAAAACGTTACATGTAACGTTTTTTTCTCCCGACGGACCGCTACCATACGCCCAAACGCCGCCAAACGCATTCACCGTTTGGAAATGCGTCGCAAATGCGTCGCAAATGCGTCGCTAATGTTACTCTATGACGAAACAACGTATCCAGCAAAAACTTTTGCTGGATGCGGCGTTTCGCAAAAACGACGCATTTGCGACGTATTGCAGTTAACGCTAGTGTGAAACTAGCCTAAACGATATTGCTAGCGATCCGTGACGTTGCAGCGTCCTGGCTAGCGATATCGTTGAGTTTGACAGGCAGCAGCGATCAGGATCCTGCTGTGATATCGCTGGTCGTTTAGGAAAGTTCAGAACTTTATTTGGTTGTCAGATCGCCGTGTATCGTTGTGTTTGACAGCAAAAGCAACGATGCCAGCGATGTTTTACAATGGTAACCAGGGTAAATATCGGGTTACTAAGCGCAGGGCCGCACTTAGTAACCCGATGTTTACCCTGGTTACCATCGTAAAAGTAAAAAAAACCAAACAGTACATACTCACCCTCTGATGTCCGTCACGTCCCTCGCCTTCCGCTTCCTGCACTGACTGAGCGCCGGCCGTAAAGTGAAAGCACAGCACAGCGGTGACGTCACCGCTCTGCTGATAGGGCCGGCACTCAGTCAGTGCAGGAAGCGGACACCGGGGGACGCGAAGGTGAGTATGTAGTGTTTGTTTTTTTACATTTTACGCTGGTAACCAGGGTAAACATCGGGTTACTAAGCGCGGCCCTGCGCTTAGCAACCCGATGTTTACCCTGGTTACCCGGGGACTTCGGCATCGTTGGTCGCTGGAGAGCGGTCTGTGTGACAGCTCTCCAGCGACCACACAACGACGCTGCAGCGATCGGCATCGTTGTCTGTATTGCTGCAGCGTCGTTTAGTGTGAAGGTACCTTTAGGAGATGATGTGCTGAATAGAAGTTTGTTGTTGCCATTGGAGGTTCATCTTTCTGTGTGATGGGCTTAAGCTACAGGTGCATCTCACAAAATTAGAATATCATCAAAAAGTTAATTTATTTTAGTTCTTCAATACAAAAAAGCAACCTAGGCTTCCATAACACATCAGCAGTGCCAAAGACTGATGGCCTCCTTGCCACGCTGCATTGATGCAGTAATTGATGCAAAAGGAGCCCCGGCCAAGTATTGAGTGCATGTAGTGAACATACATTTCAGTAGGCCATTTCAGATTTTAAAGCCATAATAATCAACATTAACAGAAATAAACACTTGAAATAGATCACTCTGTGTGTACTGACTCTATATAATATGAGTTTCACTTTTTGTATTGAAGATACATTGTGTGATGATTTACCCTCTTTTAAGAGTTTGATAATCCACTCCTTTGTTTCAATTGTCATCTCTCGTGTTGGAGCCATGATTCATATCAGTCCACTTGATGCAACAGCTCTCCAAGGTGTGATCACTCCTTTTTATACCAAAGCAAGAAAGGAAAGCCAATGCATAAATATGTGCACACCTGCTACATGCTGAAGAGAAAATAAAAACTTTATTATAACAACAAGGACACAAACATCAATATAAAACCAATTAAAAACATAACAGCAACACCCTTCCCCATATGAGAGTGTCAAAGTAATGCTCCTCTGTATAATGCTATAAACCTGGACACTGCAAACTATAATAAGAGAAATAACTTTGATTGTAATACAATGCAGCAATCACGACCATACATATGCATGAATAGTCACTATAAGTGCAACATATAGGTGTATGTACAACCAGATCAAGATCCTAATCCAATGTATTGAGACAAAGTATGGGCGTCCCCAAATTTGTCATAAATAAATCACCACAACGCATGTGGTACAGAACAATGCCCAGGTGAGCTGAGGCCCTGTTGGAGTGGAAGAAAGTGTGCAAAAAGAGTATTTCAATAGCAGAGTATGGAGTAATGGCTAAAAAGGTGCCATGTATAATTACTGGGCAAAGCACAAGTAATAGCAAGCCTACCCCATGCATATCTCAGCCATGAGTGACCAGACCCAGGAATAGGATGAATCTGTGAATGTGCACAGATGAAGCTGCAGATAAAGTCAGACTCCAAAATGACAGGACTAGGAGTAATGAGGGGAAGGGTGTGGGGAGATCCCACGCGTATCGCTGCTGCTGGGCAGCTTTGTCAGGGAAAGTCACTCCTTTTTAGACTCAGGATAACGATCATACCTAATTTGATGCAGGTGTTGTTTTTGGGTATGAAAATTTACAGGGTGATTCCATAATTTTTTCCTCAGAATTGAGTTATTCCAGAATTTTTCCCCTATGCTTGGTTAAAAAAAGTAACCATTACTGACTACCACATTTTTTTTCTTGATTTCTTTTAGTGTTTCTTAAAGCCAGAAAGTTGCCATTTGAAATGACTTAATTTTGTGCCATGTCTGTGATCTGCTTTTTTTCTACAAAATTAAACAACTGAATGAACATCCTCCCAGGCCGGTGACAGCCTAATTTTTTGCCAGGGGTTGTACAAACTATTGTGAATGTGCTTAAGGCTGCCGTCACACAGTATTCAGTATTTGGTCAGTATTTTACATCAGTATTTGTAAGCCAAAACCAGGAGTGGGTGAAAAATGCAGAAGTGATGATGTGTTTCTATTATACTTCTCCTCTGATTGCTCCACTCCAGGTTTTGGCTTACAATTACTGATGTAAAATACTGACCAAATACTGATAGTGTGACCGCAGCTTTATGGTGACCTCTTCATGTCAATTCCAATGAAGTGCTCCCTGAACTGCATCTTAGGGCTTGTTTCCATTTGCGAGAAACACGTCCTTGTCTCGCATGTGGAAACCAAGCTCTGGTGCTGGCACTTGGGAGCGGAGCGTGCGGCCGCATAGGAACACATGGAGCTGCACAGCTCCGCTCCAAAGTGCCTGCGCCAGAGCTTCATTTCCACATGCGAGACACGGACGTGTTTCTCGCAAATGGAAACAAGCCCTTAGTCTGGGGGATCTAAATTATTTTGTGAAACACATTATGACTCCCCCTAAAAGGTATAAACATATTTCTTCTATGTTACCTTGCAACATTATGGTTTACTGATATTCAATGCTTTAAAGAGTTTGTAACTATAATGCTTTTATTTTACCTAATAAAATCAAAGTTATAATATTCCTAGATATATATTCCTAGATATAATTGCTAGAGATTATGAAAACTTTTGAAATTTGAATTGACCCAAATTAATTTGCCGCAAATTGCAATACTGCAAATACTACAGGTATCCTAAATTAATGTGTGTAACACTCTGACATTTCCTAGGACTGTACTAAACTTCTTGCTAGCTCTTTATCACAAACACAGCCTTAGTAATTTTCAAAGGACTTAGGCATAGAAACAGATAGTAACCGTTAGTCATACAGTGTGCTGAGAACTTTTCATGTTCTTTTAAATTAATAAACTGTCCACAAATGTTGCCTTTTAGTCATATGTGATCAGGCAGTCTATTCTTTGCAGAACAATGACTCAAACTGACAGTGTTGCTATCAGAGGTAACATCATCCTGCTGTGAGTGAGATGAGTGATATGCCATATATTCCAGAAGCCCTTCACTTCCTCCACACTACTATGTTTCACGAAGGCCAACTGTTTCCTTGCCTCTATTTGGTAGTACTACTGCCTGGATGGCTGGTGCCCAGGGCCGTATTTGCCACTAGGCACTTGAGGGCACGTGCCTAGGGCAGGAACCGGTGGGGGGGCGGCACCTGAGCAAGGTTTTTTCATACTAGTCCTGTGCGTCCCTTCCTGAAGACAGGGGACGGCAGAGCAGCAGCCAGAACACGTGGTGCTGGTGCTGACTCTCCCTACTCCCCCTACTGAGACACAGTGACACCCCTGCTCACAGCCTCACTGGTGCCTGGCCGGAATGTGACTGTGACTGCTGAGGTGGAGCGGCAGCGCCCTGTGTCCCGACCCTGGGTCCTGTCCTGGACTCACACATTGCTGGCCTGGAGGACTCTCAGTAGAGCAGTACATATACAGTAAGTAGTGTACTGTCTCTGTCTGTAATGATCTCCCTCCTGGCTCCTGCCTGCTGCATGGCTCTGTCCGTGACTCACCTCACGGTCCTCACCCCTTCCCTCATATTCATCAGCCTCATTTCTGCCTGTAGTGCCTGAGGCTGGAGGAGTCGTGAAAACACAGCAGCCCTTGAATGTTTGATGTTTGTTTGATCTTTGCTCCCTGCAGACAGACCCAGAGAGTGATTGGTGGGGGTCGGGTATAATACACCCCCACTCACTCTATCTGGGTCCTGGGAGCAAACATTGCCAGTGCTGGTGTGTGTGTGTGGCTGTATGTGTGTGTGTGTGCACTGAGCTGTATGTATGTGTGTGTCTGTGCGGTGCTGTATGTGTGTGTGTGTGCGCGGAGCTGTATGTGTGTGTGTGTGTGTGGAGCTGTATGTATATGTGTGTATGTGCAGTGTTGTGTGTGTGTGTGTGCGGAGCTGTATGTGTGTGGGGCTGTATGTGTGTGTGTGTGTGCGGGCAGCTGAGCTGTATGTGTGTGTGTGCGCAGAGCTGTGTGTGTGCGCGGAGCTGTATGTGTGTGTGTGTGTGGAGCTGTATGTGTGTGTGTGCATGGCGCTGTATGTATGTGTGTGTCTGTGCGGTGCTGTATGTGTGTGTGAAGCTGTATGTATGTGTGTCTGTGGGGTGCTGTATGTGTGTGTGTGTGCAGAGCTGTATGTGTGTGTCTGTGCGGCACTGTATGTGTGTGTGTGTGTGGAGCTGTATGTATGTGTGTCTGTGGGGTGCTGTATGTGTGTGTGTGTGGTGCTGTATATGTGTGTGTGGAGCTGTATGTATGTGTGTGTCTGTGGGGTGCTGTACGTGTGTGTGGAGCTGTCAGTGCCAGTGTGTCGCCCCATCCCGGACCAACTTTTTACTATTGATGCTGGCTAAGCAGCATCAATAGTAAAAAGATATAATGTTAAAAATAATACAAAAATAAAAAAATCGTGCTATTCTCAACTTCCGTCGTCCACTGATGCACGCGATGCTGCCGCCAGCTTCCATTCCCAGTGATACATTGCGAAATTACCCAGATGACTTAGCGGTCTCGAGACCGCTAAGTCATCTGGGTCATTTTGCAATGCATCACTGGGAATGGAAGCTGGCGGGAGCATCGCGCGCATCAGGACAGCTTCGGTGGACGCCGGAGGGTGAGTACATAACTATTTTTTATTTTAATTATTTTTTTAACAGGTATATGGTGCCCACACTGCTATATAGTACATGGGCTGTGTTATATACTACCTGGGCTGTGTTATATACTGTGTGGGCTGTGTTATATACTGCCTGGCTGCTATATACTACGTGGGCTGTGCTATATATTACGTGCGCTGTGTTATATACTGTGTGGGCTGTGTTATATACTACGTGGATGTGCTATATACTACATGGCTGCTATATACTACGTGGCTGCTATATACTACGTGTCTCCTATATACTACGCGGCTGTGCTATATACTGCATGGCTGTGCTATATATTACGTGTGCTGTGTTATATACTGCGTGGGCTGTGCTATATACTATGTGGCTGTGCTATATATTATGTGGGCTATGTTATATACTGCGTGGGCTGTGCTATATACTACGTGGGCTGTGCTATATACTGCATGGGCTGTGTTATATACTGCGTGGGCTGTGCTATATACTACGTGGCTGTGCTATATACTCCGTGGCTCCTATATACTACGTGGCTCCTATATACTACGTGCTGTGCTATATACTACGTGGCTGTGTTATATACTATATAATACGGCACTGAGAGGCTATAGAGCTGGAGAATCAGATCTACTCCCTCATTTGCATATGTATGCAAACCGATTTCAGATGAATGGACTGAACATGTAAAAATATTGCTGGAATTGTCTTTGAAAGAGCTACATGGGCATATACATAGATTTGGACCCCTTACTCATTCCCTATGGGACTTGCAAACATGTGCAGCACTTGCGGTTTTGCACTTATGATGAGACAAAAAACACTGCTAGCAGCGTTTTTTTTCCGTTGCTGCAAGTACCGCATTTACCAGATTGCTGCAAAACCGCAAGTGCCACACATGTCCGCAAGTCCCACAGGGAATGAATGAGATCGAACGCAGTGTTGCTGTAAGTGATGTGTTACGTGGCAGATGCAGAAAAACTGCCGGATCTGCCGCGAATGGTAAAAATCGCTGATGTGAAAGTAGACTAAGTCACTGCTGACAGTGTCTGCATTAGGCTACGTTCACATTAGCGTCTTTGGGTGCAGCGTCGTCGACACAACCCAAAACACAAAACACAACGCAGCATTTTTTGACGCATGCGGTCAACGCAGAACAACCCAATAAAAATTAAATAAACCACCATAAATTGCAAGAAAAAAAAAATATCACACACATAAAAACAAAAACAAACAACAAACATTGCAAAGAATAAAAAAAAATGGGCAGAGAAATTACATACTTACATCTCTTGAAGGCAGAGCTGTGTCTCGTGTACTCTGTTTCCAGACGTGCAGGCAAGTGAAATACAATGCAATCACCCTTTTTTTTTTATATCTATGGGGTTGTCTTGTCACTGTCTAGACACTTCATCACTTGTTTTTTACTCAAAAGGCGCATGCGTCGAACAACGCCCTATGCGTTGTACATAGACAGTAATGTGGTTTTTTTGGTGCATTTACGACGTAAGTGCGTTGCATGCGTTGTTTACCGGAAATTTGGCGCAGGAAAAATGCAACATGTAGCGTCGGCCGCTCCCTGTCTGGTGCGCCCAAATTACACATGCGTCGTACAACGCTTGACAACGCATACTGGCGCATGTCCATGCGCCCCCCGTGTTAAAGATAGGGGCGCATGACGCATGCGTCGGTATCCGTCGACGAAGCTGCGCCCAAAGACGCTAATGTGAACGTAGCCTAAGGCCGGCCTCACACTAGCGAGTTTTACGGACGTATGAGCGCATAAACTATGTCCGTAAAACTCGCAAAATAAACGGCACAATTATTCTCAATGGGGCTGCTCCTATTAGCCGTATATTACGGTTCAGTATTATACGGCTTTCTACGGCCATACAAAATCGCAGCATGCTGCGTTTGTCACCGTATTGCGCAAAAAAATCGCCAATGAAAGTCTATGTGGGCGAGAAAAATACGGATTCCACACGGACCAGCAGTGTGACTTGCGAGAAATACGCAGCGGTGTTAGTGAAAAGTCGGTAATTCAATTGCCGGCTTTTCATTTCTCCTGCACAAACCCGACAGGATATGAGACATGGTTTACATACAGTAAACCATCTCATATCCCTTTTTTTTTTGCATATTCCACACTACTAATGTTAGTAGTGTGTATGTGCAAAATTTCAGCGCTGTAGCTGCTGAAATAAAGGGTTAAATGGCGGAAAAAATTGGCGTGGGCTCCCGCGCAATTTTCTCCGCCAGAATGGTAAAGCCAGTGACCGAGGGCAGATATTAATAGCCAGGAGAGGGTCCATGGTTATTGGCCCCCCCGTGGCTAAAAACATCTGCCCCCAGCCACCCCAGAAAAGGCACATCTGGAAGATGCGCCTATTCTGGCACTTGGCCACTCTCTTCCCACTCCCTGTAGCGGTGGGATATGGGGTAATGAAGGGTTAATGCCACCTTGCTATTGTTAGGTGACATTAAGCCAGATTAATAATGGAGAGGCGTCAATTATGTCACCTATCCATTATTAATCCAATAGTACGAAAGGGTTAAAAAACACACACACACATGATTTAAAAGTATTTTAATGAAATAAACACAGCGGTTGTTGTAATAATTTATTGTTCTCTCAATCCATCAGGAACACCCTCGCTTGGAAAAATAATAAACGCACAAGATACATACCTTCTGGTGAACCGTCTCGTCCCACGAAGTAATCCATCTGAAGGGGTTAACTAATATTACAGGCAGGAGCCCTGCTAAATGCAGCTGTGCTCCGTGCTTGTAATTCCCCAGCGAATGAATGAAATGTAGGTCATTGACCTACATTTCCTTCAGTCGCAGTGAGGCGCCCTCTGGTGGATGTTCTCATGAACTGCAGCCTGGGAACTTTTTCCCACGCTCCAGGTCATATGAGGACATCCACCAGGGGGCGCATCACCGCGACTGAAGGAAATGTAGGTCAATGACCTACATTTCATTCATTCGCTGGGGAATTACAAGCACGAGCACAGCTGCATTTAGCAGGGCTCCTGCCTGTAATATTAGTTAACCCCTTCAGATGGATTACTTCGTGGGACGAGACGGTTCACCAGAAGGTATGTATCTTGTGCGTTTATTATTTTTCCAAGCGAGGGTGTTCCTGATGGATTGAGAGAACAATAAATTATTACAACAACCGCTGTGTTTATTTCATTAAAATACTTTTTAATAATGTGTGTGTTTTTTAACCCTTTCGTACTATTGGATTAATAATGGATAGGTGACATAATTGACGCCTCTCCATTATTAATCTGGCTTAATGTCACCTTCCAATAGCAAGGTGGCATTAACCCTTCATTACCCCATATCCCACCGCTACAGGGAGTGGGAAGAGAGTGGCCAAGTGCCAGAATAGGCGCATCTTCCAGATGTGCCTTTTCTGGGGTGGCTGGGGGCAGATGTTTTTAGCCACGGGGGGGGGCAATAACCATGGACCCTCTCCTGGCTATTAATATCTGCCCTCAGTCACTGGCTTTACCATTCTGGCGGAGAAAATTGTGCGGGAGCCCACGCCAATTTTTTCCGCCATTTAACCCTTTATTTCAGCAGCTACAGCGCTGAAATTTTGCACATACACACTACTAACATTAGTAGTGTGGAATATGCAAAAAAAAGGGGATATGAGATGGTTTACTGTATGTAATCATGTCTCATATCCTGTCGGGTTTGTGCAGGAGAAATGAGAAGCCGGCAATTGAATTACCGGCTTTTAACACATATCGCGCTGAATGAAATCTAAATACAGAATATATATATATGTGTCTCAATGACATATATATATATATATATATATATATATATATACTGTATATATGTTTTCCCGAACATTTGAGCACATAAATCCATTAGATGTCGGTTTTGCAAGCCTGCGCGAAAATCTCGCAGTACGGATGCCATACGGATTACATACGGAGGATGCCATGCGCAAAATACGCTGACACACCCTGACTACGGATCAATATTTTGGGAACATTTCTCCGTATTACGGCCGTAGTACGGACGTATAATACGTGGCGTATTGTCTTACGCCCAGTGTGAGGCCGGCCTTAGTCATACTCACCAATGGAGGAGGCAGCTCGAAAAGTGCCTAGGGCAGCATAAACTCTAAATACGGCCCTGCTGGTGCCAGTCGTGGGGATGGTGTGCTGCTAGTAACGCTAACATTTTATGCTGTAGTATTGCATATATTTTTTTCTTTTATTCTACCTCAAACATTGCCATTGCCACTTTTTCTTTTACCATACCTTTTATACAACATAATAATTAACTTTTTAAAATCTTTTCAAGACCAATTATTAGCCCTTGCCAAGAAATGCTAGATAGTTACATGTACAGAAAGCAAAATGCGGCAGCAGTACCCACTTCCTAAAAATGATGGAATAAAGTAAGCTATGTTGGAATACATTGAAACTTGCATTATGGTACTTTATGGGCGTGATTTGTACAGATATAACATTTTACTAGTAAAACAGTTGTACAAAAAATTTGTTTGTAAAACGCATACTTTATTAGGTAGACAGTAAGGCTATGTCTCCACGTTCAGGATGGCCGGCGGTATCGCCGCAGCGGCGAAGCCGCTCGGCGATAAGCCCCGCCCCCTTTCTGGGACGCGATCATGCCGGATGTGTTAACTCTTCACATCCGGGATGATCGCTCTCTCCCAAAGCGCCCTGTGATATGCCTTGCGGGGACGCTGCGTCCCTGCAAGGTGTACGGACATGCTGCGATCTGAAAAGACGCGCAGCATGTCCGGAGTCGCAGGGCCGCCGCGTGCGGGTTTCCACGCATAGTGGAGACGGGATTTCATAAAATCCCCTCCACTATGCTGGAACATCTGGACGCTGCTTTTTTGACGCTGCAGCTCTGCGCAGCGTCAAAAAAGCAGCGTTTCCTGACCGTGGAAACATACCCTAATAGTTCTATGTCTGGATTTTGGGGGAATTTTCTTTTGCAATTTTTAAAAAAACAATTCATCCCCCTTCACAAAAAGGGTTGCACAATAAATGCAAAAACCTCAGTACTATCACTTATGACAATCAAGTGCACTGTCTCTGACTGACGCTGAGTTTTTCTCTGTAAAAAATATGCACCTTGTCTCCGCTTTCTTGAACATTAACCGCTTCGGTTTTTATTTTCACGGCTCTGCTTTATAAACTTTAGTGAAACACTTGGGGGTTCAAAGTGCTCACCACACATCTAGATAGGTTCCTTTTGGGGGTTTAGTTTCCAATATGGGGTCACTTGTGGGGGGTTTCTACTGTTTAGGTACATCAGTGGTTCTGCAAACGCAACGTAATGACCGCTGACCATCCCATCAATGTCTGCATTCCAAAACGGCGCTCCTTCCCTTCCGAGCCCTGCAATGAGCCCAAACTGTTGTTCCCCCCACATATGGGGTATCAGCGTACTCAGGACAAATTGCACCTTGTTGTTGCAGTCTAATTTCTCCTTTTACCCTTGTGAAAAAAAATTGGGGGGCTAAGAAATCATTTTTGTGGGAAAAAATGATTTTTTTATTTTCATGGTTCTGCGTTATAAACTTTAGTGAAGCACTTGGGGGTTCAAGGCGCTCACCACACATCTAGATCCTAGATCTAGTTCCTTAGGGGGTCTACTTTCCAAAACTGTGTCACTTGTGGGGACTTTCCACTGTTTAGGCACATTAGGGGCTCTCCAAACGCGACATGGCATCTGATCTCAATTCCAGCCAATTCTGCATTGAAAAAGTTAAACGGCAGTCCTTCCCTTCCGAGCTCTGCCATGAACCCAAACAGTAGTTTACCCTCACATATGGGGTAACAGCATGCTCAGGACAAACTTTTAAGGTCCAATTTCTCCTATTACCCTTCGTAAAATAAAACAAATTGGATCTGAAGTATTTTTTTTGTAAAAAAAAAAGGTAAATGTTCAATTTTTTTTTCAAAAAATTCCTGTGAAGCACCTGAAGGGTTAGTAAACTTCTTGAATGTGGTTTTGAGTACCTTGAGGGGAGCAGTTTTTAGAATGGTGTCACTTTTGGGCATTTTCTATCATACAGACCCATCAAAGTCACTTCACATGTGATGTGGTCTCTAAAAAAAAAAAGGTTTTGTAAATTTGTTGAAAAAATGAGAAATCACTGGTCAACTTTTAACCCTTATAACTTCCTAAGAAAAAAAGTTTGGGTTCCAAATTTGTGCTGTTGTAAAGTAGACATATGGGAAATGTTATTTATTAACTATTTTTGTGCGATATAACTCTGTGATTTAAATTTAATTTAAAAATTAAAAGTTGGAAAATTGCGAAATTTACAAAATTTTTGCCAAATTTCCATTTTTTTCACAAAAAAACAGAAGTCATATGGAGGAAATTTTACTGCTTTCATAAAGTACAATATGTCATGAGAAAACAATCTCAGAATCAGTGGGATGCGTTGAAGCGTTCCAGAGTTATTATCTCATAAAGGGACAGTGGTCAGAATTGTAAAAATTGGCCGTGTCAGAAAAATGATAACAGAATGAAAAAATAAATAATTTTAAATCAAATGCAGCTGGAAAGATGCCAGCTACACCATATCACTGATCAATCACACTAAGTCTGTCATTGATGCTGGTACCTCTTTTTATCTTTATCGTGTACCTGCTTCCTATGTTATGGCATGAAAATAACATTGCATGATTATGTAGATTGAAAAAAGACCTAGGTCCATCAAGTTCAACCTTTCTCCACCAACTGTACATTTTGTCACTAAATTAACTATAACCTGAAATGTTATGTGTATTGAGGAAATCATCCAGCCCTTTAATAGAAACTGTTATAGTGTCTGCCATAACTACCTCTTGCGGTAGGGCATTCCACATTCTGCCTGCTCTAACTGTGAAGAAACCTTTCCTATTTTGCTGTTGGAATCGCCTTTTTTCCATCCTTAATGAGGGCCCCCTGGTCCTAAGTATGATCCTTGGAAGGACTTGGGGTATGTGCAGACATTGCAGAAAGGTGTGCAGATTTTTCCACACTGATTTTGGTAAATCCGCAGGAAATCCGCACTGCGGATTTACAGCGGAATTACCGCGGATTTACAGCGGTTTTTCAGTGGTTTTTCTGTGGATTCCACCTGCGTTTTTACTCCTGCAGATTCCTGTTGAGGACTAGGTGTAAACCGCTGCGGAATCCGCACAAAGAATTGACATGGTGCGGAATAAACAACGCTGCGTTTCTGCGCGTTTTTTTCCACAGCATGTGCACTGCGGATTTTGTTTTACATGGTATTGTAAACTCATGGAAAACTGCTGCGAATCCACAGTGGCCAATCCGCTGCGGATCCGCTGCAAAGTCTACAGCGTGTGCACATACCCTGAGTCATATGCCAGTCCTTTGTACTGGCCACACATACGGATCCCAGATGTGGCCTCACAAGTGATTTATAAAGGTGTAACAATACACTGTGTTCCAAATTATTATGCAAAAAGAGTTTAGGAGTGATAAGGTTAGAATTTTTTTGTTTGTCATTTAAACTCATTGATGGTGATGTGTGTCAGGGCTTTTTATATCACTGAAAGCAATTGCAGATACCTGTGCAAATTAGTTTGGCAGGTGTGTCCAAATAAAGGCAAGACTACTTAAGAAGGCTGTTCCACATTATTAAGCAGCCTACATTTTTTGCCAAAATGGGAAAGAAAAAGGATGTGTCAGCTGCTGAGAAGCAACAAATTGTGGAGTATTTAGGTCAAGGCATGACTACAATCAACAATGCCAAGACACTTCATCGTGATCATCGCACAATCAAGAAGTATGTAGCTGATTCCCAGCACACACGTGTGTGTGCTGATAAGGAAAAATTGAGGACTCTTTCCAATAGGCAATTGCGTAAGGTTAAAAGAGCAGCTGCAAAAATGCCTTGTCATAGCAGCAGACAAGTTTTTGAAGCTGCTGGTGCCTCCAACGTCCCCAGAACAACAAGATGCAGGGTCCTTCAGAGGTTTGCAGCTCTGCGTAAGCCATCCTGTCGACCACCTCTATCCACTGCACACAAGCAGAAACGGCTCCAGTGGGCCAAACGATACATGAAGACTGACTTCCAAACTGTTTTGTTCACCGATGAGTGCCGGGCAACGCTTGATGGTCCAGATGGATGGAGTGGAGGATGGCTGGTTGATGGACACTCCATGAAAACACGGCTAAGGCGCCAACAAGGAGGAGGTGGAGTAATGATTTGGGCTGGAATCATGGGGAGAGAGATTGTCGGCCCCTTTATGATCCCTGAAGGGGTAAAGATGAACTCCATAATCTATGTGGAGTTTCTAAAACAACACTTCCTGCCATGGTTCAAGAGGAAGAACCGTGCTTTCCACAGCAAGATCATTTTCATGCATGATAATGCACCGTCTCATGCTGCAAAAAACACATCTGCATCTCTGGCTGCTATGGGCATAAAAGAGGACAAACTTATGGTATGGCCACCATCTTCCCCTGACCTCAACCCCATTGAGAACCTCTGGAGCATCATCAAAAGGAGTGTCTATGATGGCGGGAGGCAGTTCACATCTAAGCAACAGCTCTGGGAGGGTATTCTGTCCACATGCAAAACAATTGAAGCAGAAACCATCCAAAAACTGACAAATTCAATGGACGAGAGAGTTCAGAAGCTTCTTTCGAACAAGGGGTCCTATGTGCAAATGTAACATCACCTAGAATAAAGTTTTCACTTGAAAACTGTTTGATTTTATTTTGTAATAAGCTGATAATGCTTATAACTTCACAACTGACCATTTTTTTTTGTTCAAGATAAAAAAAAGGTTGAAAACTTTGCTGTGCATAATAATTTGGAACATGCATTTTGAGTGCTTATTTTTTTTAAAAAAGATACTGTTTGTTCCAAAACATTGCAATTAGTCTAGAATAGTAGATGACTGGAAAATAACAATGACTGCAATTCAGATAGGTAATTTAGAGAAAATATGAGGAAATATTATTTGCATAATAATTTGGAACACAGTGTATGTTGGGATTGCAGGATTTTAGCTCTCTTTTTATACACCCTAAAATCTTACTTGCTGTTGCAGCTCTTGCTTGACATTGAGCACTGCTACTCAGCTTACTTGTAACCAGAATACCCCTGTCCTTCTCCTGTTCTGTAGTGCCATGTATACTCTCATTTAATGTACAAGCAGCTATAGGATTACTCCGTCCTAGGTGCATTACTCTACATTTATCTACATTAAACCTCATTTGCCAAGTGGTTGCCCATTCAGACATGTTATGCAGATCGTTTTGCAATATTGTAATGTCAAGGTCAGATTTTAATATCCTACATAGTTTGGTGTAGTCCGCAAAGACTGATATTTAACTCTCAATCCCATCCACTAGGTCATTATTAAATAGGTTAAAAAGAATCAGTCCTAGCACAGATCCCTGCAATGCCCCACTGCTGACTATATCCAATTTAGAGAATGTACCATTTATGACGACTCTTTGTTTCCTAAGCCAATTCCTTTCTCATCTGCATATAGTTGCCCCCAATTCTTGCTTCTTTAGCTTCAATATAAAGCTGTTATGTGGTACAGTATCAAATGCCTTTGCACAGTCCACATAAACCACATCAGCTGAATTGCCAACATCCAGATGTGCACTAACCTCCCCATCATCAGAGGCGTAACTAGGGTTTTTGTTCGGGGGGGGGACAAAACTTCTCAGTGGGCCCCTAACCAGGTAACCTTGATTACAACTCGATGACGCACCCTAATAGTGGAGGAGAACCTCAGCAGATGACAACGATGTTGCTGAAAATAATCTCTATACAAAGACCAACATGGATATTACCACCATAGGGTCAATGGTAGATACCAGTCCTACAGAACATATAAGTGATCACAGCGCAGTTACAGATAGTGACTTACTGCTGACGTTCTTTCTGATGGAATTGTTCATTTTTTCCGTCTTTTCCATCTGGCTCAGACCGACATGACAACTTCTTCCAGCCACGACTCGGCTGCAGAGAATACAACAAAGACACATTTCACTTCTCATATTCCAGCCCCATCACCATCTATTCCCAACCTGCACAAACTCCTCATCCTACTGATATCCCATCACTGGGCCGCAGCTGCCTTATGTGTCCCTATTACTGCCCCTGCTGTGTGGTTCTCTGTGCCTTCTAAATTCTAAAGCAACCCTCTAGAATATAGTAGCAAAAAAGGGGAGAAGTCAGCACTGCTTATGGTTAGAACGCAATACAAAAGGTGCAGATGCACATACTGAATTCTGACTGTATTTCAAATATGAGACATTTAGCAAACAATTGATCAATTCTTTGAGCTACCCCGCCACTTCACGGCAATCTCATAATGGGGCAGTCCTACTCTACGTATTTTATTAACATTGTGCCATTGCGGCCTCCTAAATGTATAAAGAGTATAAAAAGCAAAACCACATTACATTACATTACTATAACATGCAAGCTGTACCTGGAGCATTTTCAGAATCACTCCCTTGGTGCCAGGAAGGGCAAGCGCAGGTAAAGGCCGATAAGGTCCTGTGCGGACGTTTCAGATCTGGCTTCCACACTGCCAAACCAGCACCAAAGTTAAAGGGTGAGACAGGCTGAGACACAGGTGCACAATTAACTGGAGCCTGAGGCAGGGCAGGGCTGCTGTGAGTGTGCACAGCAGCCTATCAATCACAGAGAACACAGAAAGAATGGCGTACTTAACCCAGCGTGCGCGGCAACAGTGGTGGTCAGCCACATACCAGCGTAGAAGCAAAAAAGGGGAGAAGCCAGCGGACTGCCCCATAATGAAAATGCCTGAAGTGGCGGGGCAGCTCAAAGAATTGATTTTTTGCTAAATGTCTCATATTTGAAATACAGATAGAATTTAGTATGTGCATGTGCACTTTATGTATTGTGTCCTGACCATAAGCAGTGCTGGCTTCTCCCCTTTTTTGCTTCTAGAATATAGTAATCCCAGGTGCAAGTCCCCTAGAAAACAGTGCCCATATTTTGCCTCCTAGAAAATAATATTGCCCTCTGTGTGTCCCTTTGATATTCACAGTAACCTGAGTTCCCCTATAACAATAAGTGCCCACTTTACATTTAATAAACTCCTGAGTCTTCCCCCTGTACAGCTCCCCTATACACAGTATGATGCTCTCTTATACATAGTATAATGTCCCCTCGCTGTATAGTACCACCCACACAGTATACTGACCCCTTAGTACCCCCCAAACAGTTTGATGGCTCCAACACTATATGATGGCCTCCTCACTGTAATCTCCACACTGTATGATGGCCCCCTGGATAGCCTCCATATAGTATAATGCACCAGATAGTCCTCAATATAGAATAATGCACTCCCCATAGGCCTCCACATAGTATAATGCACCAGATAGTCCTCAGTATAGCATAATGCACTGCCCATAGGCCTTCATATAGTATAATGCACTCCCCAAAGGCCTACTCTACATTGTATAAGGCAGCCACCATAGGCAGACTCTATAGCATAAGTCAGCCCCCATAGGCAGACACTATAGCATAAGGCAGCGACCATAGGCAAACACTATGGAAAAAGGCAGCACCCCATAGGCAGACTTTATAGTACAAGGCAGCACCTATAGGCAGACTCTGTAGTATAAGGAAGCCTCCCATAGGCAGACCCTCTAGTATAAGGAAGCCTCCCATAGGCAGACTCTGTAGTATAAGGCAGCACCCGATAGGCAGACTCTGTAGTGTAAGGAAGCCCCCATAGGTAGACCCTCTGGTATAAGGCAGCACAATGTTGGCAGACCCTGTAGTATAAGGCAGCCCTCCATAGGCAGACTCTGTAGTATAAGGCAGCCCCCCTAGGCAGACTCTGTAGTATAAGGCATCCACCCATAGGCAGACCCTGTAGTATAAGGCAGCCCCCCATAGGCAGACTCTGTAGTGTAAGGCATCCCCCATAGGCAGACTCTGTAGCATAAGGCAGCATCCATAGGCAGAGTCTATAGTATAAGACAGCCCCCATACGCAGACTCTGTAGTATAAGGAAGCCCCCCATGGGCAGACTCTGTTGTATAAGGAAGCCCCCAAAGGCAGACTCTGCAGTATAAGGAATCCTCCATAGGCAGACTGTGTAGTATAAGGAAGCCCCCATAGGCAGACTCTGCAGTATAAGGAATCCCCCATAGGCAGACTCTGTAGTATAAGGAAGCCACCCATAGGCAGACTTTGTAGCATAAGGCAGCCCCCATAAAAATAAATACTCACCTCTCTTCTTCCTGTTTCCTCCTCTGCTCTGAGCACCCGCACATCTCCGAACTGCGGGCGCCGTGTTGTGACGTCATCATGACCGCTGTCAGTGTCGGCATCAGTGACATGAGAACCTGACAGGGGATGATGGGAGAAGTAGAGTAACGCTTCTTCTCTCATCAATCCGGTCAGCAGTATTGGCATGAAGCCGATACACCTGAACCTGCGATGACCGACGGGGGTTCACTGCTGGCACTGGGCCTTCCCCCGCCTGCTCATGGGCCCCATAGTGGTTGGGCGGCAGAGCAGGGAGATCGATTCTCCCTGCTCTGCCACAGAATGTAACTGTATCTAAACCCATAGAGAAAGATCAAGTCCACACGGAAGGGAGCACCACAACCATATATAAAAAATACAAAATCTTTTATTAGTAAGCTGTTTACAAAAAAAAAATGCAACACACAAAAAGATACATCACACAGAAAAACGGATAAAAACATTAAAAGTGCAATAACAGCACAAATCTTGTACACAAGTCATATCCTAATATAATAATGTAGGAAAAGAGTGACAACCCACATCCCCAACTACTCCAGCATGGTCATACAATACAATACAATATAATGGCCTGTGATGTAACCATATACAATGTGATTAGTATACAAAAACAATTAATTATATATACATGGTTCACAGATCAAAACAACACAACAATATGAGCAAATAAGTGTAGACCTGCTAGTATCACAGTACCATATAGCCCTACAGGTAACAATAGAAAACAATGGACTCCACAGGCAAATAAAAATCAATGCCTAAACGGCCTTTACCCAATGCAGCCATGCTAAATGAAGGGACCACAAAGTATAATAAGGTCCTGCATGTCAAAAAAGAATCAAATACATGCACCATGTGGGATCCAAATGTTGAGATCAGGCTAAGGCCATGTGTATACCGATGAAAAAGAGAGGAGTGAAGGAGATGTGGGAAAAGAAACCCACGCGTATCGCCGCAAAAGTTGCGGCTTCCTCAGGGAGAGGTAGCTATTTGATTCTTTTTTGACAAGCAGGACCTTATTATACTTTGTGGTCCCTTCATTTAGCATGGCTGCATTGGGTAAAGGTACCTTCACACTAAACAACTTTCCAACGAGAACGACAACGATCCGTGACGTTGCAGCGTCCTGGATAGCGATCTCATTGTGTTTGACACGCAGCAGCGATCTGGATCCTGCTGTGATATCGCTGGTCGGAGCTAGAAGTCCAGAACTTTATTTGGTCATCAGATCGGCGTGTATCGTCGTGTTTGACAGCAAAAGCAACGATGCCAGCAATGATTTACATGGAGCCAACGACCTGTGACGACCTGTGAGAACGATAAGTAAGTAGCCCTTACGTCACAGGATCGCTCCTGCATCGTTCTGGAGCTGATGTGTTTGACATCTCTACAGCGACCTAAACAGCGACGCTCCAGCGATCGGCTCGTTGTCTATATCGCTGCAGCATCGCTGAGTGTGACGGTACCTTTAAGGCCGTTTAGGCATTGATTTTTATTTGCCTGTGGAGTCCATTGTTTTCTATTGTTACCTGTAGGGCTATATGGTACTGTGATACTAGCAGGTCTACACTTATTTGCTCATATTGTTGTGTTGTTTTGATCTGTGAACCATGTATATATAATTAATTGTTTTTGTATACTAATCACATTGTATATGGTTACATCACAGGCCATTATATTGTATTGCATTGTATGACCATGCTGGAGTAGTTGGGGATGTGTGTTGTCACTCTTTTCCTACATTATTGTATTAGGATATGACTTGTGTACAAGATTTGTGCTGTTATTGCACTTTTAATGTTTTCATCCGTTTTTCTGTGTGATGTATCTTTTTGTGTGTTGCATTTTTTTTTGTAAACAGCTTACTAATAAAAGATTTTGTATTTTTTATATATGGTTGTGGTGCTCCCTTCCGTGTGGACTTGATCTTTCTCTATGGGTTTAGTTGCTAAGTTTCCAAGTCCACGGTGAGCCACAACAGTTATATATTTAGTGGTGCCCTCCACCCTCACGAATTTAGAATGTAACTGTATCGGTGCACTGTGCACACTCTGATACAGTTACAGCAGCATAGCTCCGGGTGGGCCCCCTCAGAGCACGAGGCCTCCTGCCCCCCCGGTAGCTACACTACTGCACCTCATAGAAAACTTGGAATGAAACGAAATCACTGCACTCATCCAGTTCAAATAAATTTTGCTGAAGTGAACATTTTATTTGAGATACGATGATGAAGACAAAACGATAGGTGATAAGGCAATTGCCTTTTCACCTATCGTTTCATCTTCATCATCGTATCTCAAATAAAATGTTCACTTAAGCAAAATTTATTTGAACTGGATGAGTGCAGTGATTTTGTTTCATTCCAAGTATTTATGGGACCATTGGCTCCGTTCACTTGCACCATCAAATTCTACAAATAGTCGAGTGCTAGCTCTTCGTTCCTTCTACCTCATAGAAACCTGACATGGTGGTTAGACATGACCTATCTTTCGTGAATCCATGCTGGTTGTCAGTTATTATATCATTCTCTACAATATATCTCTACAGATCATCTCTTATAATGCCCTCAAAAACTTTGCACACTATTTACATCAGGTTTACCAGATAGTAGTTGCCTGGACTTAACTTTCTTATATATCGGTACCACATCAGCCATTCTCCAATCCTGTGGCACCAACCCTTTTACAAGAGAGTCTAAGAATATAAGATTCAGCGGTCTGTCAATTACTGAGCTCAATTCCCTCAGTATTCATGGATGAATGCCATCTGTGCCAGGGGATTTGTCAATGTTTAATTTGCTCAGACGCAGATGTACTGCTTTTTTTGTTAAACTAGTTATATCAGGTGGTGAACTTTGATTTGTGCCTTGTTGAATTATCCCTGGAACAGTCAGTACATTGGTTAACACAGATGGAAATTGTTGCTTGTTTAGTATCTCAGCCTTTTCTTTGTCATCTATAATTATCTTATTATACCTTCTTTTTCTATCTTTTTTGACAATGATGTATTTATACATTTTTTGGGTATTTATTTTAATGTCATTGGCAATATATTTCTCTGTGGATAACTTTGCTAGCTTGATTTCTTTTTTTTACATTTCTTTTTGACAACTTTATGCACCTGAAAAGCAAGTTCTGTATTCCCAGCCGTCAAGATTTTGAATGCCCTTTGTTTTAGTCTTATTAACCTTTGTAGCATCTTATTTATTCATAATGGTTTCTTGTTATTCCTGTACATTTTATTGCCAGAGAGTTTAAATTTTCTACAGGATTTTAGTAGTGTATACTTAAAAATGTCCCTTTTATGGATGGTATCGCCCATGACTTGGTCCCAGTCTTCCCTTATTTGTTGAAATCAGCTTTCCTAAAGTTCCAGATTTTTGCATTTCCCTTTTGAATGTTTGATTGAAAATTGCTTTGAAACTTTCCATAATATTATCACTGCATCCCAAAATACTCCTTGACCTGTAGATCTGAAATTGTATCTGGTTTATTTGACAGAGCCAGATCCAGCAGATTACTTCTCCTGGTTGGTTCATCTACCAGCTGAGAGAAGTAATTTTCCTGAACTGCAAATAAGAACTTGCAGCTTTTAGCACAACCAGAAGAGTCTATGTCCCATTGAATGTCTGGATGGTTAAAATCCCCTATTATAAGAACCCTATTACAGTTTGCTGCCTTTTTAATTTCTTGCAGCATTTCCTCCTCTAGATGTTCAGCTATATTAGGAGGCTTGTAACAAATTCCAATTAGCAGCTTTCCATTACTGCCATCCTCATATGCATTTACCCATACTGACTCTATATTGCCGCAGTTCCCCCCAATGTTGTCATTGAGCACAGGTCTTAAGTTACGTTTAATAAAAATACACACTCCTCCAACTTTTCTGTCTTTCCTGTCCTTTCTAAATGTAGTGTAACCCACTATGTTTGTTATCCAGTCATGGTTTTTGTCCAGCGAGGTTTCCGTAATGGCCATCATATCGTATACTGTGGCATATGCAAGAGTCTCCAGTTCATTCATTTTGTTTGAATGACTTCTTGCATTTGCCAGCAGACATTTAAAACTATTAGCACATGTATTACTCCTTATCACATTCCTAATTTTCTTGCATGCTCCATCCCCCCAAACCTCATTGACCCCTGCCGTCTCACTCTTTCTGGCTACTATATCTATCCCCTTTTAAGCACATCTACCCTCCCTCCCCCAGATCCTAGTTTAGAAGCTCCTCCATCCGCGTGACCATTTTTTGCCCATGCACAGCTGCACCCTCCCCATTAAGGTATGACCAGTCCCTAAAGTAATAGAGCCTGTATCCAACAGAAAGCTGGGAAAAGAAAATGTGAACACATAGATGAAATACTAAATATGTGTCACACCAATGAGTATAGCATGTAGATACATTCAGGAAACCCAAAGCACACTAAGAAAAGTTTCAATATGTGATAAGTCCTTGATCAAAGCCAGAGGCGTAGCTAGGGTTTTGGTTCAGGGGGTGCAAAACTTCTCAGTAGGCCCCCTAACCAGGTAACCTTGATTACAACTGGGTGACGCACTCTAATAGTGGAGGAGAACCTCAGCAGATGCCGCGCTATTACTGAAAATAATCTCTATACAAAGACCAACATGGATATTACCGCCATAGGGTCAATGGTAGATACCAGTCCTACAGAACATATAAGTGATCACAGCACAGTTACAGATAGCGACTTACTGCTGACGTTCTTTCTGATGGAATCATTCATTTTTTCCGTCTTTTCCATCTGGCTCAGACCGACATGACAGCTTCTTCCAGCCACGACTCGGCTGCAGAGAATTCAACAAAGAAATATTTCACTTCTCATATTCCATCCCCATCACCATCTATTCCCAACCTGCACAAACTCCTCATCCTGCTGATATCCCAACACTGAGCCGCTGCTGCCTTATGTGTCCCTATTACTGCCCCCGTTGTGTGGTTCTCTGTGCCTTCTAAATTCTAAAGCAACCCTCTAGAATATAGTAATGCCGGGTGCAAGTGCCCTAGAAAACAGTGCCCATATTTTGCCTCCTAGAAAATAATATTGCCCTCTGTGTGTCCCTTTGATATTCACAGTAACCTGAGTTCCCTATAACAATAAGTGCCCACTTTACATTTAATAACGTCCTGAGTCTTCCCCCTGTACAGCTCCCCTATACACAGTATGATGCTCTCTTATACACAGTATAATGTCCCCTCACTGTATAGTACCACCCACACAGTTTACTGTGTGATGGCTCCAACACTGTATGATGGCCTCCTCACTGTAATCTCCACACTGTATGATGGCCCCCTGGATAGCCTCCATATAGTATAATGCACCAGATAGTCCTCATTATAGTATAATGCACTCCCCATAGGCCTCCACATAGTATAATGCACTGGATAGTCCTCAACATAGCATAATGCACTCCCCTTAGGCCTTCATATAGTATAATGCACTCCCAAAAGGCTTACTATATATTGTATAAGGCAGCCCCCATAGGCAGACTCTATAGCATAAGTCAGCCCTCATAGGCAAACACTATGGCATAAGGCAGCACGCCATAGGCAGAGTCTGTAGTATAAGGAAGACCCCCATAAGCAGATTCTCTAGTTTAAGGCAACCCCCATTTGCAGACTCTGTAGCATAAGTAAGTCCCCCTTAGGCAAACTCTGTAATATAAGGAAGTCCCCCATTGGCAGACTCTATAGTATAAGGAATCCCCCCATAGGCAAACTCTGTGGTATAATGAAACCCCCCATAGGCAGACCCACTGGTGTAAAGTAGCACCCCATAGGCAGACACTGTAGTATAAGGCAGCCCCCATAGGCAGACTCTGTAGTATAAGGCAGCCCCATATGCAGACAGTGTAGATTAAGGCAGCCCCCATAAGCAGACTCTGTAGTATAAAGAAGCCCCCATAGGCAGACTCTGTACTATAAGGAAGCCCCCCATAGTCATACTCTGTATTTTAAGGAAGCCCCCATAGGCAGACTCTGTACTATAAGTAAGCCTCCCATAGTCAGACTCTGTATTATAAGGAAGCCCCCCCATAGTCAGAATCTGTATTATAAGGAAGCCCCCCATAGGCAGACTCTGTAGTATAAGGCAGTCCCCCATAGGCAGACTCTGTAGTATAAGGAACCCCCATAGGCAGACTCTGTAGTATATGGAAGCCCCCATAGTCAGACTCTGTAATAAGGCAGCCCACCATAGGCAGACTCTGTAGTATAAGGCAGCCCCAATAGGCAGATTCTGTAGTATAAGGAAGTCCCCCATAGGCAGACTCTGTAGTATAAGGAAGCCCCCATAGGCAGACTCTGTGGTATTAGGAAGCCCCCATAGGCATACTCTGTAGTATAAGGAAGTCCCCCATAGGCAGTGTAAAGATTATAAGGGATAACTCAGGAGACTCTTTGCATGGAACAAGACAACTACAGGACACAGTTTTATAAGTGGTAAAGTCTATATTATCACACGGTGATTCAAACAGGTGCAGAGAGAAACTCAAGTCCACAACACTTGGTGTAAATATTAAACGCAGCTTAGCAGTCTATAGGGAACTTCAGAGGAAAATGCAATCATGCAGAAAGTCTATGAAGCACAATTATTCTTGAGGATACTTGACACGAATAAGTCCTTGTCTTAGTCCAAACACAGATAGATATGCTTATAAGGCAGTTCAAATAATATCTTAGCACAACCAGGGAGGCCTGGTTAATAGTCTCAGGTTTAAGCAGAGCAGCAACAGCTTACATGTCCAGCAAATGCAGATGGAAACAAACACAAGCAGCCAGGTGGAGGATTACTGGAAACCGATGTATGCAGCAGAAACTCAGAGCTGAGTAGCAGGATCTCCACACAGGTTCACAGGAGCAGGTGCAGGTGCAAAGCCAGGGAGTCGTCAGGAGCTGGATGCAAGGCAGAATGCTCAAGCACAGACTAAAGGCTGGGGTGGAGTTATATAGCAGGAAGACACAGTGCACATGAGACCAAAGACGCAATCTTGTAAAAGGGCAGTTATGCACAAAAGGTAATCAAAATGTTCAGAGTCCTGACAGGCAGACTCTGTAGTATAAGGAATCCCCCATAGGCAGACTCTGTAGTATATGGAAGCCCCCCATAGTCAGACTCTGTAATAAGGCAGTGTAGTCAATCGAGAAGATAAAAGAGGAGTGCACTTACCCGTATGCAGTAGTCACAATTTTATTCAGACATAATACAAAACGTGAAAGGGAGGGGTGTGGAAAAACGCAGACAACGGCCGTTTCGTGCCTCAGCACTTCAACAGGTCCTAACACTGAGAGGAAGTAGGGAGGATCCATATTAACGTTTGCAGAAACTTCTGCTCCTCCTACTACTCCTATCAGCGTGGTGAGACAATCACCTGTTTTAAAAATGTGAACAGTGGAAAATAAACAAAATAAATCCATAAAAACACGATTAAAAACACAGCAAACAAGACATATTGAATACACAGAGCATTATTACAAATTTCTAAAGGAAGACTGCCATGTCAATCCTTTCATTGAGGCCAAGAGGTCCCAGAGCGCCTGCGCGCAAAATCCATCTCCCTTCTCTCTGCAACAAAAGACGCTGCAGATCTCCGCCCTGTCGCGGTAAGGAAACTTTCTCTAACCCCGCAAAACGCAAATTGCAAAAGGGATCAAGTTTGCCGGCTTTTCTGTTATAAGGGTTGTCTGGAAGACAGAGTCTAGCTAAAAACAGCTGTGCGGAGGCTTTTTTTCTTTCCATTCATGCAATTCTGTAATAAGGCAGCCCACCATAGGCAGGCTCTGTAGTTTAAGGCAGCCCCAATAGGCAGATTTTGTAGTATAAGGAAGTCCCCCATAGGCAGACTCTGTAGTATAAGGAAGCCCCCCATTGTCAGACTCTATTATAAGGAAGCACCCCATAGGCAGACTCTGTAGTATAAGGAAGCCCCCCATAGGCAGACTCTGTAGTATAAGGAAGCCCCCCATAGGCAGAGTCTATAGTATAAGACAGCCCCCATTCACAGACTGT
The DNA here is from genome assembly GCF_051348905.1 of Ranitomeya variabilis. Lineage (NCBI taxonomy): Eukaryota > Metazoa > Chordata > Amphibia > Anura > Dendrobatidae > Ranitomeya > Ranitomeya variabilis. Next base: position 558,729,777 of record NC_135236.1, on the reverse strand, counting down.
GTAGTATGAGGAAGCCCCCCAAAGGCAGATTCTGTAGTATAAGGATGTCCCCCATAGGCAGACTCTGTAGTATAAGAAAGCCCCCATAGGCAGACTCTGTAGTAGTAGGAAGCCCCCATAGGCATACTCTGTAGTATAAGGAAGTCCCCATAGGCAGACTCTGTAGTATAAGAAAGCCCCTATAGGCAGACTCTGTAGTATTAGGAAGCCCCCCATAGGCAGACTCTGTAATAAGGCAGCCCCCCATAGGAAGACTATTTAGCATAAGGAAGCCCCCCATAGGCAGTCTCTGTAGTATAAGGCAGCCCCGTTAGGCAGACTCTGTAGTATAAGGAAGTCCCCCATAGGCAGACTCTGTAGTGTAAAGCAGCACCCATAAAAAAACTCACCTCTCTTCTTCCTGGTTCCTCCGCTGCTTTGAGAGCCCACACATCTCCGAACTGCGGGTTCTGGGTAGTAACGTCATCGCGACCCCTGTCAGTGTCGGCGTCAGTGATGTCAGACACTGACAGGGGGATGATGGGAGAAGGAGCGTAGCGCTTTTTCTCTCATCAATGCTGTCAGCAGTATCAGCATGTAGCCGATACAGCTGAACCTGCGATGACAGGCAGGGGGCCCACTGCTGGCACCGGGCCCCCCCCGCCTGCTCAGGGACCCCATAGCGGCTGAGCGGCAGAACAGGGAGATCGATTGCCCCCTCTGCCCCCCCGGTAGCTAAGCTACTGATCAAAGCTCATAATTTTGAATCTCTAATTTGTAGACTGAAGAATGAACTTTTATACGTCTCATACCTCTTTTGATTCAATCTCCAAGATCTCCAAATTTTCATAAAATCTTCAACCTAATCTTCATAATGATTCCATTAACAGAAATCTGAGTGTAAGGCACATGTACAAAACAGTCACATCATTAATATTAGAAGTTATTATTCTATTTACGCCCCCAACAATACGCAAAACTATTGTCATGGTTGTGGAAATTATTATACAAAACACAAAGCAAGCTCTGCACCCACTGTAAATTTGTTTCTAACACTAAAACACATTAATATACCAATAAGCATTATGCTTTTGGTAACTTTGATCTTTTGCTATAAGTTATAAATTCATTACACATGGAGGGTAAAGGCCCCGTCACACATAGCGACGCTGCAGCGATACAGACAATGATGCCGATCGCTGCAGCGTCGCTGTTTAGTCGCTGTGTGGTCGCTGGAGAGCTGTCACACAGACCGCTCTCCAGCGACCAACGATGCCGAGGTCCCCGGGTAACCAGGGTAAACATCGGGTTGCTAAGCGCAGGGCTGCGCTTAGTAACCCGATGTTTACCCTGGTTACCAGCGTAAAATGTAAAAAAAACAAACAGTACATACTCACCTTCGCGTCCCCCGGCGTCCGCTTCCTGCACTGACTGAGCGCCGGCCCTAACAGCAGAGCGGTGACGTCACCGCTGTGCTGTACTTTCACTTTACGGCCGGCAGTCAGTCAGTGCGGGAAGCAGATGGCAAGGGACCTGACGGACACCGGAATGTGAGTATGTACTGTTTTTTTTTTTTTTACATTTACAATGGTAACCAGGGCAAACATCGGGTTACTAAGCGCGGCCCTGCGCTTAGTAACCCGATGTTTACCCTGGTTACCAGTGAAGACATCGCTGAATCCGTGTCACACACACCGATTCAGCGATGTCAGCGGGACGTCAACGACCAAAAAAAGGTCCAGGCCATTCCGACACGACCAGCGATCTCACAGCAGGGGCCGGGTCGCTGGTACGTGTCAAACATAGCGAGATCGCTACTGAGGTCGCTGTTGCGTCACAAAACTTGTGACTCAGCAGCGATCTCGCTAGCGATCTCGCTATGTGAGACGGGGCCTTAACGAACACACTTACAAGCACTTATGTCCTATGACTGATAAGTCGCAATGACTTCTCAAGCCTGACTTTGTTCATAATTTTTATTTTTAAACTTTGCTTCCATTGCATACTTTTTATTATTCTTGACTTGATGTTTATGCAAGCTAAAAATGGATCAGTCACATCTCATGTGGTCTAGCTATGAAATACGATAACATCAGAATTTACCATAAGTGATAAGAAGAGCATATGGAAATCTGTCCTCATATCTCTTCATTGCATGAGCTGTCATGTACAGTATATCTCTTGTAAGATTAATTATTTAATTTTTAATATTACATTTTACACCAAACAAGAAAGAACCTGTCACGCCTGCAAGTGGTGCACGTGGTTCATGGACCCACTATGCCACAGGACCAGACCTGAATAGGAAGGGGCATAGCTAAGCGGCTTCTGATGGTGGAGACAGACTGGGCTGCAGATAGACACCAGGTACCACTCCTGGGTAGGCACTGATACTGAACCTGCCGATCCCAGGGGTAGTATTCGCGGATACATGTCAGAGGTCACTGACTAGCTGGAACTGGAGACGGACAGACTGCACAGACAGCTTGGACATACTGTAGAACATAGGTTCTTGTTCACTCCTGTAGATATCAGGAACAGTACTAAAGCTGGCCGCATTAGGACCAGGGACAATGGACACAGGACTGGCCGCATTGGGACCATGAAACCAGGCATTGGTACTGCAGGTGCAGTTTCTGGAAAAGGACACCTCCGAAGTGGTTACAAGAACACGGGCAAACTATACTAGGCTAACGGAATCACGGGATATATATGTGATATGTATATATGGGAGACACACTATAACAGACTAGGGATGAGGTACCTGGCAACATGTAGTTGCACACCCCAGCTCCTTTAATAATAAACTATAGGGGTTGCACCGGCATCTCCCTGTTGGGGAGGGTGCCTTACATACAAGATGACTCCCAGCTATTGGCTGGGGGCATTTTATTATATGTGTGCTGCCTCTTTAAGAGCAGGGTAGTGCGCACATGAGTGTAGTAGGCGCACTGCCGGACAACAGTGTGGCACGCATAGAGAAGGAGGAGACAGCTACCATGGATGCTGCTGCTGCCGGGGTGGTGAGTATGCCGGTGTCCACGCATGGAGGGGGGAGAGGAACCATGCGGAGACATCGGCAGATGCTACAGAACATCTTGTTTGTAATAAAAAATGATGTTATATTTTGAAGAAGAAAAGTGTTGTAATCCCCAAATTATTAAAGATGTATTTCCAGAATGATCAGCATGATCAATAGCTAACAGCATTAAAAGGGTTGTATGAGCAAAATAAAACTTAGCCCAGGGGACTGTGTATGTAATAAAATAAACAAAAAATAACTCCGCCATATTCACTTACCAGCACCAGTCCAGTGCAAGTGGCACCATGGTCTGCACAGAGACAGGAAGTGGTGATGTCACAATTCCATTAGCTGATGAATAGCTGCCAATTGTGATTGGCTGCAGTGGTCAATTGACTTCACGCAGCACATCATTATAAAATATCCAATGACATGCCCTCTGTTGACAATCACAGACTGTAGCTGTCCGTCTACTGCTGGAATGGTGACATCACCACTTTCTGCCTTTGTACAGACTACAGAATATCCTGCCCATAACAATGGAACCATTGGACCTATCATAAGATATGATTCTCAGGGTCTTCCTTTGATCTATATAAATCCAGAAGAAGGCTTCATGTGCTGAAACGTTGCATCCTGGCACCGCACTTTACAGGAAGTAATATGCACACCTGTTTTCCTCGTATGCAATTTTCATACCTGAACTACATGGTCTGTACTCTGCAGCAGCCATCTTATAGCAATGTAATATATCTATTTAAAGATTACTATCACTAGTTGTCAGGCTGTAACAGTCTTAGGTAGGGGAGGAGGTACTCAAACTGTCTCTTGAACTGGGACCCCAACTATTCCTGTCCTGTGGGTACTCTTGATGGTAGAGAGGCCAGAGTTTCTAACCTCACTATCTTCCTGTTGCAGCCTGGTCTGTCCCCTACCCCACCCCATGGAGCTTGGGACAGAAATGTAATGAGAACAAGACACACAAGACAAAACAGGGATAACAGAAACCCTCTATCATACAAACGTATCAATGAAGAATAGGGAGTAGGATAGGAACAGGGAGGAATAAACTAAACGGAAAACAGGAACCAGGAGATAAACTCACAGGTACAATAGAGCACATCTACAACAACTTATCTCCAAAACACTTACAGGTGCATCTCATAAAATTAGCATATCATCAAAAAGTTAATTTATTTCAGTTCTTCAGTACAAAAAGTGAATCTCATATATTAGATAGAGTTATTACAAACAGGGTGATCTATTTCAAATGTTTATTTCTGTTAATGTTGATTATTATGGCTTTAAAATCTGAAATGTTGGCCTACTGAAATGTATGTTCACTAGTGTTGAGCGATACTTTCCGATATCGGAAAGTATCGGTATCGGAAAGTATCGGCCGATACCGTCACAGTATCGGAATCCAATCCGATACCGATACCCGATCCCAATGCAAGTCAATGGGACGAAAATATCGGAATTAAAATAAACCCTTTCTTTCCTTGTAGGTTAATTCTACATGAAGGAAAACAACTAAGAATAATGTAGGATGTATTGGGGGAGGTGGCGGAGACATTAAAGGCACAGGGGTTTATCCCAATCAAATAGAATAGCAGTATTTTTAATTTTTTTATGACGTTCGGCGTTAGAAAGAATTTGACTATGTTAATTTTTTATTTATTTTGTCAGATATTGATGTTTCACTACTTCCACGCCCTTCACCCTATTTTTTACTTCTCCCACACTTTCTTCTTCATTATCCTCATCATCAGCTTCTGTGACATCAACTTCTTCACCTTATTCATCTTCTTCTTTTCTACGTATATATATATTTTTTTTTTTACATTGTTCATATTCTTTTTATTTAACTATTATCTTTTTTATATTCAACTTCTTCATCATATTCTTATTTGTGACAGGCATTCCCGTAGTTGTTATCTATAAAAGTTTGAAGATTACACCTTCCGTTCTGCCTGTCACAAAACAGTTACATTTGTCCGCGTTCAGTTTGGCCTGCAGCATCAGGCTTTATCCAGGGGCACCACGAGGAGGAACGGACTCACCCCCATACACTGCTTAGTCTTCTTCTGCTTATAATTTAGATAATATCTTTTGCTCTGATATTTAGTCTTATGCTTAATGTTCTTCTGCTCTTTGTTCTGCAGCCTCTTGTTCTTCTGCTTCTCGGTCTTCCAGGTTGTCGTCGTCATCTCCAGGGTCGTCATCTCCAGGGTCGTCGTCATCGGGGTCGTCGTCATCGGGGTCGTCGTCATCGGGGTGGTCTTCAGGGTCATCGTCTCCAGGGTCGTCGTCATCTCGGTGGTTGTCGTCTCTGGTGTCGTCATCATCTTAGGGGTGGTCTTCCGGGTCATCGTCTTTCGGGTCTTGAACTTGGAAATGTAGCAGAAGGTACAAGAAGGCTGAGAAAATGCCGAGAAACAGCTGATGGAACTGGAACTCGGATGGCTACCCGAAGGTCCAAGAGCCAATGGAACTACCGAGGACCAGCTGACGTTACTGGAACCCGGTTACTAAGCAGGAGGTACCCGTGCCTGAAAGCACTACCAAGGACCACCTGACGTTGGTGGAACTCGGATACCCAGAGGGAGGCACCTAAGCCAAAGGCTCTGCCCGGAACCAGCTGACGGTACTGGAACCAGGATGGGGAGCAGAAGGTACAAGAGCAAAAGACACTGCCGAGAACCAGCTGACGGTACTGGAACCCGGATGGGTAGCCGAAGGTCCAAGAGCCAATGGAACTACCGAGGACCAGCTGACGTTACTGGAACCCGGTTACTAAGCAGGAGGTACCCGTGCCTGAAAGCACTACCAAGGACCACCTGACGTTGGTGGAACTCGGATACCCAGAGGGAGGCACCTAAGCCAAAGGCTCTGCCCGGAACCAGCTGACGGTACTGGAACCAGGATGGGGAGCAGAAGGTACAAGAGCAAAAGACACTGCCGAGAACCAGCTGACGGTACTGGAACCCGGATGGGGACCTATTCAAGCTTGTCTTCCTAGGGCCCCAACTGGCGGTGTGTTAGAGCCCAGGGACAGCAGGAGGAGGAGCAGGGGGAGGGGAGTGTAGGCCGAAGCCTGCACAGGCGGCAGCTTTGGGTGTGTTGTGTCTGCGTGGCTTTTGCAGGACACGTTGCCGGCTACACAGCAGGGGAACAGCTGGCGGTGCTGGACCCCACTGACACATTGGCGAGGTGTTTGGCTCTGTGCAGCCAGCACTTCCGGACAGCAACTAGCGTTGTTGGAGCCCGGGCTCTGCAGGTGGAGCAGAGTGTAGGCCGAAGCCTAATTGAACCGATTTCAAAAGTCACCTTTAACCCCCCCTCAGGGGTTACAAAGTAGAAGAGCCACAGCTTATGCAGCAGCAGTGCTGCGCAAGTCAAAGGTTGCTCTTGTAATTTTTCTCCTTGCACACGCTGAATGGAACACGTATAACATTTAGCCCTTTATACAGTCAAACTGTGTAATGGAGGCGAGAGTTCCCTTTGTAATGAGACGCAGCACAGGTGTCAAGAATCCCACCTTGGTGCTGGGTGCAGCCTCCCGAGCGTTGTTATTTGCTGTACAGGAGTCTGCGCTGTCGTGTTATCCCCTGGCCTAGCGCCGTTAGCGCTGCCCATCTTCTGGCATCATGTAATGTCGGCCGGTGCGGTTCGCGATGCCCATGAATCCCAGCCCCGCAGTGTCTTAACATTGTTAAAACACTGCGGGGCTGGGATTCAGGGCCTGGCGCAGCACATATGTTCGCCTCTCACACTCGGGTCCTTACACCCGCTTCAGACTGTGCGGCGTCATCTGATCCCTTATCGCATGCCACGGCCATGAAGCCGCACAGTCCGAAGAAGGCGGAAGGAGAGGAGGGACAGGCGAACTGATGCACTGATCCTGCCCATCAATCACACCCTCGCAGTCCCAATAAATAAGACACCGAGGGGCGTTGTGTGGGTCAGGGCGGCCGCAGAGGCGCAGCCAGCCAAACAATGATGCCAGAAGACGGGCAGCGCTACCAAGGGGGTTGCAGCCTGTCATTACAAAGGAAAGTCACACCACCGGGACGGTTAAATGGTCACACAGAGGACACATTTCAGACGTGTTTTCAGTTCCACATGTGCGAGGAGAATACGTTTCTGAGCCACCTTGCACACATGCAGCATTACCGCTGTACAAGGTGGCTGGATAACGTAAAAACGCCTGGGGGAGGGGGGACAGGTTCCCTTCAATTTCAGTTCTTGTGTCTGCGTGGCTTTTGCAGGACACGTTGCCGGCTGCACAGCAGGGGAACAGCTGGCGGTGCTGGACCCCACTGACACATTGGCTGGTGTTTTTCTCTGTGCAGCTAGCACATCTGGGCCCCAACTGGCGGTGTGTTAGAGCCCAGGGACAGCAGGAGGAGGAGCAGGAGGAGGAGGAGCAGGGGGAGGGGAGTGTAGGCCGAAGCCTGCACAGGCGGCAGCTTTGGGTGTGTTGTGTCTGCGTG